>NC_068355.1:3775263-4125263 GCF_020536995.1 Dreissena polymorpha | reverse complement strand
ATTGATGTATGAATGTTGTTCTGATTGGGTCGCTACAATTAATAAGTTATACATCCTTTCCATTTTTTATCATAAACACTTAAACAATAAACGAAAAAGGCCATATATTTAGATCACGATCCCTGCAATAAGGGACATGATTTAGAAAGTAAATTGTGTTTCGAGTTCATTTACTAAACCTGTTTATTGTAAAGTTAAATTTTAAGTAAACATATTTTTGCTTATTGTTTTTATCTACATCACAGTGAGAATTTATTTTGATAAAATACTTGTCATAGTGCTTTCATGTGTACACTTCGCTTTAATTATTAAAAAATGGTTGCTTGTATTTGCTTTATATTTCTTAACATAACTTGTTCCTTTTTGTGTTAGCTTGCAACTAATTTCAACCGTAGTCAGTTGCGAAAATAAATGTTCTTAAGTTTTATACATGACTAAAGTTCATTAAAAAAACCCACTGTTTTTCGATGTCATGTACGTTCGGTCAATTAATAAAACATGCAACCGCACTAAATTATGTTTTTTTCTGCTGTGGTCGTCTTCTAGTATTAATTATTCAACACTTGACACAATATGACATTTTAAGCATTCGCTTGCTTATTGAGGATCTTGCAGATCGATCCGTTTTAAGTGTTTAAGTGGTTGAAATGTCGTCTAGTATACCATTATGAAATATTAACACTTACGAGTTGCAAATGCAACTCTCATAACTTACACAAATTAAGGCAATTGAAAGGTAGAATGAACATCCGCTTATTACCTTGAAACCACCCAAACCGAGCATCTGCGTAACTAAGAGAATTGGGTGCGACATGATCATATCTGGGCTGGTATTCACAAAGGTCATAATGAACTTCTTAAATTCATTGCAAAAACGTAAGTCATTTGCTAGTTTGTGTTTGAGCCTTTTTTACATGTAGCCTGAACCAAGCAAATGTTACTTAAAGGGTTCATAGTTTTCGAGTTTGTAAGAACAAAACATTTATTTTCATTTTTTTTTCATGAATTTCTCACTAAAAATTCTCTTTTACATCTTAAATAATTAGATTTACCTTCGGAGCATTGTGTATATAAACCATTCAATTCAATTTAAAACGTTAACTGTTTTAAAATAATCCACGTTGTACTGCAATTTACCGTATCAATAGTCGACATTAGTATTAACGATAACTTTGCGATTACAAGGTTTTAACCAGCTTCAATCATTTTTATGTTCAATTTTGTGTTCATGTAATGTCATGTATGTTAAAAAAACCCACTAGCTGACAAGTGTTTCATGTCTGTAATTAATTTGCAATGGGAATTTTATAGCAAGGCTTCATTTTGGGAAATCAAATCGAAGGGTCCAGGTTGATTTTTGATGTATTGTTATTGAATAATCAATCAGTTTTATAACGGGCGGATGAGCATATGAACAAATACACAGTCACATGAAATGTATATAGAATATCGTTTATACCAAGTGTCATGAAAACATATTTGATACTATCAAGTTTTGTTATATTAATTTTCAGTAACCTGACCTTTGACTTCTCTTGTGAAATACAGAAGATAATTAATTATTTTCATTTTAACCCATTTATGCCTACCGTCTAGAAAACATGCCTTGGCAAACAGCGTAGACCCAGATGAGACGCCGCATGATGCGGCCTCTCATCAGGGTCTGCGCTGTTTGTTTAAAGGAATTTCTGTAAGAAATATTCTAAATAAAGAAATACATATACTAGACATCCCTAATTTTGAAAATTAATTGATCCAATTTAGAAGGATTGTAGAGTCCACTAGGCATAAATGGATTAATCTTTATAAGCATATAACAATTTCTTTAAAGTATCTTCAGTTCTTATACAAAATGCAAGAGCCAGTTTGGCAGACTGACGGACTGACGGATAGACAGATATGACTGACGTAGGTGATATTCATTTCCGGTGTATCTTTAGGGGACAAATACTACGTTACCACAAAACTGTGTCACGAAAAGTAAAACAAGAGGTGTGGAGAACCACTCTAATGTGTTTGTTGAAAAACTTATTATCCAGCGGTCAGTTATTTTACTAATACTTGCTCTGCGTTCGCGGGTTTATCAGTACTTATTGCCCATGCGTATTCAGTAACTGACGAAGGTCCTACTCCAATTATAGGCAGGCTGAGCATGGCGATAGAAATAACTTGTAGACCAATATTTGACCGATCGCCAAAAAGATATGTAGCCCGGTTAGGTGTTCTAGATAGGAGTAAATACCGCGAAATTACAAACTGAGCCTAACACTTCAAATAACAAATGGGCACCAGACAGCTGTGCTGTACATTGATTAAGTATTTATGGTTTTGAAGATAAAATTAAGACGATTTAATGACGATTCAAACGGTCTTATAGACGCCATGTTGAAATGCGAACGTGCCCGCCCTTATTCGTAAGATATTCATATGTCTGTTTCTTGCCATCCCTCGCCAATAATGCACATGGCTGATTTGCCTACTCGTCTTTACTTGCCAATTATGCGTTCCGCCGAGTGGCTTTCTCGTCTTCCCTTGTCCGTTATGTGTATTACCGATCTTCGTGCTCGCTTTTATAATCACAAAGAACTGTGATGTATATATGTGCTGAATATCGTTACAAGCTCAGTCCTTTTATTGAAAAATAAATCAGCAATTCGAATCTTTAGTCAGCAATAATGCTCTATTTACTTAACTACTTTGAAATATGTGTCAATATTGTTTCATTCAACCCATGATCATGTGATTAGATGCAAAAAAAATATTAAAATTATACTATGTGTCAACCAACAGATGTTCAGTAATTATTTGTTACTGGACACTCAACTATGGAAAATGAATGTGAGCCGCGCTGGAGTTTAGTGCATGTGCATAGGCTTATCAGGGACGACATTTTCCGCCTAAACTTGATTTTTGCTAAGAAGAGACTCTTTTTAAACGAAAAATACCATAAAAGCGGAAAGTGTCGTCCCTGACTAGCCTGTGCAGACTGCATAAGCTAATGTGGGACGACACTTTACGCACATGCATTAAACCCCTTTTGCACACGGCTCATATGTTTTGTCTGATTCGTAAAGACACATGCACTGACACATTCAACACATGCATGATTTAAAATGAAAAATTGATAAACCATGTAAAGGGAAAGACAATTTAATGTATATCTACTGAAAAAAAAACATTGTGTTTGTTTGTCTACTTTACAATTTGTATTATGTACTGTTGAGAAAACACAATAATGCAACTAATAATCCCATTAAAAAAACTTCAAACCAAAATAAAAATTTATCCACATTTCACGGTACGCTTATTTTATTTTACCCCCTGAATAGAGAAATAGCTGAACTTACGTAATTGAACTCAACCAACTTAAACATTAGAGTGGATGTATTTTTTTAAATATACTGATTTGGTGCGTCGTGCATGAAAACAAGTGTATACATGGATTAGACTTTAACACCTTTTAAATAACTAACAACGCCCAAACCCATTCAGTATGTTTATCCTACAAATCACCGTATGTATTAAAAATCATGTTTAAAATAACGCCCAAAAGTAATTAAATGAAATATCAAGTGCAATAACAGTTAAAACCGGATGACAATTTTACAATATTGAATTTATTCGATGTAATTAAGTAACGGTGACTCAGACTTGTATGTTTATTCACAATTGCTTTCATGTTTGTAACAGCAAATACTGACTTTTCGATGACAGACTATATTTGTAAATCAAAACATATTAACATCGCATGTTTAAATTTGAGAAAAGTGGAAAACTATGTACATATTCTATAAATGTAAGACATCATGATTAATTAAAGCATATTCATTTACTAAAGATTTAATCGGTTTTAATAAATAGTGTATTTTTCATTTGATCGTTGCAACGCTAATATCAGCTATGCAAACATTTGTCATCCTGTGCACAGGTGGTTAGCGTGTGGCTATGATATTAATTAGTGAAAACATCATTTTGAATGATAAATAATCATATTATAACGAAAAATTAACTTTTCTGAAAAAAAAAATTTCACTATCAAATATATATATAACAAGGTATGCAACTCAAAATCACCCCAAAACGGGGTGCATCGCTTTGAACAGCCATATCTTCATCAATTGTGCAGCGATTTTCACGATCTCGGTCTTATTCAACGCAGAAATGAATTTCCTTTCTGGAAATGTATATGTCTTGCAATATTTTTACAAATGCTGGGTCAACTTTTAAGAAATAACACGATACACAACACGCATGACCCAGTTGACAGTGATCATGTATTCTTTATGAATGAAATCTCCAGTCGTAAAGACACACCTCCGCATTGGACCAATGAAATCACTCGTATGTTTAAAATGTCAGTTAGTTGAAATGTATGTAAACAAAGGTTTCAAACGGCGCTGGACAGTTAGTCTTGATGCAGAATGTAACGACAAGAACGGTAATAATGTTTTTTCATACGTTTTATTGAATTATGGTATCGAACTACATGAACTTTGTAGGGAAGTTGCCCTTTACTCCGTGAAGATTTCAGTCTTAAAGACAGCATGATCACTGTCAACTGGGTCATGCGTGTTGTGTATCGTGTTATTTCTTAAAAGTTGACCCAGCATTTGTTAAAATATTGCAAGACATATACATTTCCAGAAAGGAAATTCATTTCTGCGTTGAATAAGACCGAGATCGTGAAAATCGCTGCAAAATTTATGAAGATATGGCTGTTCAAAGCGATGCACCCCGTTTTGGGCTGATTTTGAGTTTCATACCTTGTTATATATATATTTGATAGTGAAATATTTTTTTTTTCAGAAAAGTTAATTTTTCGTTATAATATGATTATTTATCATTCAAAATGATGTTTTCACTAATTAATATCATAGCCACACGCTAACCACCTGTGATCCTGTGTGTTTTTAAAATGTGCGAGTCTCCACCAATAATTGGGCACTATTCTGGCAGTGGCAGTATACATATGGCAGTGAGGAATTATATTAAAAGTATATCGCTTAACCGATTTAAATAGTTTCAGTGAGTTTAGCATATGCATTTTGCATATTATATAAGACTAAAATATGTATTGTTACATGGTTAAATACACTATACACCAACTTAATATCTATTTTAAGTGAGTTACTTCTATGACACAGTTTTTTTAGATGGCTTTTATCCGCATCACTTTAACAGAAGCAGTGTAACTATCATGAAAATATAATTTTGCCTTACTCTTTATAATAATACATAAATGCTGTAGTAATTTACTCATTTCCGAGGGAAAGTGACTGGCAGAAATAAATAAAAGAGGGGCTTCATTCTTGGTTTAGGCTGTATTTCTGTTCAAATAGTGTGCCGTTAATGCTTACATTGGTGGTTTTCACATTAAAGTAAAAAGCTTGTTGTGAGTATTTTTTTATCACCTTATCTTTTTTGTTCTTCATTATAGATCGGCAAATAAAGAAAGGAAGACTGTTTATTGATACAGCAATGTTGTTGAGATTATGAGGATGCTATATAACTGTGCTAAATGTTTAACATGTTTACGTTTTAGTTCGGCAGTTGAATAACGATAAAGTTGTTCTTTACACCGGTGTATTGAAATAGAAAATGATCTACTTCTAGCTATATGAGGCCATAAACCCACTATTAACGTGTTTACATTTGCTCAAACCGGAGCTTTGCTCACAAAGAACAAAAGTAAAGACATTTAAAAAGCATTACAATTCTTAAATGTATTAATTTACAGTTAGCAAATACTAGTTCCAGTTACCAAAAGTTTTCCGATCAGAAAACAAATAGCATATTAAAATTATTAGGGCATCCTGGTTATCCGATGAAATGAAATAACACAATTTGTAAGTTATTAATTCGGCTTTAAAACCGCGTATCGCATTATTTAAGTTTGATATATCCAATAATATGTTGTTGTTTTTTTCGAATTACAGTATGTTTCAATAAGGATGTTTGTGTTTAACGTATATTGGTGTTGTATTTACCGACTTCATAACGATTTCGAGAGGGGATATTTCCAGTTAAAATTAAACATAAACTTGTTTGCTAAAAAACATTCTTTAATGCATTTTATTTTTTGTGTTGGGTTAAGGCAATTAGCCATAGATGCTTTCTCACTGCTCACTAAAGTTCTCCCACTACAAAAACTTGCGCAGACATATGTCGGTGTTTTCTTTGCAAGTTCAATCTGAAGTATTGACAATTTATGTAACAAGACACTGGAGTATTGACAATTTATGTAGCAAGACACTGAAGTATTGACAATTTATTTAGCAAGACACTGAAGTATTGACAATTTATGTAGCAAGACACTGAAGTATTGACAATTTATTTAGCAAGACACTGAAGTATTGACAATTTATGTAGCAAGACACTGAAGTATAAACAATTTATGTAGCAAGACACTGAAGTATTGACAATTTATGTAGCAAGACACCGAATTTTTGACAATTTATGTTGCAAGCCACTGAAGTATTGACAATTTATGTAGCAAGATACATTGAAAGCTTTGCATGAAGAAATAAACCGAGTGTCAAACCAATCAAACTGTTGTTGCACAAATACATTTTGAGGAAAAAAACAGAATGCAATGTGTCCAGATGTCTAAATTGTTTTCTAATAAACCTAATGCATCTGCTAACAATTCCATTTAATGATCATAATTTTAAGAGATCTATGTGTTTTTTTTATAACTTTCTACAAAACAACAAAACATTCAATTTTAACGCGGCACTTCTTATTTCTCGTTTGAAATTATCTTCGTCATGACGTTCATCTTTAAATGTTATCATATTCGAAATGTTTTTATTTTAAAAGCAAACAATTGTAAATATCCAAAGTGGCTAAAAGGGTTTAATATTTTCCATAAACCATTCAAAAACGCCGTAATAAACGATTGGGTGACTAATGGTAACGCTCAAGGGCTCGTAACATTAGACATTTAATAATATTTAACAGCAACAATATTTTTATCAATACATTAAGTTTACTTATGTCAAAAAACAGCTCATATGTTGTGCCTGTATTGCTTTGAAAAGATGGGAACACCCAAGTATATTAGATCAACAAAGATGGGAACACCCAAGTATATTAGATCAACAAAGATGGGAACACCCAAGTATATTAGATCAACAAAGATGGGAACACCCAAGTATATTAGATCAACAAAGATGGGAACACCCAAGTATATTAGATCAACAAAGATGGGAACACCCAAGTATATTAGATCAACAAAGATGGGAACACCCAAGTATATTAGATCAACAAAGATGGGAACACCCAAGTATATTAGATCAACAAAGATGGGAACACCAAGTATATTAGATCAACAAAGATGGGAACACCCAAGTATATTAGATCAACAAAGATGGGAACACCCAAGTATATTAGATCAACAAAGATGGGAACACCCAAGTATATTAGATCAACAAAGATGGGAACACCCAAGTATATTAGATCAACAAAGATAGCTTAACTCTAAACATTTGCACGGATGTCGCTGAATATGCTTTAAATAGTTTTGCTTTCTAATCTAGCGTCTTATTTATGTCATTAGCAATAACATTTCGCAACTTGGTCGTTAAGATGATCGTCCTTTAATTCATGACGTACTACTTACATTACAACGACTTCGATGCGATCGGGTAAACGATGTTCTGTCCAATGCCTGTGTAAGTCATACCCTAATGTCAACATGAGGCTGAAGCCGCTAGCAATCCTAAAGGATGATATTATTTCACATTGATTTGAATAGGAAAAGTAAAAAACTGTGTGGTTGGTTCAAGTATTCATACTTTTCGGACATTTCGAAATTAATTGCAAAGTTATGACTAACATATTTGTGCGATTATTATAAAAATAAAAATAAAATACCAAACGTGATACGGCAAAATAGAAGTAAACAATTTTATATCTGTTTACTGACTATTAAAGCAATAATTAAATAAACATTCATTTTGAAGTCTCGACAACGTAATTAATACACCTTTTGGTATTGACAAGCTGACGCGATTACAAAAAACTGTATATTTTTACCATCACCCTTCTTAATAGCAAAAGAAATAAAACATGTTAATGTACGGCAAGGTACTTGTATGAGTCATAATTTAACCGATGTTATCATTTATAGCTAAGTAGCATTAACAAAAATCCGCACATTTTATCTCTTAGATTATATTTCAAAGGATTTTCGACGCCGAGTTATGTCGATTGATCAACAACTTAATATCGTTAGACATTTGTTTTTACTAAATTAGAATATATATCCGCCTATTTTAATGTATTCGTGCTGTGTGGTCCTTGTTACCAAATTTCAGTCACCATGACATATGATTTAGCATTTAAATGTGGTAAACAAGTAGAGTTGCGTTATGAAAACATTTTATATTTATTATATTTTCATAAATATAATTAAGTATGTATATTGTATATAATGTGCGTTCAAAAACTTGCCCAAAACAATATTTTCTATTTTATTTTTAAGCGATCATTATTGCATCTTTCACCTGATCTTGTATGACGATGATATACAAATTGAGTTAAAATGCTATGTATCTTGAGTATATTAAACAAAGATAATAAGATAATCAAACCATTTTTTTCGTTCCATCGTGCCTCAAAACGTTACACCTTTGTTGGTAAGGTTTACAGCAACAGGCAATTATTTTCAAATGTAATATGTTTTATGGTTATTTGGTTTGATTTGTGGTGCTTTGATGTAAATCGATTTTATAGATGTTCATTTTGTTAAAATAAATTTTAACAGAATGTGAGGCTAAGAGCTGCATAAAACCAGTTTTAGAATTAAATGTTTTTAATTAACCGTTCCATGGCAACGATTCCAGTTTTATTCCTGTGCATATGTTTACCGGTACATTGTTTGTTCTGATATCGCCTAAGCTATTCCACACTTTTTGTCGTTTTAGAAATTGCAATAATTTACAAACCTCGTATAAAATGAGGTATCTTTGCAGCTCGGATAGCTTAAGTTTCAATTTGTATGTAAAGATATGTCTCAGTCTGTAATGTTCATTCAGATTTATTTGCCCAGTGAAGGATATCGGTTTGACATCCTGAGCACATACGTTCGGCGTTTCTTACAATATATAAAGTTAAACCCGATAGCACTATCTAAATGTAATATTTTCGCTAGCAAAACCATAGTTTACGGGTATATACTGACACTATACATAGAATGCAACACTTAACATACTGAAACTTTCAATGTCGCTTTTATCTAGATAACAAAACCTGAGCGTGTTTCACACACTCGTGCAAGTAAATACTTGTCGCATGTATCATGAACGTCACACACTTCAGTGTATGTAATTAATTTTATTTAACTATATTGTATGAACTAAATATGCTTAGAAATAAAGAAATGGATATTTACTCATTACAGACATATGCTGCTAGATTAACACTTTACCACTTAGATACGTATTTTGACGCATTTGCGGTCCGTTAGAATTATAATTATAATTAAAGACCTTTCTAACTGGATTCAAGTTTTAAAGGCTTCATTTCGAACCCTCATATTCTGATAAGCAGCAAACAGCTTAAATCCTGGACAGACTGCGAATAACTCACAGAGTTATATAAACTTTTCCACGAAGTGGTAAAGGGTTAAAGCATGAATCCATTTACGATCGTTTTTATTGATTTAAACATTTAAATTATAACTGCTATCAAACAAGCAAATAGTGGTTGTCAAAATTACACAAAAAACCATGATATTTTAGTCGATTTTTTCAATTATTATAAAGAGCATGTTCTTTAAAATAATTGAAACATATAAATTAAAATGGGTACAGCAAATAAGCCTATAGTAGAACTGTTACTTTCGTGCATGAAATGCAACACCTACACAAGTTTTGTGAAGGCACTGTCCGTTCAGGTTTTTTTATAAATTGTTTCCCAACAAAGGCAATGTGTCTACTAATGCAGTGTCATCTAATATAAAAGTTTCATACGGGCAATAACTGTGCAATCTAGAAATTAGGGGGTTTGGTCTTTATGGGTCGATTTTCACCACACTTTTCGGTACTGATATATACCAACATTTTAAGTTAAATGTCGAAACCTATTATAACTTAATAATGCCGTACCTAATAAACTATGGTTGCAAGAGTTACCGCTCTTATAGACTTCACATTTTCATAATTACATTATTATTATTACATTACGACGCTTCCTTCAAAATTTCAAGTTTCAAGTTTAAACCTGATATTTCTATATTAATATTGAAGCAAGAGTCTTAGTCCTAAGGCACTTCACATGCCAAACATGATATATAATCGACGATTTCGTGTAAAATTGATATTTCTTTTTCTTTTCAAGATTTTATACAGATTTAAATTTTAGAACACAGATTATAAAAGAACAAAAAAAAAATGAAATGCTTACATAAATATATTTATCTAAGCGTTACATAAAATAAGGCGTGTTAAAACTTTCAAATGGTGTAACACTATTCAATCGGCTAACACTCGACTCCAAGAAATTGATAAATACAAATGTTATACGCCACTCTATAGTTTCACCCAAAACAAGGTATATAACTGTCATAAATAGTGTAAAATTGAAGTCTGACTAGTATCCCTTCTTTAATAACAATATCGGTATGAAACAGTGCGACCCGATTGAACAATTTCCAGAAATGTACTATATTTACGCTATGATTTGTGAAAAGTCGTAAAGCAATTTTAACAAAACGCATTTTTAAACTTATCAGAAAATCTTTAATAAAGTCTTAACGTGCATGAAGACTCTACAATACTAGAGACTAATGATACATGTATGAACAAGGGAACGCCTAAATTGACAAGAAAACGGCTTCATTGCCTAAAAGTAAGTCAATGGAAGATCTAAATGTTGTCAGATGATGTGAATGAAGTGAATGCTAAATTGAAGTAACAAATACGTTAACTAAGTACAATTCACGGAAAGCGGGCGGTATATTTTGATTCACTAAGAATGTTGACCATCTTATTCAGTCGAAGTTGAAAAGAAGGTAAATATAAAGGTACAAGGAGTTCAGCCGATGTGTCGATAGTTATACGTTGAAAAGATGGTTTATTAATGTAAGACAAAATTCGTGATATGGGGGTAACCAAGATTTTCGTTCTATTGAATTGGTTTAGGCCTTACAGTAGGTAAATTGCTCACAGCTGAATCTACGTGGAATTAAATATTCTCGTAACATACTTTTAAAACTTACACCACACGACAACAAACGCATCTTAACATAAATTGCATACAAATAAAACACACAGAATGATATTTAAACGCCGGTGATTAAGCATTGCGTGTATTCAGTTATTAATGCATACCCTCTCCCTATCAAAATGACTATAAACAATGTTTGTGCATTGCTTTTCACAAACGTTGACATTAACAAGTCCTGAAAAGCCTGCACGCCTGAGTCCTGATTCTGGCGGGACGGTCCGGCTATCGGGCTATTTGCCCTAATATCCCGATATGAAACGAGTTGTCCCGACATTCGTTGAAACAATGTTTCTTTTACAAGTTCATTATAAAAGATGAAATTCGAGCTTTGTTTTGCCCCCAGTCCCCCACTTAAAACAACACGTGCTTGCCAAGTGTTGTTGATGTCTCCTTATCAGTGTTAAAAGTCTATTGATGTTATAATACTCTTATGCTACTGGGTATGAGAAAGGTCGATATTTGTTATAAACAAACATGCATGTATGGGTATTGTTACGCGGATTTTGAATTTTTTTTTTTACCGCGTTTGTGTTTTTTGCCCAATTTTTCAAAATCAGGAGTAATATACAAACCTAGGTTTTTATATCAGCTTATGCAAAGAAGCATTCTATATAAGCTCCATATTCATTATTCCTAGAAATTTACTTTCACTTTTTTTATCATTTTCAGAGAATCCTTTAACCTTGCTTCATTTAAGCTAAATATAAATTGTACTTGTTTATTGTTCGTTATAATTAACTAAGAACTTTGCCACATTCGCGCACATCTTTTTATGTTAAGGTGCATATTTTTATTCATAAAAGTCTTTAACACATTTACCGTAAATATTTGACAGACTTTCATTGTAAAAATGCAAGTAATTTGCGCAAGTGATTTGTGTTCAACATGTATTATGGACTGAAATGAAAGCTCGTTCTTTGGTGTCCTGCCACAAGATTATATACCGATACAATTTTCACCATTCACACATTAATGCTTGTGTGATAAAAAACATTCCTTATCACAAAAAATATATTAACGCTTTATATGTGTTGTTTGAAATAAGAATTACGCATTTCAGGAATGGTGATAGGTTTTACCAAGATGGGTTTTATAGGGAGCGGATTCGTTGACCTGCAAATCTACCTGAGCTACTCGCCATGTGCTGACTGCTCTGCTGAACATAACCAGTTTGTAAGCAAATTTGACACCCAGTGACGTGTGAACGTCAATATTTGGTTAGGCACATTTTACACAATTTGTCAAGATTTTTTTTTTCTGGCACAAATCTGTTCAATAAAGTTAAAGCAAACTGGATTGGTCGTCTGAACCTGTGTAATTTCAACTCATTAAAGAAGGCCGGATAGCTTGCTTAAGTTTGTTGAAGACATAAAGGAAAGAAAAAGGAGATTATACACTGTCGAGATGGATCGAAACAGTTTCTGACAACAGCAGAATAATTTGACGACAATAATTTTGTAGAAGTATTTGTTTTATTCATCAGAAAATTATAATTTCTTTTTATCATGTTTGTTTTCATATTTGCAATCTGATAAACCTTTGATTTACTTTAAAAGATATCAGTACTTCCATCATCAATGTTATTTCTTCTAATTTAAGCTTCAACGTGTTACAATAAAAACTTATGGACGACCGATTGTGTCTGAGGCCAGATGAATTTGGGGTTCAATGGAATCGACCAATAACATAACAGAAGTTAACTGACATATGTTCTTCATTCTTTCTCGCATATGACTTGGAAGAAGCCTGTCGCCGCAGCCAAGATTGTAAGAGATGTGGCTCATAACTAAATGTTTAAAAAGGCGATCCGTCAATACCCAACAACTATCACTCCAAGTCATAGGAATCAAACGTTTGGAAACTTTTTCAAGAATCAGGTTTTATTGAAGTTTGATTATATCCTACATCTGTCAATATTGACAGCTTTATATTTGGGGGTATCATTGTATACATAAAACAATTTAATTGTGGAAAATAATTAATAAATCGTGTATCATAAGAGTCATAATTATAGAAATGGACTACTCGCAGTTTTGCCATTGCACTTTGATAACGCAGCCAAACAAACAAATGAGAGACGATTTAGTCAATCCCAATTGGGCCGAAATACAGGAACTTGAGCATGGCAAAAAGATGCCCATGATGGAGGATGAATTGAACATCTGGAATATGTTTATCAAAAGGTTAATTTAACATTTAAAAATTACCTTCAGTGAAATTGGACCGGTACTAAGTATTAGGCTCTCGTAAAAAATCGATGTACACTCACGAACCAAACAACATGCACATTTGTCAATCTCGCTAGTGCAAATATCTGTACGTCTTCTGTACACTCGCATGTTTTGTGTTATACGTACTGGCTGTGCTATGTTTTATATGAAAATAAGTTATTCGTAAGGTGTAGTTTGTATTGACTATGATGTTCCAGTATTAAAGCAATAACTGTAGCAAACGTAACATGTTTTGCTTACGTGAAAAGTTATAAATTATGACCAAGTCAGATACCTTTACCCTTTAAAGTTTACGACTGAAAAGAAAAAGAACGATCAGAAAGCGCTACTTGAACTTAGGACGAACATATGCGTTGGCATGACCGTAGTAAACCTAATGTGGATCGCAATCAACTTCATGTTCCAGTTGACAAAGCCTACTACAATAGACCTCAGTTCATTTAAAGTATGCAATTTCTATCCTAAAAATGCCATTATGTAATTTTATTCCTCCGAAATAAGGTATTACCTTACACAAACATTATTGCATACCTAATTTGTTCAAGCCAATATTTTCGATACACTGAGCGTTATGTTTATAGTTGTTAAGTTTTCATGAACAGGGTGCAAGATCAACTGGGTTTTCATGGGTTTACACACGGGCTGGACAGAATGTAAACATACCGTTAAGAACTTTATTTTTGAAAATATTTCAAGTTATTGAAATATATTTGCAAAAATCTTTAGTGCATAATAGACAGTTTTTCTTGCAGTTTGAGCCGATATCTTACGATTTAAGAAAAGATCATTGAAAACGTCTGAAATCGGTGCCAAAATTGTACGTTGCGTGAAGCATAACCGTGAATTTGAATGCTGTACACTTCAAATTTTTGGCAAATAATACAGGCGTATTAAATAAAGTATTACTGATGTAGTTCACATTGCCATAAGCAGCATTAAGAATGTTTAAAACAGTAATTTGAAAAGGCAAGTGTGTGTTTACATCCATTAACGTTTAATTGTGAACCCCACATAGTCACGTGATCTTGCATCCTGTGTAGGCCTATATAAAATATTAAAAATGTTTTGCTTACAGCTAATTGACCAAATGCCTAAAAATTCACAGCTTGCCACCAGTTTTCCTTTGAATGTTTTACGAACATAAACAAATATTATTGCCAAAAACTTTTGATCGGGTTGTCAAACAATTTTTTAATAATTTCACATTGCCCTTTATCTAATTCGAGGAAAAGGTTCCTATTTATATTGACTGATTATTTAATGTTAATTTCAATTTCTACAATCAAATGGAGGACAATTTGTGTAAAAAAGCCATTCAAATTCCATTTGCTATTAACTCCATCTCAGTCATTTGCAGTGTCCCTGTTAATTACTGAGGCGATTTGAGGTAGAAAAATGGTATGTTTAGTATTAGGTCTTAATTATCGACTTCAAATTTTGAAAAGGTTTCGAAAAGTTCACGTTTAAGTTAACAGCTTTGAATTATAACTTTGAAGTCCCGTTATGTCGGCGGTTTAAATAGAGTTTTATCACTGCGCAACGTGTGAATGCAAACCGTCGTGTACACTTTTTTTTCAAGGGAACACGCGTTTACGGATCCAAAACAACAAGCAGCTTCTTGGGGAACTTTCCTGCATCTCGTTTTAGTCACAAAACTGAGGAACCCTTTGGTATTTTTCATTTCTAAAACTTGTCTTTCATTTATAAGTATTTTTTTGCTCCCCCACAATTTTTGGGGGAGCATATAGTCGCCGCTTCGTCTGTTCGTGCGTGTGTCCGTCCGTCCGTGCACAATTTTTGTCCTGGCTATTTCTCAGCAATTAATGACCGGAATTCAATGAAACTTTATGGGAAGCTTCACTACCAAGAGGAGATGTGCATATTATCAGCCGGTTCTGGTCGGATGATTTTTCACAGAGTAATGGCCTTTTGAAATTTTCCATTAACTGAATTTTTGTCCCCCCAACTACTGTGCAATATTGTGACAAAAAAACCTTTGGGGAGCATCGCCCATCTCCGACGGTTTCTTGTTATTAATAGGTTGTAATACAAGTTAAACTTTCTGGGCTAGATAAACCAGTGTTATTAGCCCTCTTCTGGTTCTACTGGGGGGTAAAATAAGTTCATTCTCCACCCGTCAAGTCTGTTCATCCGTACGACCGCAAAACTGGATCCCGTTAAGAAAAGCGCTGAATATACCTTTATTAAACGTGGAATGCTTAAAAAGAAAATTCTAGGAGAATGCACAACTTTTTTTAACCAGATGTCAAGGGTCGGGTGATTGTTACTTTGTTTGTTGTGTTTGTTGTTGTTTTGCGCTGGATGTCCGTCCGCATAAATTGAAATAACTGGAACAATACACAGAAAATTATCATGACATCTGATATACACATTAAAAGTGATGACATACTACACAAAAAGTCGAAGAAGGTGACTAAACTTAAAATATAATTAAATTAAATATTGCAATAAATATAAATATTATTAAGTCGAATTATAAAATTTGGTTTACACATGAAAAATAATGTTTAGTTTATGGGCAACATTTTCAGCAGAGGTGAAACATCTGTTAAATGGTAAAAAAGAATTCTTTATACGCATATGATACATCGACATTTGATTAGGTTTTCATATATTTAAAATGTTTAGATAAAGGGCAATATGCAGATCATGCACAATATTTGTTTCAAAAGGCTTTTCCACCTTTATGTCACTCCTGCAACACTTGTTATTAACTGTTTAACCTTCTTTATTGTATGGTATTATTGTTTAATTCTAAGATAAGCAATATGACATTGGCGTTGGTCATACTAGCATTCGATAGTTTTTTTTTATTGCGGATATGCACGTAAAGCATCAACACATTATTTATGTACATGTATGCTTTGGTTTTTTTTGAATATGTTAATAAAGTATATGTGATATTATTTTTAGTTTATAAATGATTTAAGATACGATTGTTAATGTTTTTCGTACGTATTAGGATAATGTAAATTATGTCTAGCAACGTTCTTTTTAGAATTTTACGTTGTTTGCACGGCATAACATGTAGTTTTATTTTTATTGGAATACAGTAGTATAATTTGAATACGGCAACGGTGTAAGAGTTAATTTAAACTGCTTTGGAATTTATGTTCTAGAATTGATAATTACCAATGAATATATTATGAAAATTTAAAGTCACGAAACACACAACGAAGTGGAAAGGAGGGGCTTCAATTAACTGCCAAACAGGCAAGGATGGATTGTTAGAAATTACTTGAGGAACCGTTTCTCGACTATCCCGATGATGAAGAAACAGTGCAAGAAACAGTGCAAGGAAGAAACAGTGCAAGAGCAAGACGATGAAACAAATGCCAAACAACATTTGGAACGACTGCAGAAAAACGGACATCGATAGGTACAATGTGGATTTGTACAATAAAGATATTTCATATCACACGACGTTTCATAAACAACAATGTATTTAGCTGAAAACATGTACGGCATTTTATGTTTGAAGTTTAATTATACAAGTCGGCACTTGTAACAAACCATACTTACTCATATGAAGAAATCCAATTGTTATATTAGAAATGTTTTCCTCTTTTATTAACAACCATATTGTGGCCTGTTTCAGACTGGCCATTGCAGTGAACGACACAGGTCTTAGCACATCTACGCGTCTGCTGGGGAAAACTCTAAGCACTAAAGTTGATACATAAGGTCTGAGTCGTAGCCTAAGACAATTTGCAAAGTTGCCCAGTACAAACGAAATGAATACAACGGTGACAGTGAAAGGACTTGACCAAATGAGACAAAATGCACAGAACCCTAGAAGACGTTTCAATACCGGCCAAGGTAGATCCGCCATGGCATCGGACTGAATTAAATTTCTGCATAGAAGGTACCATTGGATTTCCATATATCATTATTATTTTTTAATTGGTAGATAATTTGACATGACCTTGACTTTGACATGATCTTGTACAAACAGCTCCCAAAGTAGTTAGCTGGAAGTGTGAGTGACCTATACATGACATTGACCTTGACATGATCTTGTACGAACAGCATCCACAGTAGGTAGCAGAGAGTGTGAGTGACCTCGACATGACCTTGACTTTGACATGATATTGTACAAACAGATCCCAAAGTAGGTAGCAGGGAGCATGAGTGACCTTGACATGACCTTGACTTTGAAATGATCTGTACAAACAGCTCCGACAGTAGGTAGCAGGGAGTGTGAGTGACCTTGACATGACATTGACTTAAACATAATCTGTACAAACAGCTTCGACAGTAGGTAGCAGGGAGTGTGAGTGACCTTGAAATGACCTTGACTTTGACATGATCTTGATCAAACAGCTCCGACAGTAGGTAACAAGGAGCATGAAAGACCTTGACATGACCTTGACATGACCTTGACTTTGACATGATCTTGAACAAACAGCTCCGACAGTAGGTAACAGGGAGTGGGATCACCTTGGAAAACCATATTTTGAATTAGACATTCAACTTGGAATGGACATCATTTTGGTGGTTTTCTCAAACAAAACTGTTCTGAATGTATGTTTGTAAAAGTCTGTATATACTTTAAGTACAACAATACATTTTTAATGACTTGTTCATTAACAGTAATTGTATATTTAACATGTTAACAATATTTTAAAACTGTTCATGCACACATGGACACGGGTTCATTTTGTAGTAAAATATATTTAAATGATGCAATTATGTATGCCATTGTCTATTTTACTTAATATTTGTCAAAATTAATAAATTCAACAGATAAAACTGCATATCATTATACATTTTTGAAAAAACACATTCTATTCCAAGATTAATGTCTGATTCCAACTTCACATAATATTGTGTTATGACATGACCTTGGCTTGTCTAAGTCTAGCACTTGTCAAAAAGAAGCTTTCTGGCTTTACGGTGCTGTGAAAGGTTATTAAATTGTTTATTAAAAGCATCTGTCTGTAGTTGTAGCCTTTAATTGTTTCTTATGTAACTTTATTTGCTTTACACTAGTTTATGTAGCTTTTTTAATCATTGGCGCTTAATAATTACACTGACTCTCTGGTTTAGATGTTCCCATAATAAAACAATTTAGAGTTTTCAATATCTTTGGTAAAAGATTACCATTATGAAACTATGGAGAATGGTTTACATCTTGGTAAAAGATGTTACTATTATAGGATCATGCAGAATTTTTGACAGTTCTGATAAAAGATGTACCGATTATAAAACAATTGAGAATGTTCGACAATTTTTTACCCTTTAATTTGTTTGGTTAGTGAATGCATTTGGAACAGTGAGAACTAATGTGCAGCTAAATTGCTGGTCAGAATGGCTTTTTTAACTTTTTGCTGCTGCACTGTTAAAAAGGTTTTATTTGTAACTCTACTAAATTACAGAATTTACACTTCTTTTAACTGTTCTTATCTTCACTTTACGATGTTAATCAAGGCCAAAGGTGATCACCACGCTTCCAACGTTTGAGATCAACATCTCCGAATGCAAGCTGCTGTTTCTATGGAATTTCTACAACAACTTCACCGTGACATCCAGCGCCAGTATGCAGCATCTAGAGGAGGACATGGTGGACGCAGCCTGCGCAACTGGCAAATATGATCTGGTACGTGGGCGGTCTGGTGTCTTTTGAATGTTTTTTTGGTGTTGTGTTGTGTTGTTATATGTTTTTACTGTGTGAAGAACAATTTTTGGGCATGCTTTGTTTTATTATGAATGGACACTGACTGTATACAATGTAGAATTTTTTAGTGTAATACTGTTAGCATTTGTACAATTTACCTGGCAAAATCTTTAATAATGCATGAAAACATACATGGCATATGTTTTCTATTATTTTTCTTATAGACTCTGTTTATGAACCCTGTTTTAACATTTAACAACTTTGTAGATTTTAATTGTGCTTGTTTTATTTTGGAATGACACTGTCCGTACTCGATGTAGAATTGCAAGATAGTAGAAAGTGTTAATGTTGATGTGTATTAAACAAATGCACCAAAACATGTTACATGTTAATTATCCCCAAAATAGTAAAATGTGTTACAAAAGTTGATTGACAAAATTAATGAACACATATTCTCCATGTAGTAATCATGTCCACATTTAGTGTATTCTTTCATTTAATGACACATTCGCGCGTGTCGCATATGTTAACGCAGTAAAAATGTTAAAAGGTTAATTATCTGCTGCGATATAATAGGAAAATGGTATATAAGCAAGACCAACCAATAAACAAATTAAAAAAACAACAACATTTAAAATGATATATGTTTTGTGTTAAACATTTTAACATGATAAGAATACACTAAACAAACATATTTATTGTACATCATTGTGTTCCTCAATTTTGTCAGCAATGATATACCTGATATCAAAACCATTTATAATTAAAACCAGTCATTGGATAAAACTGGTCTTAATGCATATGTGTTAATATCGTCTCATATTAATCTGTGCGGTCCAGTCCACACAGGCTAATCAGGGACAACACTTTCCTCGTTAATTGGATTTTTTGTTCAAGGAAGGTCTCTACTAAAGGAAAATCCAGTATAGGCGGATTAGCCTGTGGGGACTTCACAGACTAATCTGGGAAGATACTTTGCACATATGCATTAAGCCAAGCTTTCCCAGAGTGCATCTCAATTTTCTGAGGCTTGAGTGTGAAACTGTTGATTCTGCCGACCCAGGTACAAAACTGTCACACTTTGGCCTTGAATTATACTTAAATATTCTCACTAACACATTGATGTTGGGGAACATTATCATGTACGTACCTATATTTAGATATTTATCTTAATCATCATAATCTTTATAATAATTATGCTCATTTTAATAATCATCATTATCATCATCATCGTTATCATCACCACCACCATCATCATTGGCATCATCATAATCATCATCATCACCAACACCAACACCATTACCTTCACCATAAAATCACCTCAGTAATAATGATCTCCTTTATCTTCATCATCATTTTTGGCAAAAGAATAAAGATCATTTTCATAATACTCCTTAATCCATATAATGAACCTAAATATTCCAAATCAAACCACATTCCTAAAATGTTCGTCAATTCATTGAACAAATATTTTTCAGTTCTGTGCGTTACGGAGTATAGCACAGAACGTATGTCTAAACATAACGCACCGCACAAAACAGGTATATGTGCGGTTCGTTCATGCGTGTGGTTGTCACGTGAGTGATGGTCACTCAGGTGGACATAGGCGGGAATTTGCACGTTGTGTTCATTGTTTGGTCAGTTCTACGCTAGACTTCGATCAGTAAACTTGTGTTCGTGTACAAATCCTACATCGTGTTGTCGACTTTAGCAGAACACAGTGTGTCCATGCTGCAAGATTTGGAACGCATCATAGAAAAGATAAATGCTAAAAGAAACGTAAATCTGTTAAATCCGTTATACTGAATCTCGAGCATAGTATCGAGTGTTACGAAGTAGTAACAGAGTTGAAACGATGTATATTTCAAGTAACAATTTCAGCACAAGAGAAAGCCGATCAATTTACAAATAGAAATATTGATGGCACGTGACCGAAAATTCACAGGTCATTAATGGTAGAACACGACAAAAGCTTTCGAACTTACTGGGGAATAAATTGCTATTCTTTCTGGTTGTATACATTCTATATGTATATGTGTAAATGTTTTACGAGTCTGATGACGTAATGTTATTTGCAGAAAAATACAAGGTAGAGGCGATGGCATATAAAAAGGCGGAAACATAACGCCACGCGGCGCTCTTGACGGGTCATATCAGAAGCCGGAAGCTTCATCTAACATCGCAACACAAGGGGCTGAAACTCAATTACCATTTAGACGCACAGGACTATGTTTCGCATGTGACGGACCGGGTCATCGGAAAAGAGCAGCTGGATGTTCAGCAAACAGCTCGACCAATAGGTTAAGTTAATTATGTATAGAACCCCGTTATCAGAAAATGGGTAGTTTCGTGTTCGTCGGAAAACGTAACGTACAGAAAGTTCCTAAAGTCGAACGTGATCAAAAGGATCCAAGTATAGTTCGCCGGTAAGTTGAAGGAAGGCCCACGCGGTTAAGTAGCAGGAGACTACTGATAGTAAGTACATTTTCGATGTAGTAAATGGCGGTTATAAGTTTATTTTTTCCGTCGGAAAACGGTAACGTACAAAAAGATCTGTCTCAATGTATCAAAAGGATCTTATTATAAAACTGGATCAAAAGGATCATAGTATAGATATTGATGCTAGAAGCTCGCCGGTAAAAAGAACGAAAGCCCATGTAGCCAAGCTGTAGCAGGCTACGGATGGTTGTTACATTTTAGATGTAGTAAATTGCGGTTATAGGTTTCCTTTTCCGTCGGAAAACGGTAACGTACAGAAAGAGATAAAAGGAGCAATTGATCAAAAGGATCATAGTATAGACATTTATCAGAAAGAAAAAATTCATAAAATAAAAAATAAATATTGTTACCGGAAGTTTGTCGGTTAGTAGACTGAAAACCCACGTGAAATTTATCATGTTGTTAATACGCCCGTTAATACGTTTATAGTCGTATTTAATAAGAATGGGATATATTTAAAATTATTATTTATTTATGTGTTCTACTTTCGATATTAGAGGAGCGTATCATGATATTTATACATTCACGGACGGTGTGGTTTGAGCTATCAAGAGAATAGCAGGCAGTGTTAGGTTGTTATAAGCTTATATTTGGCACGATAACGGCCGATCATATATTTATTTATTTGTTCTACTTTCGATATTAGAGGGGCGTATCATGATATTGATACATTCACGAACGGTGTGGTTTGAGCTATCAAGAGAATAGCAGGCAGTGTTAGGTTGTTATAAGCTTATATTTGGCACGATAACGGCCGATCATATATATACTAAAACTCGTTAAAACTAAAATGAGGTGTACTAGCATTCTGACGTCAAATTGACTTAAAATAGTTATTTGCTTTTGTGATGATGGCATACATCAGTGTAGAATATGAAAAAACATTATATGCTAGTGACTAGACGAGTTTGGATGTTAACTGGCTGAAGAAACAGTATTTTGATTCCTTCTCAGAGAGTAGAATGGCTCGGGCATGTGATCGATATGCATAAAATGCAGTTTTTCATAATTAAAAATTGAGTAGCTAGGCTAGAAAAAAGTATTGATTCGGTGATCTATCTAATTTATCAAACGAAAGAAAAAGTAGTACCAAAAGATAAATTAATAGCTAGTCGTGTAGGGCAGATAATTTCCTTTCAGAGTGTGATTGTAAAAAAAGTTTGTAATAACAATGCATATATACAATTGCATAAATACCAGAGCTAGTTGGAAAGCTCCCGTTATTGTAACGTTGCAAGCTATTTCCAAACTTAGATTATGGAAAGAAAGCACTGTCGGACCGTATTTGGTACAAAAACGAATATGGTACATTTGTACCATATTCGGCCGAATATGGTACAAATGTACCATACTCGGACCGAAGATGGTACAATTTTCGACCGAATATGGTACAAACATTGTACCATATTCGGTTGGAATAAGTTTTTCTATGCTCGCCAAAACGTATTTGGTACATACCAAAAAAACTCATAAAAATGAAAATGGCCTACAGTACGTATATGGTACATAAATTATGTATTTCTTAATAAATGAAATAGTCTGCCGATGTGTAAACTTTTTTTCAAACTCAAATACATTGTATTAACCTAATATTGGAAGTGACAAAAGTATCATCATCATCATCATCATCATCATCATCATCATCATCATCATCATCATCATCATCATCATCGTCGTCGTCGTCGTCGTCGTCGTCGTAACTAGCAGTAACAGAAACAGCTAACCTAACCACACTTTACATGGATTTTGCTGGTTGTGTAACTGTTTCGCCGGCTAGCTCAGTCGGTTGCGCGTCAGATTGGCACGCAGGCGCCCTGGGTTCGATTCCCGGGCGGGCCAGATACTTCGTGGAGATCATTAATAGCAATTTTCAAATTTTTAAAACTTTTTTTTTCGAAAGTGTATTTTCACCAAAATCCGATTTAAGAGATTTTGAGCTCTTTTAAATGAATATATCTCTCCAAAAATAAGGATGTTTGACTGGCTGCTTTAGACAGGTGTGACTGTATTCCTAAACATTACTTTGTAAAGTTGATTTGTCGTTCCGACGTCATATTGCTGAGAAGCCGACAAAGCTTTGAAGTTTCCGATTTTTTCTTTGATAACGTGCCGCTTTAAAAAGGCGGGAATTTTGCACACGAGTCTTACTCAGAAGTCAGTAACCATATTTGACTTGGCGGTCGGCAAGAAAAGTTGTGATTTTCGACTAGAAAGAATTGAAATCCAAACTTTCTTCAAACTTCAAAAGAATTCTTGACAGTAAGTACTGTACATAATTTTAATTTTCAGTTGTCTTAATATGCATTGATGTTTTAACATGCATTGATTTTTATGTTTTATGCCCCCCCCCCTCAGAGTGCATTTGCAGTTGTCCGTCCGTCTATCCAATTGTCCGTGGCATTCCTTCCGGGTGCGTAACTCCTAAACTGCTAAAATATTTAAGCTACAGTCATTTTTTCGAAAGTGTATTTTCCACCAAAATCAGATCGAGCTCCTGTAATCTGTAGATTTGAACATTTTAAATTTTATGGAGTTTATAGGTCTTTGACCTTCGAACCCTGCCTAGTCGTGACTTCTGGTGAGCGACCTAGGCCCCCAGGGCCCCTTCTTTATATCCCTTCCATCCACGTAGCATTGGTTTCTACAGACCGTTTGTCCGTTGACCGCCATAAGTTTGCCCGCTATTTTTCCCCTGAATTTGAATTCGGTTGGATTTCAATGAAACTTTACATGAAGTACTTGCTACTTTCATTGCGCATATTGCCCGGAAGTTCGGATTGTAAATTTTAGCGGAGCTATCAGACGAGTGATTTTAGCTTAGCTCATGTCGTGAGACATTCGTTTTCGACACGCGGTGTTCAATACAAGCTCTATTAACTAATGAAGTATAAATGTATAATAACTTATTATATTATTTCAGATGAAGGAAGCAATTAGGAGAAAAAGGAAGCAATTAGGGTGCTTGCCCAGGTCGAAGTACGACATTATTGTCAGATGTTTAAACGGATCGTTCGATGTCCCTGTGAAGAAACGGACACCTGAAGAGAATAATTGTTTGGCCATGATTAGAAAACGTAAGGACTTCGAGCTTGGTGACCGGGGTTCTTTATTGTGTGGCGGAAAGCAAGTCCTTGTGAAAGAAGATCTTCCTAGATTTGTTGAGAAGATGTTCATGGAAAACAAAGGATGTGGAGCAAGGGTTATTTACAACAAACTGAAAGTAAATTACACGGGGTTCTCGGAACAAGCTATCCTTGAAATACTGTACAATAGCAAGTATTACCATGAGAAGTATCCGAGATTTACAAACAAGCCAAAGCCAAAGACAATTACAGAAGAGGAACCAGGCAAAAGATGGCAGATTGACATAATTAACATGAAAAATCAAAGTGTTAGCTACAAGGGGTCCACATACAGTTATATTCTACAAGTCGTGGACGTTTATTCTAGGTACGTTATGCCAAAACCCCTGAAAACGAAGAGTTCGCGTGAAGTTGCAAAGGCATTAGAGGACGTGTTGATGGTTAACCTTGCCCCTGACATCATCCAATGTGACAACGGACTGGAATTTAAAGGCCCTAGTATGAAACTTTTGTTGAACAAGTACAACATCAAAATGATCAATAGTAGGCCGTATCATCCTCAATCACAGGGCAAGTGTGAAAGGTCAAACAGTGTTATAAAGGCCAAGATTCTATTTGCAACAAAAAGTAAACGTGGATTTAACTGGGTCGAAGGGCTTCAAGATTTAGCCTATGCCATAAACACAAGTTTCAAACGAGTTCTTGGGGGTCTCACGCCCTTTGAAGCCTACTACGGAAGAAGTCATGTTTTTACCAAAGAACGTCATAGTTCTCGTGAAATAAAGAAAACCATACGGCGAGCAAATAAAAAGGCTTACAGGTCGCTGTTGAAAATCGCAACTTCCCCAAGCAAGTACAAAGTAGGAGAGACAGTATTAATTCGCTATCCCTTTCGAAAATCCAGGGTGCCAACCAAAAGATATGTTATCGAAGGCAAGGTAGAAAAAGTAAAACGAAATGGTGTTTATATCGTGTCATTTCAAGTACCGAACAAACCCGAACTTGGATTCGTAAGCAAATCGGTTGGGGTCGAAAACATGACTAGCCTAACTGTTGCGTTAGAGAAACAACGAAAAATTAAAAAACATTCATTAAAACAGAACCGCTCAGAGAAACAAAATCACAGAACTAAGTACTATCATGTTTTAACACACCATGAAAATCTGCAGTTGTTGGATGGGGTGAATATTGCCATGGACCCAAATCCGGATGGAAATTGTCAATTTGCTGCTATATCGCATCAACTTGGTAAAATTGGTATATACAAAGACGTAGATGCTTTACGTAAGGAAGCAGTCCATCACATTGTAGAAAACAGATATTTCTATGAAACTTTTGTCTATGATGAAACATTTGATGAATACGTTAAGAATATGTCTAAGAATGGGACATACGGCGACAACCTCACGCTCATTGCACTTATGAGAGAATATAATTTGCAGTGCCTGGTAGTTTCTACCCGAGGACTAGAACACTCATCAATTGTGTCAGCAGATGGAAAGTTCGATGGTGATGTTGGAACAATTGCATTGGGGTATTTCCCAGAAGGATTTGGCATGCATTACGTTAGTATCCGTATCAATCAACGCGTGTACAAGGACATAATATCACGCTTAGAACAGTCGTATGACAACGGTGACTCTGGCGACAGCGCTGCGTCTGGCGACAACGCTGCGTCAGGCGACAACGCTGCGTCTGGCGACAACGGTGACTCTGGCGACAACGATGACTCCGGCGACACCGCTGCGTCTGGCGACAACACTGCATCTGGCGACAACGCTGCGTCTGGCGACAACGTCGACTCTTGCGACAACGGTGACTCCGGCGACAACGGTGACTCCAGCGACAACGGTGACTCCGGCGACAACGGTGACTCCGGCGACAACGCTGCGTCTGGCGACAACGGTGACTCCGGCGACAACGCTGCGTCTGGCGACAACACTGCATCTGGCGACAACGCTGCGTCTGGCGACAACGGTGACTCTTGCGACAACGGTGACTCCGGCGACAACGGTGACTCCAGCGACAACGGTGACTCCGGCGACAACGGTGACTCCGGCGACAACGCTGCGTCTGGCGACAACGGTGACTCCGGCGACAACGGTGACTCTGGCGACAACGGTGACGTCTCTGTGTGTTCAGCCCTGAAAGAGCTTTAAGATATGATAAACAATAGGAGGGCACAGAAGCGAACGACTTTTCCATTTCTGATGTTACCACTTCACATTCAAGTTGAAATTTTTAAGTTCTGCATACAATCAAACCCGTCAATCCAGTTTGTGTTGGCGAAGGTCGGCAAACCCTTTAGAGATTTAATAAGGTCAATGAGTTTGCAAACACCTAGAATTTACATTCGGCCGGATATTGGACTAGATACTAGTAACAGAAATCCTGTAAGCGTTCGTTTCCTATTAACAAGAGCGGGCAGAAACAGCGGTCTTATTTCGGCAATAAAAGAAATCATCAAGGGGCCAAAATGGGCAAACGCATGGCTGCGTTTGCGTGTTAGTGGAATCGGTTGGTATGATATCATAGATGTCATGTACAGACATTACAGGTGAAATATACATGTATATCGGTGTTTGGAAACCTGTTATGTTATTTTTGTGATTGATGATTATGTTCTTCTACCGGAAATTTGTTGTCATTTGCTCATTTACTGGTAACTTTTTACGAAGCACATTTGGGATATTTTGGCTGCTACTAAAATGAATGTATATATGTATATTATGTCTTGTCAAAATGCTACAGTTGGATTAAAATTTAAATGCTGTTCTATGTTCTTCAATATTACTTTGAAAAATCCTGTCAGTATACCAATAAATGAAAAAAAGTACAAGTTTGTTGAATCTCTTGAATGAAACAAATTATAAAATACAAAATGTAAAATGAATATGTGATGATGATGATGACAAAACATTTGTGATGATGATGATGGTAAAAAAATTGTGATGATGATGGTGGTGGTGATGATGATGACAGTGGTTATGATGATTGGGGTTTGATGATTGTGGTGATGATGATGATGATGATGATAATGATGATGATGATGATGATGATAACAAACGTTTTGGGATGATGATGACAGCGATGTTTATCGGACGATGATGATGGTTATAATGATGATGATAAGTTTTTAGATGATGATGACGGCGATGTTTATCGGCCGACGATGATGATAATGATGATGATGATATCAAAATATTTGTGATGATGATGATGGCGATGTTTATTGGCCGATGATGATGATGATATTCTCATCGTCGTCATCATCATCACAACATCCTCATTATCGACCGAAAACATCGCTGTCATTATCATCACAAAAAAAACTTTTGTGATCACCATTACGATCATGATAATGGATATGATGATGTTGGTTTTGATGGTGATGATGATGGTGGTGTTGGTAAAGATAACAACGATGATGATCATTGGGGTGTTGATAATTGATGTGATGATGATGATGATGATGATGATGATGATGATGATGATGATGATGATGATGATGATGAGATAACGATGATGATGATGATGATGATGATGATGATGAGATAACGATGATGATGATGATGATGATTACGATGATGAGTGTGTATCATATTCGGAACGAATGTGGTACATTTTTCATCCGAATATGGTACAAGTTTGTACCATATTCGGTCAGGCATTTTACCCCAAAACTGCAGATACGTATATGGTACAATTAGACAGTTGTACCATATTCGGCCGAATATGGTACAAACTTGTACCATATTCGTTTTTGTACCAAATACGGTCCGACAAAGCACTAGGCAGTTAATCAACGGTGGAAAAGATTTCAAACACAATCAGTTGTTTTTGTGTAATATATTTGCTGATGCAAGTACCACAAGTTATGGTTTATGGAAGTTTTATAGAAAGTTGTAGCTTTAATGTAGATATAGGCGAAATGACTGTCAAGCTAACGATTTTCATAAAAATAAAAAAGCAAATTTATGTTTAATTTGTTTAATTCCATTGACGAAGAGAGTAAAGGTATGTACTCGTGGTCTTTGAGACCCGAAAATGAGAAAATTGGAATGTACATGATCTTAATAAAAAGAGCAACCTGTTCCCGGAACTGAACAGATTATTGACGAAAAGAGAAAAGTTATTCCTGGAATTGATTACTATATTACACTGTTCAAATCAAGGAGGTACACTGCCAGTGTTTCTATAAACGAAACAGGTAATGCATATTGTTATTTAATATGAAGTCAATACATTAAGCCACCGGAAGTTGGTTTTCAAGATAAACCGGATAATTATTCCGTCGTTCAATATGACGTAAGTAAAATTTCTTATGATCAAGAAAATGCATTGCATACGGCTAGAAAATGTATGTTATTGCTCCCGGAAGTGAGCAGAAAGAGTTTGCTATGGTCCCCGGAAGTGGACATAGAGCCCAGTAGATTGCTCCCGGAAGTGAGCAGAAATTGTAGGCTATGGTCCCCGGAAGTGGACAAAGAGCCCAGTAGATTGCTCCCGGAAGTGAGCAGAGATGCTCCATGAAGAGAGCAGAGAGTATGCTATGGTCCCCGGATGTTATGTTATATGAAATGTTTTAAAAGCTTTGCAAAATTCGTACATCAAAGTGTATTCAGACAATAAAATGTAAAATCTATATTATTGAATGGTAGTCAAAAGAAATAGCTTTAGATTTTAATAAGTTGTGTGAATACTGGATTCAATGAAAAGAGGCAGTGGGTGCCTTAGTTCAATATGGGAAAACAATGTAAACTGGTTAGTTCAGAAACTAGGTTGGTATCAATATGTATCAATAAGATATCGGAAAAAGCAAAATGCATCCTTGTTGTTCCAAAAAGGGGCAGTTCGCCTTATTGGCTAATGTTGATTTGTCATACGGACATTTTAGAGATATTGTGAAATATTGCAAAAGTTTGGTAGAGACTGTATGATTCCAGGTTGTTTTGGTAACACTAGATTATCATTAAATAAGATAGCGTTAAGATGCATATCACAATACAGTTATTGATGTATAGTACATATGTTTGACAGGAAATGTTTTGAGAGGTACTCTGAAGGAGCGATTAGAGGGCTCGGGCTTGCATGGGCTTCGAAGAGATTAGATGGCGGACAGAATGGCTAAGTAAATACTTAGAACAATCAAGAGCAGACAATACGGTGAAGAAAAGAATTCTTCATGTGCACATTTCAAATACTGTGAAGAAAATGTAGTCGCCATGCCTGCCTTACAAATATCAGTAGTAATGTACATGGCTCAATTGATGGGTCGAGGAAATCTAATAACGTTTTTTACATCTGTGTTTTACAATATTAAATGGATCCATTCTATGAATAGTGTACATGATCCAAAGAAAGATTTAACAAACTATTATAAGAAGCTTCAAAGCGTGTGTGTTTCAAACCATCTCACAAGAAAGATGTATCATGTACATGTGCATTCATTAGAGATGATATAAGGAGATTTTACTGTTTTCATTGATTGATCATTTTTGGGTTATGCATGTACATGTATCATGCATATTGTCAAATTAAGTGAGTTTCATTGTAATGATCTACAATTGAAATCTGATCACTTTGGTATTAATGTACGCCATTATAACACTGGCATGTATACGAATGTTTTGGATATTATAATTGCAAAATGTACAACTACAACTTCCCATATGGCGTTTTATTAACAAATATGTAATTAGCAAATCGGTCAGATGAATGAAATGATTTTTTGTTCAAACCAGTTATTGGTTATATATATATGTAATTATTTAGACTACCTAACGCCGAGGGCGTGTTTGAGAGATGTTTGAAGCGACATGGTCGATGGAAGTCTGATAGGGCTAAAGATGGGTACATTGATGATTCTCTAGACAAAAAGCTTTTTATCACTAGACAATTGAAATTATAATTGATTTGCGGTTTGAATTTGAAAACTTACTAACCTTTGTTTTTGTTCTATCGCAAGCCTTGCCCAATGCAAAACGTGTTGTGTTTTGTGCTTAGTTGTGTGAAGACAGTGTTTTTAGTGTTTATAACAGGTTACTGCCCTATTGTTTTGCTATATCTTAGGTGAGGCAAAGACAAAAAGGACAAGGCTTGCCAAGTCGTTTTGTATTTGTGTGTCTGATATATTATAAAGCAATACGACAGTAATCTGTTTTTCTATTTATCAAACCTTAACACCCCCATTTCTTTAAAATAATAAAAATAATCGCTGCAACTCTGCATTTGTGGAATGAATATGAATATCCCGTTTGATGTTTTATGAATGGCGCCATAAGCAATTGTGCTTAATATTTGTAAAATACGTGTTAAGCTGTTTTTGTTTCTTTGTGTGTTTAAAATGTACTACATCTTTGAATTAAATTGTTTGTCTTGTGAAATCCGATTAATTTCTACCGAAAATGAATACTCTATCGTTGATTCCGTGTAATTTGTCATGCCTCAAAACATTGACTAATATAACCCCCTACTAACCTGATATAAAAATATATGCATAACCTTTGTATCAGGTAGATATCAGCGTAGACGTATGATAAAAGTTCTGATTTTCCATGTAACATTATTGTCATAATTGATTCTCTAGACATATTTTTGTCAATATTTTCATACCTGAATATCATGATGATCATTAGTGTATACTTATCAGACCTATAACTGGCTAATGCAATGAATTTGCTTTGCATGGTCAACATGATACTGTTATTGATCTTGAAATTAATTAATTACCATGTACATTATGAACTTAAATAATAATAAAGGCCATACATATTTTATTTTAGTATCTATACATATTTTCCAAGATACCAATCGTGGGCTTAGCGCAAAACGGTCGTTACTGACATTTTTTACAAAAATGACTTTATTGCATATTTTGTACTACAATGTCAATATTTATAATCGGAAAAATTGTTAAAGCTAAATTCTGCTTCAAAAAAACCCAAAACCATCATTTGGCAAAAGATCGTATCTGAAAATCAAATTATTTTCATTGCAAAACGGTCGTATCTGAAGTTGCGACCGTTTTGCAATGAAAACAAATATAAAGATTATAGTGTTAGGTAAGCAACAGTCTTAATGTATGATTCTAATATAATATGCCATCACTTATGACATCATTGCTGACATAATTTGTCCTTGTAAATTAACATTTTGTGGATAACGCATTAATAGTATCAGAAAAAGAACTTTGACACGATTTTAAGCGCAGAACAGTCGTATCATGATATTCAACAATTATCTCCGATTACAATCATGCCAGTAGAAGTATATTATGTGATCTTTAAATTAGTGTGCAGTACCTGTTCATGCAAAATATTTTTTTAATATTGATAATTTTTTTTTATCGTACTAAAAAGTTTACAAAAAGTCAGTTACGAACGTTATATGATAAGCCCGCGAATGGTACCAGTACGTTGCATGTCAGACTGTGAAAATGCTACCAGTACGTAGCATGTCAGACTGAGAGACAATTGTACCAGTACGTAGCATGTCAGACTGTGACAATGGTGCCAGTACGTAGCATGTCAGACTGAGACAATGGTACCAGTACGTAGCATGCCAGACTGTGACAATGCTACCAGTACGTAGCATATCAGACTGAGACAATGGTACCAGTACGTAGCATGTCAGACTGTGACAATGGTACTAGTACGTAGAATGTCAGCCTGAGACAATGGTACCAGTACGTAGCATGTCACACTGTGACACCGGTACCAGTACGTAGCATGTCAGACTGAGACCATGGTACCAGTGTGTAGCATGTCAGTCTGAGACAATGGTACCAGTACGTAGCATACCAGACTTTAACAATGGTTCCAGTATGTAGCATGTCAGACTGTGACAATGGTACCAGAAAATAGCATGTCAGACTGTGACAATGGTACCAGTACGTAGCATGTCAGACTGTTACAATTGTACCAGTATGTAGCATGTCAGTCTGAGACAATGGTACCAGTACGTAGCATGTCATACTGTGACAATGGTACCAGTATGTTGCATGTCATACTGTGACAATGGTACCAGTACCTAGCATGCCATACTGTGACAATGGTACCAGTACGCAGCATGTCAGACTGTGACGATGGTACCAGTACGTAGCATGTCAGACTGTGACAAAGTCAGTTACGACCATTTTGCGCAAAGTCCGCGACTAATGATTTTACAATTAACTTCAGATTTACAATTCAGTTAAATGATATTCATTAAAGAAAAATTGTTTTTTATGACGTCTTCATCATTTGTGGTAGTTTGCTTTTTTCTATTAACATGTAATAAAAAAACAACAAGAACAACGCATGTTAACTACAACTTTGATTTCAGTTTCTGCTTTCTTTGTGTTTCTTCATGTTCCCTATGGTCTGGCCACATTGTGGTTTACCTTTTATCCAGACAAAAGTGTTATATTGATGAACAATCCAACTGACTTTGTTCGTTTCCATTTATATACATCCATCGGAATAATTACAGCTGAATTTCAAAACTGGATTAACTTCTTTACATATATTTTGTCAAGTAAAAAGTTTCGCAATGCATTCGTGCACATGTTTTCTAAAATGAGAAATTCGTTTTTAACACATTCAAGAGAGATGGATAGGGAATCAATGACACAAGAAAGCGATATATGTACCACTGGAGTGTAAATGTGTTGCAAGTAAAATCAACATAATTCTAATTCAATGTTTGTTATATATTTTCTCACTGCTTTATGGCGCTACTGGTTAAATGAGTATACTTTATCCTGCTTAAGGCAATTATAGAAACTATGATAATTTATTAAATATAAAATTGATATTACGTAAAATCATAACACGAAAAAGTAAGCCTACAGGAAGAAAATTAAGAAAAAATAGCATAAGCTATACATATTGTGTGAACATTCTTGTTTATGTCTTATTTGATGTTTTTACATGTGATTTGTATAGTTCTGATATTATTTAATGTTTTAATTGTAAAATCGAGTTTGCGACATTTAACAACCATAAAACGTGTGCGTTTATTAATGTGTCCAGTATAACTTATGTACAAATCGTTATAAGACTATACTTGTTTTAACGCCTGTTAAGATTGTGGTAAGAAATACAATACTAAATTGTGTTATGAAATTGTGATTGAAGTAAGAGTTGTGTTATGTTTACTTTTCAATTTTCTGAAATCTTTACGAAACATAAGACAGTGTTGAGTAATAGGCGTATCAATCCCAGACTTTCAGAATGATTTGATGTCCCAAAAAAGCTTAATGTATACAGGACGATATGGACATACATGTGTGTGTGTTACTTGAATAGACATATACGTACTAAATTGTACAATCATTTCAAACTGTACCAATACAATAAAGCAAATACACACGACATAGTTTGATGTTCCTTAAATACACAGATAAGTACTTAACCCATTTATGCCTAGCGTCTAGAAAAAAGGCCTTGGCAAACAACGTATACCCAGATGAGACGCCGCATGATGCGGCGTCTCATCAGGGTCTGCGCTGTTTGCTTGAAAAAAGTTCTGTAAGAACTATTCTAAAAATAGAAATAAATATACTAGGCATCCCTAATTTTGGAAATAAAGTGATCCGATTTAGAAGGATGGGAGAGTCCACTATGCATAAATGGGTTAATTGTACAACGACCGCAACGTTTACCAATGCAATAAAGCAAATACGCACGACTTATTTTGTGTCTTTTTTAAATCGCTAAGATGAGCACACTATAATTAAAAGCGATATCCTTTATATACACGTGCTTCTAAAAGAGATAGGCTTTTGCAAGACATTCGTCCGTCTCTATGTCGACAGCATGCTTTTACTATTCGCTACTAAATCAATTCTTGAACAAGCGTCAGTGAATCAACACGTTTGATAATGCACATATACAATATTTAAAACCAGTTTTTAATTTTACGTCAAACATGTGTTTAACGTTTGTTTTATATAACAATTATTCCCGAAGAACATATGCCTGGTCCAGGATGGAGCGTTTACTTATATTTGTTGCCCTTACTTAAAGACCCTATAACGGTTAAAATCAACGAATATTTCGTAAAATATTTCGTCAAATAAAATTTACACATGAACAATCAGTTATCCTTAGAGCAAAAGCAAACATTTTAACGCTATATGTGGTCTGGTAACATAGATTTAACAATATATAATATCATATTACACAATTAAGGCTTATGATTGCTTTTTATTTTTCCAACACCAAATAGTAGAAATTTTCAAAAAAGTGCAAGCACGGGAAAATTGAATCAAGCTTGATTTTTGTGAATTTTTTACGGATCGGTACACTACTTTCTAAAATATATTTAAAATACTGTCCAATTGCCACAGATTTTGGTACTGCAACAGTACACATGTTGTTCAAAAGCAAATTATTATCTTTATTAAAGTATGTTGGTGTTTCGCAGGAGAAGTGTTTAATATTAATTTGTACTCATGAAGATGTTTTAAATAAATTACACATGTGTATCAAAATAAGAACAACATTTTTGGTCTTCCTATAAAAATGAAAACCGTACAGATTGTAGGTAAGATTAAAAATCAATAAGGGTTAGAATGGTGTCCTCCTGGAATTAATTTTCTACATAATCGTTTCAAGGGACTTGTTTACAAGGCTTGTTTCGTAGTTTTATGCCCCCGAAGGTGTGCATATAGTGATCGCACTGTCCGTCCTTAAGGTTTCGAGATAAGCATGTCAATGTCAGAATCAAAGATTTGTGCGTGAAGTTTCTGGTGTTGAATACACTGACAAAACTGTATTACACTCAGACTAACACACCTATCGACAAATGAGTGTACACGTTTTGAATATCCTCTTTTTATGCAGACAGGCTTTCGTTGGGGCAGGTACCTATTTATTTAAACTGCTTATTTGTATTGTTTTGAGATTAAATTAATGCTTATAGTCAAACATTATTTTTGATTAACCAATTGCTCACATGTGTACATTGTCAAGCTGTCACTTTTTAGATAACATTTGGATAATTGTTATCAACTATCAGCCATTGTCCTGTGTTTAAAATTCCCAAAGTAACAGTAAGGCCTAACTTGTTATTTTTTCCAAAGGCCCGGCGACCTAATGGTGTCGCCCTAAACTTTGTTTATGTTCCTGGATGTCATTACTAAGCTTTATTTGATTGGTAAATAGGAAGTGTAACGTAAGAAAAAGAAAAATAGATATAAAACGCGTGTCCGACCTACCATATATGTTTGGAGATGCTTTTGGAAACAAACAACTTACTTTTGAGTGATCAAAATGTGGATGCAAAATGTGTATGCTCTCTTGTCTCGAAAGCGAACATTTGCTTAAAACTGTGTTTACGGTTTAATTTCAATTATATTTTGGAAACGTTTGGAATGTGTGAGTAAATCAGTGACAGTGTGTTTTTTTTTAATTTGAGAAGGACATTTGCATTACAGTAGGGACTACCGGTAATTGCAAATTAATGCAAATTAGAAATTATCAGGTTACAAACAATGTTAATGTTACATTAGGTATAACAGTAATGCGAGTTAATCATACGTACTTTACAATATTATTTCACCAACAATTTTCTCCAGAGGACACTGTAGGTTTACCACCTGTCCTTGAAGTCTTCCGGGCCGTCAAACTTTTTAGCTTTAAATTAATTGACATTTTAAATAACCTGTAAAAACCAAGTTTACTTTAAGTAAGTAGTAACACATTAGATGGTAATTTAATGCAAACATGTATTGAAAACTAGCTTGTAATGCTGTAAATAATCGTCGAAGATATGACCCGCCTAAGGATCGATGTTTCATTTCATTATAAAATCAACACGAGCAAAGTCTGCCACTTATTCATCTTTGCTTTTGTATCCAAATATATAAACACGAACATATAACTAGTTCATAATTATAAGCTTAACTTTGTTTAACCCATATATGCCTAGCGTCTAGAAGAATAGCCTTGGCAAACAGCGTAGACCCAGATGAGACGCCGCATGATATATATTATAAATATAGAAAAAATATACTAGAAATCCCTAATTTGGGAAATAAATTGATCCAATTTTGAAGGATGGGATAGTCCACTAGGCATAAATGGGTTAAACTGAAAACATTTATTTTGGGCATGAGTATAATAACCAGCATACCATGTAAAAGGTTAACCCATTTATGCCTAGTGGACTCTCCCATCCTTCTAAATTGGATCAATTTATTTCCAAAATTAGGGATGTCTAGTATATTTATTTCTATGTTTAGAAATTCCTTTAAGCGAACAGCGCAGACCCTGATGAGACGCCGCATCATGCGGCGTCTCATCTGGATCAACACTGTTTGCCAAGGCATTTTTTCTAGATGCTAGGCATAAATGGGTTAACCTATATGTTGAGTGTAAATGCGTAATTACCTCAAAACGACGGCTGATCTATTGACAATTAACCAGTTTTGGTTAACGGCAATTTTCCTTATCATGTGCCAATATATCGAAATAATATAAATTACTTCCCCAAGAGGTTCGTCCTCAAATTAAATTTATGACGATTTAGACCTTTTTTTTTATCGTGTCGTTTGCTTCATTCCCGAAAGGTTTCTTATCAAATGACGTCTATAAGCTTTTATATCGCGTTCTAGTTTAGTTCATTTTCATTCCGGACTCAAACAAGATACATCGCAGTGAAATGTCTCCGAGGAATTGTGTTGTGGTACGTTTGTTAACAACCATTTTTTTTACTTCATTATTCAGCTGGTGCATTAATGCTGCAAAAGTAATAGTAATATGAAAAACTAAGCAAGTATTGTTTAAACAGTGTATAGAATTAAAATACAAACATACTTTATGTAGTATAAAAGTTGACGCTTGACACTTTTCATATCAGACGAAGACAAAAACAAGCCAGTATAAAAAAAATTAAATTACTTTTTTTTAAAGGCGTTTAACTCCGCATCTGCTTATAGTCGCATTTAGAGGAGCAATCGTATGCGGATAGGTCTTTATCTGAAACAATTACCTGAAGTTCAAGTGCTTGATATGAGATCGGTAAAACACCGCTACAAGATCGCTATTTCATTATACGAAGGCTAATCTTAAAATATATTCGTAAGAATGAAACTTTTGTTCGATCTCGTAAGGTAATACACTCTGCATGGTGCAGAAATTTGCGGATTATCGATTTCATCATAATTATTTATTTCGATTTAATTAGCAGAAAAAGGTAACCACAAATAATCTGCGGTTTAATTTTATATTGTATGTCCCGTCATTATGCATTTTATATGTTATGCGCGTTATCAGAATACAGTAATGGCCATTTTGTAATGACACAAATATACAGCTACTATAAATAGGTCAACAACATGTCAACAACATGTCAGCGCCTTTACCGTTTAAACTTTAACGTGCTTTAAACGCGGGTTGTTCTCGTCAGTAATAACGGCTTTAGACCTTTCCCTTTTTTCCAAATCAAAGTATGATGCATGTAATTCAACACATTATTGTTGGAAAGGTATTACATATACAGCATTATTTCAGTTACTAAATTATGGCAAACATTTTAACATGACGACAACGACGACGACGACGACGACGACGAAAACGACGATATACGATGCTTTTTAACGCATTGATGTGGTATTATATATGAGTAGAATATTCGTCGACGGGCATATGCGGCTTTGCAAATAAATACAGATTATGATTCTTCTGTAATTGAGTGTGTCTGATGAAACTTGCAATTGATTGCCTTTGACGTAAACAGTTGAACAATATCAACCTTATGAATTCTATACTGAAACACCATGTTTGTTTTACAGATGATCGGGGTCCTGATCGTGTTTCTCGCAGCATGTGTTTACGGATTTCTTCTGGACACAAACTTGGATCCTTGCTCACGAGACTTTGGCTTCTTCACAGGCTATTCCATTAATTGTATCGCCAAGGCATTACATTCAATCCCCGTCTTCAACTTGACAGGCTATACAAATGTTTGCTTTAATGTACTTAGCTTGAGTAACAACTATCTTACCGTTATTGGAAACGATGCCTTTATTCAGTTGCGCAACCCGGGTTGTTCATACCATATAGGGCTTAACAACAACAGCATCTCTCAAATTGACGAATACGCTTTTCGTGGAATAGAAGCCAATATAATTGGATTATATTTGCACAAAAATAGTCTTAACCATCTACCAGAGGCTATAAGTTCGATTATCTATCTTAGACAATTAACTCTGTATGAAAACCCACTTTTGTCATTGAATCCTTCAGTCATGGCTAAAATTGGACATTCTCTGGATGAATTTAGCGTCGGAATGGCCTCTTTCAAGCAATGGCCGACCGAACTTCATTTCTTATATAAACTTACAGACCTTGAGCTGTACGATATACCTTTTCAGTTTTTGGATTCAAGCGCATTTCGTGGACTTACAAATGTGACGTCATTGGCTATAATGGGCTCTAATTTTAGAAAAATCCCAAATGCAATATGTACTCTTTCTGCCCTTTCATCATTACAGATTGATAACAATTACTTGTTAAACGAAAGCAAGTCGGACGTCTTCGAACCATGCAGTCATATATCCGGAACGCTACACGTCACAAGGATAGATTATCGAAGCAATCGTGTTGATTTTTTTCCCAAACATTTTTACAATGTTTCCAGCTGTAGAAGCCATTTATATGGTCCACAACGATATGCGGTTCATGAATGCAGATAAATTTGTCGATAATTTCAGTGTATTGCAGCTTGAATTAACTAACAACTCGTTTAGGCAAATACCCAGTGGCGTGAATGCTTTTAAAAGTATGTATGCATTGAACCTTAAAGACAATTTAATAGAATTCATCAAGGACAATGACCTTATTGGTTTACGCAGTCTAAAAGAAATTAATCTAGCAGGCAATCCTATCCAGTTCATCACGAACAGGGCATTTCAAAACAACATGCAACTCACGGACATATACTTGTCGCATACGCTTCTTACCACCATACCTTCCGCCGTTACCATGTTACCGGATCTACATTATTTATTCATTGAAGACAATAACATCGAATGCACGTTCGAACTGGCCAGTCTGAAGAATTGGACTGTGTCTTCCACAATACTACTGGCCAGTCTGAAGAATTGGACTGTGTCTTCCACAATACTACTGGCCAGTCTGAAGAATTGGACTGTGTCTTCCACAATACTACTGGCCAGTCTGAAGAATTGGACTGTGTCTTCCACAATACTACTCGGATTGATCAGTTTATCAAGACCGACATCAATCGCGGTATGTGTTAACCCGTGCAAAAATGATAACTGTACGCTACAAGTTCTGACAATACAACGTTTCGACACTCATCCGAGTGATTGACATTTAAATCTTTATTTTATTTATATTGTATTTTGTTGCTATTTTGCTAAGTGTCGACTGCTATACATATTGTCATGCAATTCCCTTGCAGCGGGTGCCTCCCTTATAAGTTTGACAAAAGTTGTTACAAGTACAGCACTTCTAGACAGGTAAGAATTTTGAGTTTATAACTTCCGGCGAAGGTTTAAGCGAATGTTGAGATGAAGTTATTGTTTTATTAAAACATAAACACGTAAAAAAAAATACAGGCATTAAAACCTTGAATAATAAGAATAACAGATATATCGATTAATGTATCATCAAATGGTTTCAGTATCAAATAAAATATGACGTAAGATTGGATAAGAGCTGTGCTCCGAACCATGTAGTCTGATCTCTAAGAGTAGAACCATGTAGTCTGATCTCTAAGAGTAGAACCATGTAGTCTTATCTCTAAGAGTAGAACCATGTAGTCTTATCTCTAAGAGTAGAACCATGTAGTCTGATCTCTAAGAGTAGAACCATGTAGTCTTATCTCTAAGAGTAGAACCATGTAGTCTTATCTCTAAGAGTAGCTTAGATATCATGATTTATAAAAGAAAAACAATGGAACTGCATATTGAATTGTTTTTGCACAAGATTATTGTTTTCTATTGTGTTTTGAAAACTTCGTTTGCTTTGCTTAATATGGCATTTAGAATCATCATGTTTATGTTTGCTTGCTTGGCACGATTCAAATGCATTGGACTGTGGAAATGCTTCAAGCTGAAATTCAAATGTGTTTAAATTAATGTTATTCATATCGACAATACAAAAAAACCCATATAAATCATTCAAGTCATATGTGGTGCATTGGTAGTTTGAATTATACTTAATCTGTAATGCTGTGTTTTCTCCATAAACAAATTGTGGTTTTAAATTGGTGCTTTGGTCATTAATGATGCATTGTGTTATTGTGTCATTTTGATATTGACGTTTATCTTTGCTATGATCATTTAATGTGAAACAATGATCTGTGAACACTATTGACTGCTTTATGTCTGAATTGGTGAAATTTATTTATCATATAAATAATACTGTACACATGTTGGAAAATAAATGCAACAAAATAATAAAATATATTGTTTGTCATGTGAATTCGAGTGTTTCTGTGTTTTTTTTAAATACGAAGAACCGTATCGCCAATGATATAACTGACATTTCACGACGCTTTGTGCTTAAAAGGGTCTTCAGACATTTGCGACCAGCGTAGCTTCAGACCATTCTGCTGGTATATCCGTTAATGAGACCACAAACCTTGCGTGACTATAGCGGAGAGCGATGCTCCTGGCTAGACTGATGGTTTGCGTAGGTTGGTCTGGAGATACGCTGCTCGCATATGGCATAAGACCCCTTTTCGCACAATGCGGGTCATATTATATTGCATTGTTTTAATAAAAATCATACAAAAAGACATTTTATAAAATGTTAATTATTCAAAGTACGCTATATAGCGTTATGTTTACAGACGCGCACCTAATTCGTTATTGTGATCAACATAAGACTGAAAAACCGTAACAGCGTCATGAAAAACTGAATATTTGAGTTAAACCACTGTTATCACAAAACAATTGTATTCATAATTATTATAATAAGGACAATTACAGACAATAAGTGTTATGAATATATAACATAATAAGAGACAATTTTTAAAATCATTACATCAAGGACCATGTTTGTATACTATATTAAAATTTAGGAACTTAAAGGTTGACACTTATTTGTTTAAAAGGATTCTGTCTCTTTTGCTTTTTTGGCATTTACTAACTTATATCACTTATGACATATATATGGGGAATTAAATTGTCTTATGTATTTTATGTAAACTTAACAACACTGGTTCAATGTCCACCATTAACTACCGCATCCCGATGGGGATAACACAAAGTTATGAATATATTTACGACAAAACACTACAATTGAAAATACTATTGAACACTTCGTTTCATTGCGTGTCATGAACAAAATGTCCTTTTCATTAAAATAATCAAATAACTTTATATTGAGTCTACTTACACGAACTATAAATAACCCTTACTAAGCTCCAATAGACGTCATTCGTAGCTCTTTTCAGCTGATTTGCACGTGGTACGGATAAAAGTGACCTAAAACGGGGTTATGTATTATCATTAAAATTACTATTACATCAAATTTCACGCTAACGTACGAAAATGTATGTGACACAAGTGTAGATTACAGTAAAGAGTTAGTTTTACTTAGTGATAAGTCGAGTTGCACATAAGGTATATTTACTGGGCGCCTGTCGATGTAAAATTGAAATAAATTTGTAAGTTTACTGTGACTTTAAATTTATATTTGAATTATGGTTGATTTTTTGAACGAATTATTTATAATTTGACTTTCAACAACCATTTCAGTAGAAACTATAATGTTTAATATATTTCCATATAATCAAACAAACCTGGAAAAAATGTATAGTAATATGTCAAAATACAATCCATATTTTTTATGTTTTATCTGCGTACGAAGAAAACAATAGTTGAATTATCACTTCTAGTATAGGATTCAAAATAAATATGTACACGTGTTTAACAATAATGACATATTCAGTTACAAGTGTCTACCTATCGTGAATTACCTATAATTTTCATTCCAGCGTCATTTCTTTTGAAACATCAAAATAAACCATGCGTATAACAAAAGTTGACAGAACAATGGTATCATATAAAGAAATAGAAACGAAAAAACAATGGTCTGAAGTAGATCTATATTAAAGTATAACAAACGTTTTTTTCTCAAAGTTTTACGGGGTCTATCATGAAATAAATTTGTCTATCAAGTTTTCATGAGTGGGGTCGTAAATCAATTTAAATGGGGTGATATGACTCCAACAGAAACGGAGAAGGAAAAGGTTCATACTTATTTTGTAAGTGTGAAATTACTTTCTCAACCATTTTTACTTAAGGCACGGTTTTGCATTTTTACGTATTAATATTTATCACATGCTATACCCTGTTTCCCATGTAATACAACCATAACATATTTTTTTTATATTACACATGTGTAATACAACATTTTTAAGCGTTTTCATTGGCTTAGTTTTCGTTGATTGACCAATCGCATTTTGTAATTTTGCTGAAATGACGTTGCAACGTCAAATGACGTCACGAAATGTAAACAACATTCGGGATTTATCATTATGTTTACGTAAATATTTATTTAATTTGCTAATTCAAAAGCATGTGATAAAATAGATCTGACACTCGTTGTCATATAATACTATATTTTATTAAACTCGTCCAGGAAATTCGTTTAATAAAATACGGTATGATATGACAACTCGTGCCAGATCCTATATGTATGACTTTGCTAACAAAAATAAATAAGGCAGTATGCAAACCATTTGCTGGCAGTTAGTTTATTATAAAATGATATTTCAGTGTAATTCACTTATAAAGTAGCTCTTATGCCGAATTACATAACGTCAGTGACGGGTCTTATTTAAGTTAACAATTTGAACAGTAAATTTAAATTACAACATGAGAAGCCGACCCCTTTCTGCAGGATCGCAATTATAAAAATGTCAATGTGCACGTAGTTACCTTCAGACATGTTCTAATTCGCTATGTTTGAGGTCCGAATTGGTGCCGTAAATAACAATCGTGTTTAATTATGACTTGCATATACGGTATACATTTAAGTACACACGGTATACCGTCTTTATTACAAAACATATTACATTTGACAATTATACATAAACATGGTGTTTATTCAGAATTTTTTTTAAGTATGTGTCTTTGTTTTACTAGGATGAACTTAAATTAAACAATGAGTTTCTTTTATTTGATGCGCATTTAATAAAAAGTGAAAATTTAATTAATTTGGTCTTGTTTTAAATGCACAACATTTCCAAAAAATTAAACATCGGTGGCTTTGATAATAGTACTTTGGTACATTTTTTTGCGTATCTCCTCTGAAAATGGACATATACGCATTAACTGATATTCATATTCAATATCTTGTGAACTACAAAATAAACAATAACGCTTATCCTTAGCAATTATATTTCTAGCATATCAGTTTGTATTCTTAGTGGTTGAACTGATGGTCTTAGTCTACAGAAAACACATTCTTAGGCTACCAGGTAGTAAATCTAGGTATGATTCGTAATGAATTTTTTTTTTGAAATGGAGATAATTAGTAAGAGCATGGTTTGTCTGCAGCTTGATATTTGGCATGCATATGTATTTTCAATGGAGCTGCACATTTTGAGTGGTGATAGATCAAGGTCAAAGGTCGAAAAAACAAAATCCAAGCACCCACAGCCGAGCGTTGGCACCCGCTATGCGATGCTCTTGTTTATTTTATTTCATGTACTGAATGGAACAAGTAGAGGTGTGTTGCAATCCAATACAAATGAAAAAAACAACAACAAAAAAAAAGATGTTCCAAACCAAACTGGTTGACAGGGCCCCTATAATTCCAGTTTTATGCTCAACTCTGTTAGCACTCCCCCCCCTTAATATGGTTTAAGTACCCGATACACCCGCTACAGCATGGCCATGAAGCGGTAACACAAGCTCAGAGCAGTTTTCTGATTCACAATTTGTGTTTGCCTCTTCGCCATTAAAGTGAAAAATCCTCAGCTCCAACAAGCACACAAGTTTTCCTGATTGACACAAACCAAGTTACTAAAGAGGTTGCTCAACAGCCTTATTTCACTCTAGTCTAGATTTTAAAAACTAAAAAAGAATTAATATACATGCGAAAATACAATCATCAGCAAACAGGTTTTGTAATACTGAGTAGACCTGTTCGCTGAAGCTTACCTGTTATAGAAAGTCTACCAGAGTCATGGCGTATTTAAATCATTCATTTTGAACTTTGTAAAGGAAATCAATGTATATACAGGTACATCGGTATACATTCTTGACATTTGGACCTAAACCGCTATATTTTGAATTAAATGAAAATGTAATTTAGTGGTGAATTTAGACATAATTTTTGTAAAGTATGGTAAAGAGGTGTACTGTTGAAAAGCACTGTTGGGGAGTTTGTTTATGACTTTAAATCAACTGTCATATTCTAGTAGACATTGATATGGGTTTTTTCCCATAACTTTATGTTGCAGAGTCAGAAAAAAAGTGTGATTGTAAGTTAAAGATATGGTAGCCAAAACAACATCTTTGCATCTCAGGTGCCTATCGTCTGATTTTAACAAGTTTAAACAGCCCTTGTTGCATGAGCATCTCATACATGTACACTTTAAAAGGGTAATTTAATTTAATACATGTTGCATTATAAGGCATTGCACACTCTCTTATACAATTGTTTAAGGCAACCTTGATTCATTAAGTAGGTAGACATGGTAATTGAAAACCAAATAGAGCTTTTGGCGGTGTATGAGTATTTAATAGGCTTATCAAGAGTGTATGGCTTTAAGTGGATCAAGCTCTTAGCTCACTTGACAACATTGTCATTGCTACTTGGCATTATAAGCAGGTGTGTGGAAAATTGCAACACTGGTCAACATAAAAGCAGAATTGGGAAACAGCTCAAACAGTCATCCCTCCTCTTGGGCACACCAGTGATGGAAATAAAAACAAGCCTGCAAGCTCTGCACTGGTACCTTGGGAACCATCCCGTTATAGGATATAATTGTAAGAATTTATTACAATCCACAAAACCTTCCAATGTTAATCTTTATTCATTTAATCACTGTTAATATAATAAGATGTGAACTAAATTTATGCAATACACTGCATATTGTAATAATATAGATGATTTAGTTCATTTTCTTGTATTAACACTCGGTATGTTTTCCAGCTGCATATTTTATGTCGATATAGCTATACATTGTCACAAATTGTATAAAATGTGTTTATAGAGCAAATCCATGCTTAGGCTGTCTGACTTAATTGTAAGGTATTGTTTTTGTACACATAGTGTTTTTTTGTTGTCTCCTTTAAATCTATATAGGGTTGCATAGAGAAAAAATACGTTCTCACGGATGCTTTTGTTAAGCATAATACAATGTATTGTTTATGAAACATCCATTGCTGGGACTTGGGATATGAATTTTTGCATACAGAGTACTCATCTGACCCATAACTCCATTACGCTTAACCTTTTGTTTAGGATGAATAGCTCTTCTCTATTTTTTAAAATGAAACGAACCGGACAAGCACACACACATTATCATTCACATCACCTTCCACCTTTTTTAAATGATTAAAATATGTACTTTGAATGTAAAAGGGCTGAACAATAAAGACAAACGAATAAAAATCTTCAAATGGTTAGACGAAAAAAAAAAGTGTATGCCTACTACAAGAAAGTCACTTGACACATACTTTAGCACAAACCTTAAAAGATGAATGGGACGGAGACATCTACCTCAGTGGACAACATACTAATAAACAAGGCATTGCCTTTCTGATTAAAAACAATATAGGGATCACAGTCGATAACTTTAACGAAATAATAATTGGCAGACAAGCAAGTATAGATATCAAAATACATGAAACACAATTAACATTAATCAACGTTTACGGCCCTAACATAGATGATTCCACATTTTACGAAACATTACACTCGTTTGTAATTAATAACCAAGATAAAAACATTATAATCGGTGGTGATTTCAATACTGTTCTTAACCCATTATTAGATAAAAAGAAGGGAACCCTTTATTCTCATTCTAAAAATAGAAACATTTTGAATAATATAATTGAAAATTACAATATGATAGACATCTGGCGTACAATAAATCCAAACGAAAGCAAATTCACCTGGCACTCAAACACAAAATCAACAATATTTGGTAGATTAGACTATTTTTTAATATCTGAGTCACTTTGCAACATTATTGACACATGTAACATAAAACCAGGATATATGATTGACCACTCTCTAGTTGAACTTAAAATACAAAAAATAGAACCTGAAAGAGGCCCAGGAAACTTTAAAATCAATAACAGCATATTATTAGATACACAATATCAAACGCAAATAAAACAAGAAATACTCAATACAGTTCAAAATAATAAAAATGCGAACCCAAACACCTTATGGGAAGTAATTAAAGGAAATATACGTAACACAACAATTAGATACACATCATTTAAACAAAAAGAAACACGCAAACTTGAAACTGAAACCATCAAAATCATCGAAACACTTGAAAAACAATTACATGAAACAAACACAAACGATACCAAAGACATTGAGAATGAAATAACATAAAAAAAAACAAGTATTAGAAGGAATTTATCATACACAACTCAATGGAATTATATTACGAGCACGTGCACAGCATGTTGAACACAATGAAAAAAATACAAAATACTTCGCAAACATCGAAAAACGTAGAAGTGAACACAAAACTGTACACAAATTAGTAGTTAATGGCGAAGATATAACACACAGATCTCAAATACTAGAAGAACAACGTTTATTTTTCGAAACCTTCTATAAACGAAAACATGTTGAAAATAACACCCTCTTTAAAAATACACATCATGCTTTAAATCAAGAAGAAAAACAACTGTGCGACGGATTACTTAATGAATATGAATGTGGATTAGCACTTAAAGAAATGCAAAATAACAAAAGTCCAGGATCTGATGGCATCACAGTCGAATTCTATAAAATATTCTGGAATGAAATTAAAACACATTTAATTAATTCACTTAACTATTCATTTAACAACAAAAACCTAACTACGCTACAAAAACAAGGTATACTATCACTCATTCCAAAACCTGGAAAAAAACTAGAATCCTTATCAAACTGGCGCCCGATTAGTCTACTTAACAATGATTATAAAAATTGCAACAAAAAGTATATCAAACAGAATCAAAAAAGTACTACCATCAGTAATTTCAAGATCTCAATCTGGTTTTATTAAAGGACGATACATTGGTGAAAATAGACGTCTGATACAATAATGCATAAATTATTTCAACCAACCAAACACTTCTGGCCTCATCTTCTTTGCAGACTTTGAAAAGGCTTTCGATTCACTAGACCATTCGTTTATGTTCTCTTGCTTATAAAATATGCATTTCGGTGAAAGTCTAATTAAATGGGTAAAACTATTTTGTACCGATATTAACAGTATAATAATTAACAATGGCTTCTTCTCAAACAGTTTTAACATCGAACGAGGGGTACGACAAGGATGTCCACTCTCATCCTCACTATTTATTATATGCATCGAGTATCTATCACACTATATCCAATCAAATAAACATATAAATGAAATATCGCTAGAACCTGACGAAGATATTAAACAGTCCCTATTTGCTGACGATGCAACTTATTTTTAAATGGCAGTATTGACTCATTCAATAATCTTATAGAATCACTTACCCTTTTTGGAATGGCATCGGGTCTTAAATTTAACAAAAGTAAATGCACTGTGCTACGAGAAGGTAAATTTAAACAAAGTAATATTCAACTTAAAAAAGAAATGAAATTCCACTGGACATCAGATGAAGCAACAACGTTAGGAATAACCTTTACGAACCATGAAAATGAAACCGTTCTAAAAAACATACTGCCTAAATTACAAAAATTTAAAAATTGTTTAAAATCATGGCAGCATCGTAAACTTACACTAATCGGAAAAAACACAGTGTTGAAAACGTTTGCACTCCCTCAATTAATGTATACACTAACAGTTCTCCCCAAACCACCAAATGATATTATTAAAGATATACAATCAGAAATATTTAATTTCATATGGGACGGTAAACCTGATAAAATTAAGCGAACTCAGTTAATTCAATCTGTAGAAAATGGAGGTATCCAATTAACGGACATCGACTCTTTCTTGAATGCAATCAAATGCAGCTGGGTTAAAAGATATCTAGATAATACCAATACAAGTAAATGGAAATTATTCTACCAGGAAATCCTAAAAAAATATGGTGACTCCTTACTTTTTGAATATAACATCAGCAAAACCATTTTGCATGAAATTGCAAACGAAAACATATTTCTATCTAATGTTTTATCGGCATGGATTAATGTTACTCATAATCTTGAAACCCAAATCACCAGTAAAACTATTTTATGGAACAATAAAGACATAACTTCAAACAATAAGACTTTTTTCTATAAACATTGGTTTGAAAAAAAAACATTAAATATGTCGACCAATTGTACGATTACAGAATAAAAGACTTCTATTCTTTTGAGAATATATGTTATATATACGGAATACCTTCAGGCAATTTCCTAATGTATTACACATTAATTAAAAGCATACCCATACATATTAAATCTACAATAAATACAAATAACACACCATGTACTCAAACATCATTCACGGAAAACATACTTGAAAAACAAAACAAAACAAACAAAATATCTTACAAACTACAAATTAAACACCATGCAGAAAACTCCAAGATTCAAAATAAATGGCGAAGCCTTCTTCGAGAACAAGAATTTCATTGGAAACAAATATTTATCATGCCATATAAAACAACTATAGATAGCACACTGAGAAATTTTCAATATAAATATGTACATAGAATCATAGCTACAAATAAATACCTTTTTAAGTGCAACCTATCCAACACAAATTTATGTGATATATGCAGCGAACACATTGAAACAATAGAACACCTTTTCTGGAGTGCAAACATATTCAAATTCTATGGAACCAGTTAACAACTTTTCTAGAGAAACAACAATTAAAATTAAAACTGTCTCTCTTAAATATAAGTTTCGGTGTGAATACTTTTAAAATACCAGAAATTAATAACACTGTGAACCACATTATCATATTATTGAAATATTTTATATTTAGCTTTAAATACAAAAAACAAATACCTACTTTCAACTGTTTTATAAACTATTTAAAACTAAAGATCAAAATTGAAAAAGAAATGGCCCTCAACAACGATAAACTTCATATTTTTGAACAAAAATGGAAACGCATAAACTTTCATAACCCAGTCCAGTTGTCTTCTACCTAACTCTACGCAACTCATCTATAGGATTGAGTATTACATTTAAAAATAACAGCATACACAACATGCAACCAAAGCAAAAAAAAACAACAACAGTATATCCTAGCATATCATGTATAATATGTGTTTGACATTATTACTGTTGTATTATACCACTTTTGTTCTTGCTTATGCACATATTTACATTGTATGTTTTATATTGAATAAAAAAAACAACAAAAATAACCTTGGGAACCAGCTGTGCTCTGCTTTTAGTTTATATATGTGGGCTTGAAACATTTTCTTCGCCTTAAATAATATTATAGGAGGCTTGCTTTCTAAAACTGGCTGTCTGTAGTGACTGTTCCCCAAAAACCTGTATGATAACTGTATATTTATACACATTAAATTGCTTTTGGAATAATCTAATAATACAAAGAAAAACTGCTTTTCATTTGTTTATTTTGATTGACCCCTCTGCACTTGCAGGCACTGCCTCCATTTAGAAACAGTTTGGAAAAGAAGAAACTGAAGAAGAAGGTTAAGAAGAAAAAGGGGGACGCCAAACCGAAGCGTAGCAGTGCCTATGACTACAGGTCCTGGGATAAGTTTTATGTGGTGAGTGATTGGTAAAATGGTCAGTTTATATTTGATCCTAATACCCAACAATTGAAAGTCTTGGTTTCAATAAATGTTCACCCTAGACCACAACAAATTTATATGATGTTTGTCAGATTTTCCCCACCTTAAATTCTTTAAAAAGTAAATTTTCACAAACATTATTTTGTATTCATATATATTTCCCCTATATGGTCCATTTATCGACGCATCAGATTTTTCAAAGCAGAGTTGTAGTTTTTCTGTTCATTTTGATTAAACCTACATTTTCAGTGTCTATACTAGGACAAGGGATGAAGGGATTCACCCCCTTTAATTGAAGATCCCCCCCCCATAGTTTGCATGGGAGGAGGAATACTTTACATAGTCAAAGAAGGAAAAAAGTCCTACATCTTTGTAATATTAAAATTTTCAGTAAAATCCCCCATCGTGTTTGAATCCTAGCATGGACACTGCATTTTTATGATCCTTAGGAGGCGATGCAGTTGATTCATTGTATGACATGATGAAAAATATAATTATGGCCTTTGTTTGCTAATTTCAAAACTGCCAGTTAGGAGCCATCTTCATTGCCAAATTTCCAAACTTGTTCAGAAGATTTGTTCCAATTATGTTTCGACCAAGAAGAATCATTAGGGGTTAAAAAACTGTTAGAAGTAACATTTATTGCTCAAACATCATAAAAGCAGTTCTGGTAAGTTAAGTTTCTTTGGGTCTCAGGTGAGCGCAACATTGCATTGTGCCCTCTTGTTTGTACTTTTCATAAGACTTCAGTTGAAGGTCTAGTTTAAGAAATGTCTGTTCTTTCCTTTAGGTATTTCACTCAGTGTTTTAGCCTACCATGAAATTTCTTTGTCTTATCTTCAACAATATTTTTTCTCACTTGAATATGCAATGACTGAGTGCACTGTTTCATAACATGGGCGTGTATTGATACGGGTCTACTGTTCTGTGACCTCAACTGGGTGATGGAACATAGGAGTACTGTAAAATACCCATGCTTAGGTAGGGGGAGAGGGGATGGGTCATATCAAGAAGGATTGAAGTTACTTCAAGAAAATATTTGATATGTTAATGAAAACATATGCTTTATTATCCTATGTTATATTCATCAGGACAAAGCGTGTGAAAAACTTGACGAGAACGGACCATCATCAGAGGAGGAGGAATATGAGACGGACGAAGAGTGGGAGACAGAGAGGAAGAAACAGGCTGTTGTCCTGGGAAAAGATAAGGAGAGGGGTACATTAATGGCTCACACTGCCATTCCAAACAGTGCCATTATGTTGTCAGAAAGTGCTAGGAAATCTGACTGTGAAGCCATTTTTTTTATTTTTTTAAGAAACTTGTAATTAAGATAATTTCCTTTTTTTAAATGCTCTATTTTTCAAAAATTTTCAAAAATGTTATAGCCAATTTGAAATATATATATCTATTGGCTTCTTTGTCTACTGGTAACACTAACATTTATTGTTGTAAGATAGGATAAGTGCACACAGGACACAGACTTCAAGTAAAGCAGCAGGCTGAAATTCTGTATATGAAATGTTAAAACTTGTCAAATAATGATGAGAAATTGGGTTAAATATTTGGGTTTTCTTTATGTACGAAATATTGACAAGTATATAAAAAATATTAAATATTTGGATCTGCTGTATGTTTAACAACAAAGGGGATACGATGCTGTTAACACAAGCCTTGGGCTGTATTTGCATTATTTATAGGTACCACAATGCTGATTAGCGGGTGCATGCTTGAATAGTGACTTTTCCAGTCATAGGTTGTAATTCAGCCAATCAGAAATAAACTCACATAGAACACTGACCAATGGGATTCATAACAGAGTTTCATGGGGCAAATGTTAGAGGGGAATAGTTCAGTTAGCGTTTAGATCTAGAGGTGGACAGACGGAAAGGACACAATCATGTAGCAATCACAACGTATTTGTATAACTGAAATATTAGTTAAGTCAGACATTAAATTGGATTAGAAACAGATATATGGTGTTGTTGAATATTTTATCCTTCATTATGCAGAGAAATTAATATTATTAGAGAGGGACGGACTTGTCCCATGCGCGGTACGAGAAAATGATACTTAATGCAAATCTCTTCATCTTGGCAATTCGCGCATGACGAGATATCGAATGATAGGCTACACACCGGTAATTTAAGAGTAAAGAACATTGTTAGTAACTATGTGTCGTCCATGAACTATAAACGATTACGGGACACAGGACGTTAAATGGTGCTCGTGAACCAAGGATTCGAACAAAGAAATACTACCACTTACGATTACGAAGCCATGAAAAACAACGCGAAGAAACGCAACTTCTGTAACCAGTAGCAACGACCGTGAGCCGGGAACAACGACATCAGACCGCACATATTCTGCAACTTCCGGTGAGTGACTGTTTTATTTCCTAACGCTTGTATCAAAATGACAAATCAAATAATCCCTGAATTATTTCAAAATTTAAATGAACAAATTAAAGATGTTAAAACGGCCATTAGCACTCAGACTATTTCACAGGTTGTACAATCATTTGATGGAAATTCGAAAGAATTAAAAAATGGATTAAAACTGTAGAAAAATATGGAACGCTTACCAATTTGGATGAGAATAAATTAAAATTTGTTGCTTACCAATCTAGTAAAGGGCTTGTTAGTGATTACATACATCGTTTTTTGACTGATGATCCGACAGGGACATGGACAGATTTAAAGGAACAGCTTAAATTAAGATTTGCAGAAATTCAAGACCCACAATACGCTTTCTCATTATTAAAGACGACTAAACAAAAGACCGACGAAAATGTTCAAATATACGCTGAGCGACTTTTATCTCTTGCGACTGATGCATACGAAAATATTGAAGGAAATTTAGACTATAAAGAAAAACAGTTAGTAGAAATTTTTATCGACGGATTATCGCACGATTATTTGAGACTTAAATTAATGCGCGAAAATCATGCAACCCTATCACATGCTTTAAAAAGCGCAATTCAAGAGCAAAGTGTCAGAGCTAAATTTGAGTTGCGATCACAGGTAAATAGACTTAATAACATTACGACCGATAATATTCAGACAGATATCGATTATATAAGGTCATCTATTGTTTGCACATATTGCAAGAAACACGGTCATTCTATTGAAATCTGTCGCCGTAGGCAACGCGAGATAAGTGCATATACGGTAGGGCGGAACGGTCATACGATAGATCAAAACGATAACAGGCGCAAGAACGAATATGACAAAAATTGGAAAGATAAAATTGATTGTTGGAATTGTGGTAAATTAGGACACTTTAGTAGAGAATGTACTCAAAGAAAAACGTACATTAATCGAAAAAACTAGGAAATTCTTACCAAAAAGGGGTCTATGGTAAGAATGAAAAAGTCGAGACATATAATATCGCTTTGTGTGGTAGTCCAAATTCTTGTGTTATTTCAACAGGTGGGTTTCAATTTAGAAGCCTGATAGACTCCGGTGCTGAAGTTAGCATCGTGAGTAAACGTACTTATGATATGTTAAAACAAAAACCCGCACTGATAATAAAAAAAGTAAATCTTAAGTCGGTAAATGGAAATTCATTACATGTCCACGGAAGTGTAAAATTGAGATTCAAAATAGGGAGCATATATAAAGAGCACATGTTTTTTGTAGTAAGTAACATAAATAGAAATGTTATTTTAGGAAGAGACTTTTAACAAGATAATGGTGTCCGTTTGTACTTCGATTTAGGATGTTTGAGGATTGATAACTGTTATGTACCTCTGGAAGAAGATGTACACCTTTCAACGATAGCGAGATTAACGAGACATACTGTGTTAAAACCACAAACTGCATATATACTCTTTGCTCAAGCTAAAAGAAACTGCATACGTTCAAATACAAATTATGAATTTAATGGAATAAGCAATTCTTTCTTTGATAATGAACCTGGTTTAACAATTGTTAATTCAGTAGTCAAGACAACGCGTGATAGACAATTTCCCATTTTAATTATAAACAATACGCACAAAACAATAAGACTTAGACGACACTGTGCCATAGGGCGAATAAAATCGGTAAATGATAATGAAATATGCTCAGTACAAGAAGTTATCAAAAATAATCAGCCGAAATCAGGTTTATCTAAAGATGAAATCTTATCAGATTTACGTGTAGATGAAAATCAAAAAGAAAATATTCTACCGGTACTCTTAAAACAAAGAACTCTCTTCGCAAGAAATAATTTTGAATTAACACAAACTTCAGTGATAGCATTTACCATAGATACAGGGGATCAACCGCCCATTAAATTGAAACCGTATCGAACACCATTAAACAATAAGGTATTCATAGATAAAGCCATCGACGAAATGCTAGCCGCAAACATAATAAGTCCATCAAGAAGTCCGTGGAGCTTCCCTATTGTTTTAGTAGATAAAAAGAAAAATAACCATGATTCAAATAAAGATAATAAAGATGAGAAAAGGTTTTGTGTTGATTTTAGACAATTAAACAAAATTACAAAACCAATTGCCTATCCATTACCATTAATAGATGATATATTGGCGTTATTAGGTAAAAGTAAATATTTCACCAGTTTAGATTTGATATCGGGATATTGGCAAATACCTATAAAAGAAGAGGACAGAGAAAAAACGGCTTTTGCTTCGGGATTCAGGGGTCTATTTCAATTTAATGTTATGCCCTTCGGTGCCTCCTCTGCCGGTGCTATATTTCAAGAAGTAGCTAATAAAGTACTCAAAGGTTGTGAGGGCTTTGCTGTAGCGTATCTGGACGATATACTAATATTCTCACCTGACTTGCAATCTCACTTAGCACACGTAAATACAGTACTACAGAGTCTCAGTAAACATAATCTAAAGCTTAAACTATCAAAATGTCAATTCTTACAAAGAGAGACTAGATATCTAGGCTTCATCATAGATCAAAACGGTATAAGGCCGGATCCGTTAAAAGTAGAAGCGATCCGACAATTCCCTAGGCCAAAGTGCGCGCGCGATGTACGATCTATCTTAGGCGCAGCGGGATTTTATAGGAGATTCTGTCCGTCGTATTCAGAAGTAGTCGAGCCTCTCATTAATCTCACGAGAAAGAATATCCCATTTAAATGGTCACAACAATGCGAAGATAGTTTCATACAATTAAAAGACTCATTTACGCAAATCCCTTATCTTTCATACCCTGATCCGAAAAAAGGTTATATACTGTATACTTATGCATCCGATAAATGCATAGGATCTTGCTTAACTCAAAAATGCGGGAATAACGAGACCGAGGATTATGTGGGCGAAAAGCCGATATTTTTCATATCGCACAGATTAAGCCCCACGCAATGCATATATAGTACTATTGAAAAGAATGTTACAGCATATTTTACAGTCTAAGTATATTACACCATTATTTACACAATGCTGAATTTGTTATAAGGAGTGATCACAAGCCGCTTAAGTATTTATTGGAAAGTCCGTTGCAAAACAAGAAAATACAATTATGGGCCTTAAGTATAGCGGGTTATAACTGCAAAATTGAATACTGTGAAACCATTTATTTTCGACAGCACAAAATTTCGTCATTTTTATAAAAATTACGATTTCGTCAGCACTTAAATTCGCCGATTTCTGATTTTAAATTTTTAAAAAATGCGTCAGTCATATTCGATTTGTGTGTAATACATATGCGGGAACACACTTGAGAATCACTGCAGGAGGTTGGGCCTGTTTGTCACATGCCAATTAACTAGTCTTTTGTTATCAAGGGACAGTAATGGACCCTCTTAATGTATGCCATTCACACGTTCATTGTTATGATTAGCGGACAAGTGGGATCGAATAACCGTTAACGAGTGTTTGTAACAACGAAGCCAATTGCCAATTAGTCTTATTCTATTATTATAATTGAATAAAATGCTTTTTTATTCTGATATCAACATTAAAATTATAAACTCTATGTGTGTGTATGTTCTTAAAAAGTAAACTACCGGTATATAAATCAATAATGTCAATAATTTAAAAATAAATAAATTGATACATATAAAATAGTAATAAGTGTGGTTAAACGCAAACAATCAAACAACAAACAGCAATTAAAATAGTCTTTATTAATTTGTGATAAATACGCATGTTGATCACACATCGTCATCTTTTCATTTGGTTTATTGTCTTTCATCGGCATTCGCTGCGTGATGGCTAATATGCAACACCCCTGAAAAACACAATGCACCTGGGTAATAAAGTTATAAACAATTAGCGCTAATTCATTACCATTCTACATAAACGAAATCAACGCATTCGACACAGCTGTACTGCACACGCGTTTTAAAGAAGTGTAACGTGTCAGTTAAGTACCTTGTGTAATCTACATCCCTTTTTGTCAAAACCGGATTTATCTTGATTACGAAACAGCAGTGAATGTGTGCATGGATTATGTTGGAATTTAATGCCTCATGTCTGCGGTAAAGTTTTAAAATATTGTTCAACTTAGTGTTTGTTTTTGTTCAAACATAGAGCATGATTGTTCGTTAGGATCTTAAATTCGCCGATCGGTCGACTGACGAAATTTATGAAAATTAATGCCTGACGATTAATAATGGTTTCACAGTATATACCGGGAAAAAAGAATATTATTGCCGACTTTCTAAGCCGACCTCCAAAAACCAAAATAAGAATCATCAATGCGATCAAACAGAACTAGAATTAGATATTAACCATCAACATTTTACGATTAATTCGCAAATAAATAAACAAGACCAAACACGCGAAATTAATGTAATCGACTCCACAAACATTGACCACAAACAAATAATTGATAATATTATAACCCCGCAGCCACTCCCAGTCGACGACACAGCGTCGAATGATAACATATCAGGGCTTAATATGCAAATAGAACAAGAAAAAGACCCTCATATATCTGAAATTAAAGCGAGATTAAGATTAGGGAAACAGAACAAGAATGAAGATGATAAATATATTACGGTCGATGCAATATTGTACTACATATCAAACGTAGATGAGGAACCTACTCTCAGGCTTTTTGTACCTAAACACCTGACTGGTTCAGTTGTCAAGCAATATCATGATGAAAACGGGCATCCTGGGTCTCCAAGGCTTTTTTAGACACTAAAAGAGAAATATTACTGGCCTAAAATGTTCAAAGAATTGAATGATTATGTATCTAAGTGCATTATATGTCAAAGTAGAAACTTAAAAGCAATTAAAGCCCACATATCGTCGGATACCTCAATACCGCCGTTTCCGTTTTCAGTGGTTTCCATAGATATATGCGGGCCATATCCGAAAACGCTTTCCGGAAATAGATATATAATATGTTTCGTAGATCAATACTCAGGATACATAGAAGGGTTTCCATCGCCAAATAAATCTTCGGATAGCGTAATACACCTGTTAATGAACGAGATTTATTGTCGTCATAGTTGTCCTATAAGAATTAAAACTGATAACGGAAAAGAATTCACTAGCACAGCTTTCACTGAAACATTAAAATCAATGAATATTGACCACGTAAAGACGACAATATATCATCCCGCGTCTAATAGCATGAACGAGCGTTCACATGGGACTATGAACAATATACTATCAAAACGGGTTCAAGAAAATGTACCACAATGGGACTTACATTTAAACATGTCTTTAGCGGCAATGAGATTTAGTACATCCGAGACTTCGAAGCACACACCGTTCTTCTTACTTTTTAATAGAGACCCTATTCTTCCAATAGACGACTTGTTAAAGCCTAGACGTAAATATCACGGTGAAGATTATCATAAAATAAATATTAGAAGAACAACACAAATCATTTAAAAAGGTATGTGCCCAAATTCAAAAATCGAAACGTAGACAAGCTGATTATGTGAATAAAAATACGAAAGATATTAAATTCGAAAGCTATGACCCCGTTTATAACAAAAACTTTCAACGTACAAATAAATAAGACAGTAAATGGAGGCCATATTATCGTATAATCGAACAAAAGTCGCCGTTAACATACGTAATAAAGAATCAGTTAGACAACTCAACTATTAAAGTTCACGCTGATCAAATAAGGCACGCAAATATCGATGAATGGCCAATGATAGATAAACCACTAGCGCGCCCGATTAGAAAAGCAAATTTAGCCTTTGCGGACGACACATTATCTTCTGATAGCGATTCAAATACGTCAGTACATGGGTTACCTGTAATTACGCAACAGACCCGACAGATTAGAGATAACACGGATGACGAGGAAAACATTCCGCTTGCTGAATTGCAAAAACATTTGAGAAACAAACAATTCGCGGATATACAGTCAAGCTCCAGTGAATCAGATACGATGCATTCCGATAACAGTAATTCACAAAACTCACCTGTACGTAGGTTTGAAAATGATACTTCGGATGATCAGATGCAAATTGACACGGTAGCGTTAAGACACAAAAAACGAAAATTAACCAAAAATACTTCACGTTCAAATAACGCCATGAAGAAAGCAATTTTCACGTGCCTTCAGACAATGGCCGAACACATGTAAATGAATGGACTACAAAATAAAGCGAGATAGATGTCGAGACTTAAAGACCCCCAAATTTTTGTATATAGAGAAATATGTTTTGAATGTATATGTATTAAATATGTAAAAAAGAGGATTATAGAGGACGGCATCGTCCGATTTTGATAATGTATCGTCATTAGCATCGATTTACGGGTTTAGAATGAAATGAAAATGTCATACTTTAGTATACGGGTGAAATGCCAGTTACCCGTGCTCGAATAACGAATAGCTTGAAACGTAGCTGTATGTTGCGGGTAATTTAGGAATTAACATAACAGAGGTCAGTTCGGAAGAGATATAATGAAGTTTGAATAATTGATTATGGAAATATGGTTTCATTTCACCAATGTAATTCAATTATCGGGAACATCTGTTGATACGGTCATAGTTCTATATAAACACGTTACTTCAAACTAATGAAATTTAAATAATTAAGTATATAAGTGTGATTCCAATTTCCCAAGATTCGCAGTATTAGGCTTCATATTAACAATGAGGTTTGTCCATAGATAACATCTGGTTATATGATCAAGTATGCTTAATGAAACGAGGTTTCCTGTTCCCAAAGTGATAATTGTGTATATATCTCAATCGGGTACAAACATGACAAAAAGACCACACCTGTCGCAACGGACGGTAAATACCCAATTCGTATATCGATCTAATCATATTGACTGACGCTTTAGTATCGTATCAGACCAGCTTATGATAACGCACTTGACAACGACATTAACTAACACTAGCTTATGCCCTACAGCGCTCATGTAAACACCATTTTAAGCATAGGTAACATTTTAATACAGTTTGTAAATATCCTTATAAGCAAAGCACTGTATCTTTTGTTAGTATAATGTAAAAGATCCAACTATGTTGCTATGATTCATTAAATTTTGATATTGATCATATATATAGTTTGTTTTTTCGTTTCCTTATAAGAATGACTACATTAAAACAAGGGATTTTGTTTGTAAATTTTTGTTCTCTAAGTAAATAAAACATAATAAAGCACAAAGCATTTTATTGAATAGACAAATGCGTATAGTTTAAATCAAACATAATAAATTTGTGTCATGAGAATAGCGTTTCTTTAGCACATTCATTTTATCTGGGTATATTATCACAGGTGTGATAAGTAATCTGAGTGCTAATATAACAAATTCGATTTATTATAACTATGTAAATAGAAGGCCCGTTTATCATTTCATCTAATTGACCCTATAAGATTTGCCAATGCGATACAAGTTAAGGAGAAAAACAGCGCTCCTGACATCGTTGGCGTGGTTTGCCTGCAGCAACATGCGTTCATAACGCATTTGAGATCGTGATCAGATCTTAACGCCCCGACAAAGAAGAAGAATATGTCATCGACATACAGATATCTTCGACGACGATGTATCCGTCGAGAATCAGATGACGTAACAGACGACTTCAATTAGGATCCAACACTGTCGACATTGATCCAAATTGTGAACCAGCATCAGTACCATACAACGAGTGGACTGTAAATGGACATTTCACGCGTCGTCGAAAATGATTTTTAAAGAAACGATGATATGAAAGGACTTGGTGATGAAAAATCGCGCGTACGTTGTACATATATTAGGTGAACATTTTATCGTCTATGAACTTATATATATATATATATATATATGTGTGTTACCTTAATAACGTGTACATAAACAATTTGTATGATGCTACAGTCATGAACGCAGTCATTCTTCAGAACTCTATATAATAAACGTTTGAAGTATTCTAAATCGTGCGACAACCGAGGACCAACAGCTTCTCCGACTGACAATCATCGTCTTCATTCGGAAGCCGCCGTCTTCAATAGACTTCACGTTACCATCTACAACCAGATGTCCCATACTCTCCAACCGGACGTCTCATCTCTTCACCCAGACGCCACATCGCCTTCAGCAAAGATGTCAAAAATGGACACTATTCGTATTGGATTTCCCAAATCAGTGACGCATTCCACGTCATTGTGATTGACATTGACTATTTAGATATTCCGACGTTTTATTATTTCAGCAGAAACATTCGTTAAAACTTTCATTAATAATTTGCAGATTTTCATCATATATATGTTTTAGTCACTGATGTTTTCATGTTTGCGTGTTTGATTTTCTACATCGTTTGTATTAATATGTTTTCGTTTACTACCATACTTACATTCTTAAAGATTTTTCTGTATCCTAAAATACATACAAATCAAATTGAGAGGATAAGTTGTGTCAAATAATGATGAGAAAATGGGTGAAATATTTGGGTTTTCTTTATGTACGAAATATTGACAAGTATATCAAAAATATTAAATATTTGGATCTGGTGTATGTTTAACAACAAAGGGGTTACGATGCTGTTGACACAAGCCTTGGGCTGTATTTGCATTATTTATTGGTATCACAATGCTGATTAGCGGGTGCATACTTGAATAGTGACTTTTCCAGTCATAGGTTGTAATTCAGCAAATCAGAAATAAACACATATAGAACACTGACCAATGGGATTCATAACAGAGTTTCATGGGGCAAATGTTATAGGGGAATAGTTCAGTTAGCGTTAAGACCTAGAGGTGGACAGATGGAAAGGACACAATCATGTAGCAATCACAACGTATTTGTATAACTGAAATATTAGTTAAGTCAGACATTAAATTGGATTAAAAACAGATATATGGTGTTGTTGAATATTTTATCCTTCATTATGCAGAGAAATTAATATTATTAGAGAGGGACGGACTTGTCCCATGCACGGTACGAGAAAATGATAGTTAATGCAAATCTCGTCATCTTGGTAATTCGCGCATGACGAGATATCGAATGATAGGCTACACACCGGTAATTTAAGAGTAAAGAACATTGTTAGTAACTATGTGTCGTCCATGAACTATGAACGATTACGGGACAAACTGCAGAAATGTTTGATGTGAATCATGCCAAACAAAATACAGACAAAACCTTGTGCAGTTATAATGTTTTGGTGACTTTTTATCACTGTTATAGTTCCATGTTTTCTGAATGGTTTTGGAGTACATCAGGATGTTCATTATTGGCTTTTACTTTTGAGTAAATCAGGATGCACATCACATTGTGTATTCCATTGGTAACATGCATTTTCGAAAGTTATAAAAACAGTAAACAGTTTTTAGTCAAATAAAGGTCTTGTAGCTATGGACCTTAGGAGCGTCGTGGTTCGCCTCTGTTACAGCCCCGACTATTTATGCTTCACGTGTTAAATACAGAAGAATGGATTATGCCCCTCTCATGTGTATAATAATCAATTGTTCAGCATGTGCAGGGAGATTCATAGGGCATACACTTGTCAACGTGGTCAATTAGTCATATATTAGAGTTTATATAAACTTAAAACCTGTTAGGGGGGGTGGGGGGCTTTAAAAGGACAGAGTAATCTCTTTCATTAAAGTTCGATAAATGGTAAACGTTTCACAACTAAAGTGATTTAATTATACTCGTTTCGCGTTAAGACTTATATTCCATTACCGATTGAACTTAACTCAACGAGATATGTTCTTTCTGAAAAAACTATTGTATGTTAATTTCAAGTCATATTGTATGTTTCACTAAGAAAATGCTAAAAGCCAATAAAACGTATGGTGTGTTTCTATATTTACAAGAACATTAATAAACAATAAAAGAAAATAACACACAGGGTTAAAAGTACTTTTAAAGGGGGAGGAATAAAGATAGATAGGGGGTTAGGCACTTAGTCTAACAGCATGAGGCAAAACAATGGAAGGCGGCCCCACTAGCAGTCTGCTTTAGCTTAGTCTCTAAATGCTAATCAACATATTATGGCACTGTAGTGTGTTCAGGATTTCTTCTGCACACAGCGAGGTATTTTGTACTTCCTAAGTTATTCTAGACAAATTCGTTTTGTGAAGAAACTCAATAAAATATAATTTGCCATGCTGAGTTCACAGTTGTCTGCCCTTCTGAACTGCCTACACCACTGCCCATAAAAAGTGGATCATCCAACATTCTGATAACAGGTGCATATATTTATAAATACATATTCTATTAATTGTTATTGGCGTCTGAATATCAAATGTGTTTTCGATTGTCTACAGTCGATATATCGACTTTAACTATTAACCGAGAACCTCATAACGTTAAATCTGCATCTTTAACAGGATAACCTTAAGGGCGGTTATTTCATGAACATATACAGGAACGCTGCAGCTGTTTGCAAAGCGTCTGGATTGCAAAGATTGGTTTGGGGAAAACACGGTACAAAACCACGCAGGAAGTCGGAATGTATAAACAATAGTGCGAACATCACATCCATGTAAGAGCCAATGTGTAGCTTTGTATAATACAGGGTGTTTCGCATTATTTAAAACAGGCTTGTGTATGATCTCCTAACATTATTAATTTGGTAATTACAATTAGGTCTTAACTAATCAATGCCCATGGGCGGAATCGTAGAAATATACCACACACAATAAATGAGAATGTCCGTTTAGCTACACTTAACTTATGTATTGAGACATGAATTGCCTCCTCCATATATGATAGCGTTCATGTTTTACATTTATTGGCGTCGCTCTGGAGAGCGGCGACTAGTATGTATTGCTTTTTTTTCGCTTATGGATGGAGAAGTTATTTTACGGATCAATGTATATATTTTTGTTTTAAGAAAATCTTGCATAGTGGTGATTTTTTTGTGTACATTAGTGTAAATAAGTACTGCATTTGTGCCTTTTACATTTATTACAACATTTATTGCCAATAATGCAAAGCTAATTGTTTTAATTAATAACTGATCCACAACTGATCACAGGGGAAAGATCACAGGGACTGGGCAAATACGTGAAACTTTCTGGTTTTGTATAAAAACAAAACATAATCAAAATATATTTATTTTGTGGTTTTTCTAATTAGCTTATTTAGTGGAGAATCAATGTAGTACGATATTCGACGACCTATAGCGCAAGCAAATTTATTGGAAGGCGTAGTGGTACGAAAACGTACAATGTATTAGTTTATTAATAGACATATAAAAACGATCGCTATACACAACTTCACCAAATAGCAGTACATAAATGATGTCAGCCGGAATAGCTCAGTTGGGAGAGCGTTAGACTGAAGTTGTTTACGCAACAATCCTCTAAAGGCCCCCGGTTCAATCCCGGGTTCCGGCACGAACGGAACAGTTCGGCGGCTGACAATTTTTTTCAGTCAAGTTAATAAATATAATAAAGCTTTATTTTATGTAGACATTTTAAAATCCATTTTACTACAATTGGACATTTTTATGAAAATTAATGGATGCCGCGTGGTTACAACGTTAATTAAAATTTCTTACATCGCTTAAATATCTTATAAAAAATACACGTGTTTTTTTATTAACAAATAAACGCAAACAACACATCTATTATCAATGTATTTTTATGGTTGTCTATCATAGGCCCTAAGTACTATCCTTACCACATATAGAGCGCAAAGCGCGAGACGTATTATTGATTGTAACAATGAGTTGCGATAAAGGAAGCAGCCGCTTATCAAGGAGGAGCTGTGTCCCAGCAACCCGTTTCCATAGAGTCAAGCACTCCTCGGAGTTTTTTTTAAGAACCACATATAGAGCGTGAAGCGCGACACGTATTACTTTCCAGGTGATATGGTCCTTTAGCATTATCCGACCATTACGGCCTAGTTATCTTCCTTAGAATTTGAGAAATTTTGAAATCGTTGTTCGAAGTCCAAAATTTTCATCCGATTGTTCCCAAACTTGCACAGGTTTTTTTTATCAATGAGGACCCAACCCAAACTCTCTTTATGAGCAATATCAGACCATATGTCCAGAATTATGTCTCTTTGAATTTAAAAATAAAAGTGAAAAACTGCTTGGTTAGGTGATTATGTCAACATTTTTCATCAGATTATTTCCAAACTTACAGTGTCTTTATATCAATGAGCATTTTTACCTCATTTAAAATGAGAAACATCGGGACAATAAGTCCAGATTTTGTTTCTTTTAAATTTGACAAAATAAACAATTTCCACTTGTTTAAAAGATTTCACAACTTTCGTCTGAATCTTTCCAAACTTGTTAAGTGTTTTTATATCAGTATTTCTCGAACCCTATTGAAAATGATGAATATCGGAGCAATAAATCTATTATGATCTTTTACTGAATTTCAAAGTATTGTGAAATGCAGCTTCTTTATGCAATTTACAGTTTTCATTCAATTCTTTTTCAAACACTTTTACAGTGTTTTCATATCAATGAGTACTCAACCCCTATCGTAAATGAGCAACGTAAGAATAAGTTCAGAATCATCTCCCCTTGAAGTTAAGAAAAATATGAAATTACGCTTACAAGATGAAGCAGATTTTTTAAAACCTACACAGTTCTGTTCCATTAATGAAAACTGCACACGGATGCCAGTAAAAAATGGAAACCAATGTAAATAAAATGAACTATGAAATATTTGGGGGTTACAACACAAAATCATAGATAATGGTTATTTGGGGGTTATAACACAACATCATAAATAATGGTTTTTTGGGGGTTATAACACAAAATTTTAGATAATGGTTATACCAGTATCTTTTTCTATTTTGTTAAAATAATCGGCCAAAATATTAATATTTACAGTAGAAAAAAATCGTTCCATGTTACTTCATTGAGTGCCTTTTACACTGAAATTCCCTACGCCCTTTGATGCTTTGCATCAATACTTATCTTGTTCTTTACTAAAATACGTAATGCCTATTTACCGTGGCGTATGTCGATATCGGGGAAGGGGGAGACTCGTGAACAGTCTGGTTAATAACTGATAAGGGATTGCGCTATGATGTGAATGTTATGAACACACATTCGGGTGCGGGGATACTTATATGGAATACACACAATATTTTAAAAAGATGGATTTAGGGCAAGGTAAAAACGCAAAAGGGAAGAGCATTCAGAACAATCAATGGTATTTAAACTTTATTTTCAATTGGGTTATTTTTATCAACACACTTATTCATTGAGGAGGCCATGGCCTTTTAACTTAAACCCCCCTGGCCATTGCAAAGAGGTTAAGGTGCGAAAACTGCTCTTTTTAGGTAGAAGCTGATTAAGTAGTTTTAATTTATCAATAGGTTGCTTTAATTAATCAATAGAACTGTAAGAACATTTAATGTAGTGAATTTGGGCAGATACAATTATTTCCAACTAAATTCTTAGTCGCAAGTTTTATTCAAAATGATTTAATAAATTAGTATGTTGTTTTTTCAATTGAGTTAACACATTTGGTATAAATCAAACATCCTATATGCTAATATGAACCATAAGAAGCATTACAATAAATAAATGTGCAACTTATCCTCAACCGCCCCCCCCCAAAAAAAAAAGGACAAATAAATTGGTTGTGACAAACACTGAAAGTGTTTTTAAAAGAGATCAATTATTGATCGGAAATTGACATTTGCTTAAGTTACACGGTTTACAAATTACCTGTACACTAATAAAATGAAGTTACCAATGTGCTTGGTTTGGGAATAGCTCTACTTGGCTACCCAATGGTCGACAAACATCATGCAATCTTAGATAATGTCATGGCTCTCCATGTTATAGAAAGCATATATGTTGATTATTCTCAAGTATATTTAGGATTATCAGGTAACATATTATGATTTTGAGCTACCAATCTCTAACAAATCTGGCAATTATTCACAATGAAATCGTATTTAAAAAAGGTGTGATTCCTCCTCTTGTTAGCTTATTTCATTGTTTTAATACCATAGTTATTTTACGAAAAGTTATTAACGTTGCTGGATCTATATACAAATAAGTTTAATTGAAAACTGTATGGGTTTAGGACATTTTCCTCAACTGAGCGGGTTCTTAAATCGCACTCCTGCATATGTTTCATCTCCGTCGTTATGTAAATGTGTGCGTATCGCATTGGAATGTATACACATTAAACAGTTTGTAGATTTATATACTATTGTATAATTTAAACTATATTTTTCAAAGTATGTTAGTGGTTATCTTGAAATGTTTTATGATGCTATAATATAAGTTTCTGTTTGTTTATATTCGAAGACCTTAATGATCGCAATTTACGATGTCGATTACCTTTACAATGATAAAAACGTTATTGGGTTTAGAATATGCGTTCAAAACGGGAGAGAAACTTATAAATCCCTTATTAACGCGTCTCTATAAACTTTGTATATCCATAGAAACAGAAATGTTATTGATTTTTTAAAACACAGCACGTTGTCAACATCTAGGGGAGGTAATCTCTGATCATTTTATTTAACCTTACCATGTTTAGCCTCATATTCTTAAAAACCACATGCGATGCGTTAATTGCATTTTTGCCTTCATTTTAATTCACTGTTGAAACAACAGTTTTGAGATTTACAATGATCTCATAAATGCATTACGTCACCTTGCATTGATAAATTAGCTGAATATGAATGGACGATAGGTGCATGGCATGCTTCTTTCTTCTGCGATTGTAAAGTTAATAATGTACGTGAAGCAACAAAACACTAACGTTTTTATTTTGTTTTAACAAATTTTGTTTTTATCAATTTTACATCATAACAATGCGAGAGCTTGCAAAATTATATATCATCGCTAACGACACTTCTTCTTTTGCGTATATGAAACGATGCGAACTCTGGTTGGGAGTGAAAAAATTGCATCTCATTCCTCACTTTGTGATTTGGTGCATCTTAGTAAGCCAAAGTTTAGGCCAAAACGGTGTTGGCTTAACATGATTTTTCGCTTGATAACAACTTAAAGGACAACAGTATGAAGGCACAGCATAAAAATATACTAATCTGGACGGTTGTATGTCGTGTACTATTTTCAATACATTTTCAATGCAGACTTGTCGTTCCATGCTCTCACTTACAAATCTGCAACGGGCCCAGCAGCTATTAGAACAAGAATCTTGTTCAACCCGATCAAACGCATACAAAGTATTTCTTATATGAAATTTAGAACGAAGGTACTTAACAATGACATAGAATTTTGTCATGTAAGATACATCGGGCAAAAACTTGGTAGTTTTAATGTATGTTTTCGAAACTATTGTATTGCCTATATACGCAGAATGAATCATTCCGCGCCCTTCACGAAGGGGAACAAAATTTGATCAGACTCCCATTTCTGGTGTTAGTGGTGCTCAATTGGTCGCTGTGGCTTCAGATTTTACTTTAAAGTTACCTGGATATTCTTCTGAATAGTACAATATACCACAGGTGCGGAAAATATGGGTAAGGCACACAGCAATACTCAGGGGTACATTTTAGTGTTGTTATTGTCTGTACCCCATATATTTTTATGCACCGGTAGTACCTGAGCGGACAATTGTGTTTAGGCAGTACAATTGACGAAGGATAAATATAATACTTGAAAATACACGCACAACGCAAAAAAACACAACTAAACTGAAGCTGTTATGTATTTCAGCTTAACAGGTGTGTGTTTCGTAAGAAAGGTCGTCTGAAAAATTATGTTAAGGGCTGTTTTTACAAATTATCAGTGATTACATATTTGTGAAGGTTTATTGTCTTAAAATTGCTCATGTCATTGTATTTCATGATAGAATACTTTCCATGCAAGACAAGAAATGTCTGGGTTTAAATCGCAGCGGGGGCTTGAGAGGAGATGCATTTTGGGACAAATGATTGTATTTGCTTTAAATTCAACCAAATCACCATGGAAATGTCTTGCAACAAATCTTCGTGTCAACATACATGAATAGAAATATGTATTCGACATAGAACTTTATGAATATTCATCGATTTGCCTCTTAGTCACTTAAAAAAGTAATGCCTACAGGCACAAACATTTACATTCAAAAGAATTACAATAGTGTTGTCAATAGACCCTTTTCAAAACAAACACAGTATAATGCAAAAAGAGATATGACATAATACACTTATGAATTATATATAACATTTTCACAATTTATTACAATTTCAATGAATTATTAAACATGACATTTCTTGGGTGTCACTGTTTTATTTTAGTGATTTGTGAATATACATTTTTATGTTATGTATAAATTGTGAAAAATAAATCCAAAAAGTCTGAAACGATTTTAGTACTAAAATTCCTTATTTTTATCCATGGTCACATTTATAAAGTTAACCTTTGAAATTGTGGAAAACAATATGCATTGTTTGTATGAGCACATGAACCGCACCAAAAGAGGGAAAATCCTGGTTTTTGTAAAGTAGCTCAGTGTAGGAATGAAAAGACTTAGTTTTTTTTCTGTAGAAATGTTCTTAACCACTTTGTCACAATTGAGCTCTTCAATATTTTACATGGGGCTGTTTTTTGTATGTCTGTTGTTGACACCTTAATGAAGACAATGTTACTGGTAAACAAATGCCTTTTCTCTGTACGGGCAAGTGGTGTTTTTCTTGAATATCCAGCTTATTTCCTGAAAATAAACATCATACCATGTTCATATTAATTATAAAGCTATACAGTTCTGATGGTGACATCATGTCTTTCATTATGGGTATATTTTGCCGACAAAAATATACGACAAACCCTTGACATAGGAGTTGTGAAATGCAATATGTAAAGGTATTTTCCTTGACTATTGCACCATTTTAAAATAAGGCAAATACTTTTATTCTATTGTATTGTCTAAAGAGGGTTGAAAGTTCGAACCCAAACTTTTATATCAAGTATAAACTTAAATACCAATTGTATGAACATACCTATTGTGACCAATATGACAACAACCCTTACGCTATTAGATAAAAATTGTATTCAAATTTGATGAGCAGTTGTTATCCAAGTTCCAGCACTTTTGAAAAACCTATCTACACCTTAGGAACAAACAAAGCTAGGTTATTGAATCAACCAGTTATTGATTTATTTAAATAATAACAGTTTATAATAAAAATGATTAAGAAAGGATTTAAAATTAGCCACCTTTGTTCTCACAAATGAGTAGGTTTGACAAACATCTTGCCCATTCTGGAGTAAGACTGCACATAAATAGCTCCAAATGACTGTCAAAGAAGTATTGTGTGTAATTAAAATATAAACCTTTCCAATATTAATCGTTAAGAATGGTGAATAATCTCAGATTACTAACAACTTCATAGATTTAAACATTGTGAATAGGTTGTTTTGTCTTTAATACTATCTTTTTATATGTTGTTTTTTTCACTCTAAGGATTAACTTGAAAACTATGTTTGCAAATAGTGTAGATTTTAAATATTATGTGATGAAAAACAATAACATGAAACACCCATACCCATATGATTATGAATGAAGACTGATATAAGATATTATTTCAGGTGTTTTTTTTACTTCAAAGCAGTGTGTTACTAGTCATATTACAGTTACATTACTTCATTTCAGTATAACAATAATCACTAACTAAATAAATAACAACAATCATTAAGAGATTTCGTACACAAAAAAACATGTTTTAAGACTCGTAATTTGCTTATTCCTGCCTGGTTTTTAATTTTGAAAAGTTAAGTGGCCCGTACACATAGAATCAACTGTATATTACATTCCAACATTTGGTGTTAAGATTTATTGGGTGACATAGATTTATGAAACACAATAAGTTACACACGATTAAAATACATAATCTTTAATTCATAACATGAACAGATGATACTATACTTGACCTGTTCTGAATTGTAATGTTATTCTGGAGTCCAAGTTTTCTTGTGCAAGCAGCTGAAGAGGCAGCTGCACATTTTTGCATTCGTTGTAGTATGCATGGACCGCTTTTAGTTTTGTAAGACCATTTTACTAATGAATTTAGTTGCTGATGTCTGCAGTTGAACAATTTAAACGTTTTTTTTTCAATAATTGCGTTTTAATGTACACTTACATATCTTCGTAAGAGTCTGGTCCATTTAATTTCATTTAACTAATCATCCAAAAACACAATACTTTAAATATTCTTTTATTGACATCTTCACGACGTCCTGTGTTCGCGGATCTTATTGACACGTTAATTCGCGTCGCCATCTTGAATGTCATGATCATGTGACTAAAAATCACATGACTTCGGACTGCCTCCTTCCTCAGCCCGTCACAGAGTAATTATAATTTGACAATCGTGCAAGATATTGCTTTCCATACTTAAGTTTATATGTAAATAAACATTGAAACAATTGACGGTAACGTGTGCAAATCGACGGGGCGTGTGCAGAGGGACGTGTCCACAAATTACAATGTAAATATGATTTATACTGACAGATTTGTGCATTTACAAGTCGAGTACAAATTGCGATAAAAAACATCTGCTTGTCATGAAATTAAAGTTAACTATGTTATCTTATCACGATTTGTAATTAACCAACCTTAAGGCACTCGCATACATGCATCAACCTTACATAAAACTCTAATTAACAAGAGATGTGCTTGTCAGAAACACATTGTCCTTGGATGACATTGACCTTGACCTTTCACCACTTAAAATGTGCAGCTTCATGAGATACACATGCATGCCAAATATTAAGTTGCTGTCTTCAATATTGCAAAAGTTATCGCAAAACTTTAAGGCATTTTGATCCGGGGGCATAAAAAGTTATCCGCCATGCAACACACTAGGCAGCTTTATTACATACTTGTAGATGAATTAGTTTACAACTTTAACTAAAATGATATAATTTTAAACCAGATTAAAGCCTGAATTAAAATCGTGTTAGTGGTCTTTCTTATGTACTATGTGACAGATGGTACGGACACTCACGGACGTTCCCTCGAAGCGATTTGTTGTTTGCACGTTGCAATTTCGCTGAATGCAAATTATGGAATCGGTTCTGAAATGTCTTGAATTGCTTTCTTAGTTTTAAATATAAACTCGTTTGAAACACGTTTAATGTCCAAAATATTTGATGTTTAAATTCTCTAGAGGTAACCCCCAATAGCCTTCGATTTTTATTGTATTTCGGGCGTTTTATTTTTTTCGATTTTTCAAAATGATGTGCAGGCCATGCCCACACTGCCTACGTACAGCTACGCGCCTGCTGAAAAAACATTTAACACAAGATTCGGTCCATCGTCCGCCATTTAGTGAGAACGTTTTTTTTATATAATCTCGTTATTAAAGTCGTAAGAAATATTTTACACAATATTCGAAATGCGTTCTAAAACTGTATTTCATTCCTTAATGGTACGGACAATCAATCACGAATGTTTTCTCAAAGCGATTTGTTTTGTGTGTGTTTTTTTTTGTTGTTTACAAGTTGTAATTGCCTTATTCAAACAGGATATAATTGCATCGTTGGTTATCATTAACAGTGAGACGTCTATATGTATATATACAATGCAATTGCTCATTGGCCAATTAAGTTTGAACGTTATAAAAGCACGTTATGCAAGTACAAAGAAACATTAAACACAAGATTCGTGCTATCGCCCTCCATGATTAACGGCGTTGTCTTCTCGTGCCTTGTCGCAGTCCGTAAGTCACTTTATCTGGTATTCAATTAATTTGTAAGGATTTCGAAATATTTTTTAAATATTAAATACTGATTATAAACGTGAATCGCAGACGGGGTTAAAAATTCCTAACAAATGATGACGTATTGTGAGATGTTTTTTATAAGAATGTAGGGTCAAATTAAATTCATAAACACGAAGTGTCTCCAGAGTGAATACATCTGATAGTAGATACAATGTACAGATTTACAATGATACCACTTGACTGAGAGGATCGAAGGTCCCAAAATTATGCGTGCGTGTTAAAAGTAAAACAAAGCTTGTCTGTTTTCAACGGATAAAGCAACTAATTACAGTTGACTTCATTAAAGCACACACACTGTAAGATATGACTGTAATCTTAAAATTATGAAATATTAATAGCTAGTTTGACGATATATCTTAAAGAAAACATAAACCATTCATAAAGGGTCTTTTGCTTTTCAAATTATACATAAAGGACAAAAATAGTTTTCCAAATGTCGCGCAAAAATCAGTTTTCGTGGGAGATTTATCGATGTTTATTTATCCACCAAATTTTAAAGTGTAACCAAAATAATATATGGAACATATCTCAAGTAATAGGATATACATGACATGGGGTTCAAACAAGTATAATCATGTGTGTCATTTGTTGAAAATAACTCGTATGTTTTAATTATATTTAAATTGTCCTTATGTAATTAAAGAAATAAAAAGTCGAAAGAAACTTTTATTAAAAAGGTATTTAATTATTCGTCACTTTTTATTCACTCTGCAAACGATGTTAAACTGTGATACTTTGTTAAAACAAGGTAATCAAGTACTGTTTTATTTTAGAACTCGCCATCCGAAAATACATCGCACACACATATTGTTATATAAACTTGACTAAATTACCAACATTTACGATTTGGGTAATAGAACAGTTTCGGCTGTGTAACAAAACTTTTTACTAAACGTATTGTTTACATGTTCTTTTTTAAAGACGGGCACTAGTATTCCTTTACTTTATTAATGGTGATGATATACAATATCTATTTTGTTATGCGATGTTTTATTTTATAAATACTTTACAATCCTGTTTTAAAAGTTTCCTTTGTCAAATGTTTTCCCTAGCCGCAAGTCTACACAACTGTGTATATCTAAATGTACGTTTAAGCGGAGACGTTTTACCTGACTGTTGCCGTGCAATTAATGTTAAATTAACTTCGTTGACGGGATAAATGAAAAGAAAAACGATAAGTGCACCGCTGGGTTGTGGAATAAGACGGATTGCTCGTTTAATAGCGCGTGCATTAATTGCCAAATTGAGTCATGTTGTCAAGTCTAGCGCTGTCGGCATTATTCTGAAGAAGCGTTTTTAATTGTTATTATAAAATGAGTCGCGTTCTGAGAAAACTGGGCATAATGCATGTGCGTAAAGTGTCGTCCCAGATTAGTTTGTGCAGTCCGCACAGGCTAATCAGGGACATTTACGCACTTTTATAACGTCTTTCGTTCAAATGAAGTCTCTTAGCAAAAATCCAATTTAGGCGGAAAGTGTCGTCCATGATTAGCCTGTGCAGACTGCACAGATATTCTCGAATTGGACATGAACATTTGCACACAATAATTATTTCTTGTTAGGATAACTATATTAGTACAATCTCGCCTCTTATTTTACCGTGAATTTAGTTATGACGGCAGCGGGCCGATGATAGACGTCCGGCCCAGCTCTGCCGTGTGTTATTGTCTAAATAACACACATCGAACGCAATGCACGGTGTTCAATACCAAGGTTTAGTTGACAGCAATATGCGTTCCTACGGTAACGTATGTCGAGATGAACACCGATGTCTGGTTGACACAAAGTAAGGTGTAACATGACATAATTCAGTGGTTGTTTTTTTCAACCACAACAACACTTAAAAAATTAAAGATACAATTTTGAGAATTTTTTGACAGAGTTAATTAAAATTGGGATTGGTGTAGAGGTGTGAATAAATTCTATAACTTCATATGTTAATTATAATAAAGTCATTCAATTGCGGTTTAGTTATTTTAATTTTCGTCAGTGGTAAAAAAGATCTTCATCAAGTAATTTTAGCACTGCTTTTAATTTCATTCATCCAATCAAATGATAATTAAGAAATAATGCTTGCTTTCAAATAACCCAAGGCCGGAAGTTTAAATGCGTCTGGGTTTAATCATGGTGCCGTTCATCTAACTTCCTGTCGGGGGTTATTAGACTAAAATTATGCCTTACAAGTATTTCTTCGATTTAAACACCGGTTTGTACTGACTATTTACGCTTACGTTTCTCAAATTTAACGAACTGTTTCTCACCAAACTCAACCTATAATCGTCAGCTACGTGTGTTCTTTCGATTAATGTTCTTATTTTGATTAAACTCGTATACTTCCACCATACAACAAACATTTTAAGATTGTTCATGAAAAAAAAATAATGTAGAAGGGTTATTATCAAAATACTATTTGTTGTGAGCGATATAAAAATTAACAGCAACCAAGATTGTGTAGAGTGAACAGTGTATCGATAGCAGCAACCAAAACATGAACTTGCAAATGTAACGTTTTTACTTGATAAATCAATTGTAGATCCGCACAGCATAAATTACTACGTGCCACGTTTAAAGGGTGTTCTTTTTGCATAATCATCCCCACGCGTTTAAAATCGTGTGGATATTGTGATAATCTCCGCCGTCTGTCCTTCCGTCCTGGCCATTTTCTCCCCCTACACTATCAGCACTAAAATCTTGAAACTTACACACATGGTAGCTATGAGCATTTGTGCGACGGTGCACTATTTGCAATTTTGATCTGACCTCTAGGTCAAAAGTTATGGGTGTAAAATGGGGTAAACAAGTGAAAATCTCTGACCCAGCTCCACCCCAAGCGACGCACATGCTACTAATTTTTGACCCGTGGGTCAGATCAAAATTCCAAATAGTGCACCGTCGCAAATATGCTCATAGCTACCATGTGTGTAAGTTTCAAGGTTCTAGTGCTAATAGCGAAGGAGGAGATAGTGGCCGATGGGGGTTGGGGTGGGGCCGGGTCAGAGATTTTCACTACTAGTAATTTATTAGGTTATTTTACATTAACTTCTTCATTTCTACACCGATTTACTTCAAATTGATACTGAACATCTCTTATGACAATAAGGTCAATCTCAACTATGCATGGCCTCATTACTAACCCTGAGGCGCCCCGCCCACATAGACCACGCCCACCCAAAATTTTGTTTTAACATAACTTCTTCATGTCTTCACCAATTGACTTCAAATTAATACTTAACATCTCTTATGACAACAAGGTCTATCTCGACCATCCATGTCCACATTACCGACCCCAGGGCCATTGATAAAGGCAAAGGCAGCTTGGTCCCCGTCCTCTTTCAAATTTATCGAGAGGTCCACGGGTACCACTTCCCCGTATCCCCAAAAAATTTTCGTACCCAAAGTTTTTCGTATCCAATTTTTGTTCGTACCCAATTATTTTGCGTACCCAAATTTTGTTTGTACCGAATTTTTGTTTCGTATCCCAATTTCCCCGTACTCCAAAAAAATTTCGTACCCAAAATTTTTCGTACCCAAAATTTTTCGTACCCAATTTTTTTTCGTTCCCAATTTTTTTTCGTACCTAATTTTTTTTTCGTACCCAATTTTTTTTCGTACCAAAATTTTTGTTCGAACCAAATTTTTTTTTCGTACCCAATTTTTTTTTCGTAACCAATTTTTTTTTTCGTACCTAATTTTTTTTGTACTGAATTTTTTTTTCGTACCCACATTTTTTTCTTACTCAAATTTTTTCTCGTACCCAATTTTTTTTCTACCCCATTTTTTTTTCGTACCCCCAATTTTTTGGGGGGCATAATTTGTTCGTACCCAAAATTTTCGTACCCATATTGTGTTTCGTACCCAAAATTTTCGTACCCACATATACAATTGTGGTGATGTAGATAAACTTATATTGATTCTTTTATATCCATCCTCTTCAAAAGCATCCTCACACCAGTACTGTCAGTACTTTGATTCTTTTTTGTCATTGATTATCACCACGCTCCAAATTGGAGCGGGGGGATTATGTGGTTGTCTCCGTCGTCCGTCCGTCCTTACCACTATCTCCTTCTACACTATTAGCACTAGAACATTGAAACTTAAACACATGGTAGCTATGAGCATATGTGCGACAGTGCACTATTTGGAATTTTGATCTGACCCCTGAGTCAAAAGTAATGGGGTTGGGATGGGACCGGGTCAGAGATTTTCACTCATTTTTTGAAGTTATTTTACATTAACTTCTTCATTTCTACACCGATTCACTTCTAATAGAAACTGAACTTTTCTTATGACAATACGGTCAATGTCAACTATGCATGGCCCCATTACCACCCCGGGGCGCCCCGCACACATAGACCACGCCCACCCAAAATTTTGTTTTAACATAACTTTTTCATTTATTCACCAAATGAATTCAAATTAATACTGAACATCTCTTATGACAACACGGTCTATCTCGACCATCCATGTCCACATTACCCACCCCGGGGCCCCACCAACATAGGCCTTGCCCACCCAAAATTGCCTTTTTATATAACATCTATGCGGCGTGGGGATACGCGTCGGCCTCTGCCGCGCCATTTCTAGTTTATTTGTAATGTATATATTGCTTGACCTGGAAATTAGTCATGCCTGAGAAGGTGTTGCATTTACATAGTATTTCGGCGTGTTACATTCATTGATAAATCATGCGATTTTCCCATTTAATATAAAAGCATCGGCTCATCTTTTTTTCCTCATGATTGAAATGTGTTAGCTCCGTCTTTAATAATTGCAGAATGGGCTATGGTCAATTTTAGTCTGTGTATGTATGCGCAATCCGTTTTGTAATATATTATAAGTCTATGGCAATTGTGTTCCCTTATACATATGTAACAATTATATTTCTTTTGGAGAGCATTTATAACAAGTCGATTGTTGCAATTTATATTTCACATGATAAATTCATTTGTATAAGCATGTGTGTGTTTGAGTTGTTGTCGAAGAAAGCCAGTTATGTTTAATCGTTTCATTGAACTTAAACTAATAACTAAATCATCATATCTTGATTTAATTTATAAAAAACGTCATTTGAACTTTTTAAGAATTAAACAAGTGGAGTTCGCTAGCTTAAGTACAGCCTTCGTCGAACGAGTAAAGATTAAATGGATTACTAACGTATAAGGTTTAATATTTAAATCTGGTATTGGACAATTTTGCTGTATGCGGCCGTTTCTTCCCTTTGTAGTCCTGGTCGGCAAGTGCTGGGGCCAATGTCCCTTTGGATCCCCTCTACCGAATTTCTACTGCGGACGCGGCGGGGAGAGGTGCCCTGACTCTTACTACTGCGAGATCGCCCCAGATGACAGATATGCCGTCTGCTGTCGTAAGTAGTAATTCACAACAACCGATTGTCATCGGAGAAATTTACCTAGATACACCGTTTTGGTCAATGCTTTGGCAGCAGTTTTTTTATTTTGCCTTCTATCGGACCAACACTTTCTGTTTATCATGCATTTTGTCTCTTTATTTATCGTGTTTATAGAGCGTATAATTATGTGCATGTAAAGAACCGATAAGAAAAATATTAATAGTATCTGTATTTGTAAAGGACAAATTGTAAGGCAAATATTAGTAGTATTTTGCTGTACGGGACAAATTGCCTTCTTTATTGTGGTCGTTGGTGCAAGCTCTAGGAAAAAATAGCTGTTTATTCAGTCCATAAACTGATCAAGAAAACCTCTTTCCAGTCATCCAACGACCTCCCACTGATGGAAAATAACGGCACGCTCGTCTACTGCGGGGAAGATGCAGTCTCGTGCCCCTCTTCGTACGTGCTGTAGCGCCGAGTGATGCAACATATTATGTTTTGACAAAAACCTTTGCATGGTACAAATATTGTTGAAAATAATACCAACTTTCTTTTATTTTGTCCATTATTTCAATGCACCTTAACACACGCTAAGCAAATACTTAATGGAAATAAGTGAAAATAATTTTTCTCTCTTTTGTGTTATCCTTGGTATTGTGTGTGCATTCCATGGCTTACTATGTATATTGCTGTTATAATATATTTTATGTTGTCTGCATTATGTAGTAACTATGTAATGTTCATATTTTTACCAAATGAAATAAATAAATAAATAAATAAATATGCAATATTTAAATGTAGGGATGGCAACGAATACTGAAAATGATATTCGAATATTCGGTTGTCAGTATTTGAATATATTCGAATATTCGATTTTAAGCCTTACATTAAAATGTCCGAACTTACGCCTGTCCGGAGCAAAGTAATGTTCCTGATTGCCACGCATACCACTTATAATCGTTTTGTATATGCAGCTTTGGAAAAGGGATAGAGTTTTAATTTTTAAGAACGATTTTGATTATTGTGTTCTATTTATTCGCTTAATTCTTTTTATTTTCATAACATATTAGGCACGTTGCCGATAAAAATAATACCGTAATTCCGATTTATGTCAATACAATGTTGGGTTACCTCCCTTAGATAATATGGGTTCTTTTATTATCTCCTTTTTTTATATCGAACTCCAGAGCTACGACGATGTCAAAACTTGGAAAGAATTTTAAAATATATAATTATGTATTCCGCCTTTGAACTTCAAAATAATTGCAAAAACAACCTTACTGCACACGTTGTTTTTTAATTTACACGCAGAAAACATAGCAACAACATACCGATACAACATTTAGACAACATGTATATATGAACAAGCAATCAATTAAGTATTATTTACATGCAGTGGGTACACACAAAAACGTTTTACGCTATTAAAGATATTAACATGCATTTCGTCTCTTCAATAATGAATACTATCACTACATTCATTTACGCAACATCCTCGTCAACGTAATTCAAACAATTGTAATTGGTTATATTTGAGCAATTAAATTTTGATTAGATAATCATGGATTTAATGTATGGATATCAAAGTTAAATTGATTGGCCATTTGAAGGTAACGCAAGTCAGGTTGTCTTAATTGCGAGACGCCGAGCTGTGAATAACATGTCAATTGTATTCGACAATAGATTAAACCGGGTGAATTAACACCCGTGCAAACTGCCAGATAAAATTAATAAAGACACTACCCCTCTCCTGATACCTCCAGTATGCCAATTATCATCTCATTAATTGATGGCACATGTCATGCAAACAAAGGCGGATGCACTAAAGAAGTCTGCAATGAACAAAAAGATCTGACTGCATATATATATATATTTTTTTAATATTTTCTTTGCATAAAAAATAAAAATCGAATGTTCGAACATGAATTCCGAAATCGAATATTCGGCCAATTTTCGAATATTTGAATATTCGAATATTCGTTGCTATCCCTATTTAAATGTGTTTGTGTCATACTATCCAATTCATTGACGTCTCAATAATGTCCGTCTTGCTACCTAAAGCATTACGGTTCGATCTCCGCTTTGTATTGAAGGTCTTTCTAAAGATACCAAACGCACACGTTCTAGCAAAGAAAGGGCAATTTTCTAAATGTTCTATTTAGTCTTAATAAGTCAAATATATGCAATCGAGCTACGATAAATGAACCGCTTCAGGCGAAAACAAGACTCAGACCATAATTATGAGGCCAGCGCAGTTCCAGCCAAGCGTACGCATCCGCGCTATCCGGTCAGAACTACGTAGATTTAGACCCATTTTTGCATGACGCGGCTTAAATGAACTATGAAATACGATTGCAAAGGGTTGTGTTCACAATTGCTAGATGAACAAGATTTTATCACAGTATTGAACATCTCCGACGACGCATTTCGTAAGTTGTAAGATTCCTGTAAACAAATTATAAGTTGAAAAAAGGAGCAATCGTTAGCAATATGTACGTTGTAAAATACTAATTGCATATGTACGACTTCAATTCATATGGGGCAATGATTGTAAGAATGAATTGTGTGCACTGTAAACTTCGTGGAACAGATTTACGTTTAGGGACAAACAAAGGGACGAACAGATTGACGGACCGAAAAAAAGACAGGCGGACGCACAAAAGATAACGGATTTCCACTGTGAATCCAGTATATTCCATTAACTTCGTTGTGGGGGAGTGGTGTGATAAAAAGTTTGTCTTAGCTCAATAAGTAAGACCGCTAAAGTAATACTTAAAGCTTTATTAATGCCAAATGGCACATTTCTCAACAAAGTTTTTCACAGCTTAATTGGTTGATAGAAAACAACAGTTCCTTCATTTATTCTTAAGAAATATTGCTCCAAAATATTTTAATTAATATAATAGCAATATTTCATTCAGCTTAGTCTAAATATATATATCCGTTCTTAATGCAGAACTATGTTGAGGTACTATTCCAATAGTACAATAATTTGGAAAATAAAACAATTCTTAAATCGGAGTATAAAGCCATCAACCACAGCTACAAAAATCTGTAAGTAATAAAAAGTAATAAAATAATATCACTTCGCATACTAATTCGCATAAACAAAACTACAAACTCTCATACTACAAGACTGCAGACAGTTATATTAAAACATCGCAGAAATAATCTTAAAGATTCAATATCAGATTCGGCATATTAATTCTCAAATTTATTAAAACGATAGCACAAGTTTCAAACGTTAACTAAATGCAATCCTCATATATTACAGAGTTCACGTTTTCATGTGAATCGTTAAACGAAAAATACAAAAAAGTAAATTTTATAATATGACGTGATAATAAGTAAATAATAAGTATACTAATCTCTGGCTAATGACAATCCCGTGCAGTGCAATTCGTAGTGCGCTTGAGGTTTAATTCAATATCACAGATACAATAGAACACATATACACTTTTTAGGTGTACATGGATTTACGCCTATATTAGCGCTACTGGGTGGAATTGGATGGTTACCGAGCACTTATCGTAGATGGCTTGCAATGATCAGGTTTTGGAACGGACTTGTAAAACTTGACGAAAATAGATTAACCAAACGAGCATTTGATAGGGACTACAGTTCATCAAATAACAATGACTGGTGCAGTGATTTTAAAACGGTAGTGGCTAGTCCTAACCTTACGGATTATTATAACCGTAAACGTCCCTTTCCAATGGATTTAGCTAAAGAAAACATGACTCAGTTTTACTCAATAATTTGGTCTAGAGACTATGAACATGTTTCAAAGTTAAGAACATATAGAACCTTCAAAACAGAATTTGTCTGTGAAGAATACCTTACACTGAACTTAAAAAGAAATGAACGCGCTTTATTTGCACAATTCAGAACCGGAATTATGCCACTTAGGGTCGAGACCGGAAGGTATGTGGGCGAAGCCCCCGAGCAAAGACGGTGTAGGTTGTGTAATAGTGGACTGGTCGAAGATGAAACTCATTTTCTTGTTGAATGTGCTCTCTTTGAAAACACAAGATCAGTTATATTTGGGAATATTTTGAACTTTGAAGAATATACTACATGTCAATCAAATAAAGATAAATTAATTGTGTTGGTTAAACGTCATCCTAGAAAGTGTGCGAAATTTGTTGTTAATGCGTTTTATATCAGAAGCAGTATGTTATATATGTAAAAATATCTGTTGTATGCAGTTGTGTCATTTTAAACTTAAAAATAATATAATATTGTAAAGGAACTTCTAAGTATAATCTACGTATTACATATTTTTCGGAAATAAGCCTTCTTAATTGGATAATTTTAGTACTTCTGAAATTATTCTTATATTGATCTAACTTAGATAAACCTGAATTTATTATTTCTAATTTATTCATTGAACTTAGCATGTTGCTCAAATATTTTCTTGTCCATTTGTATAATAATGATCACGTTATATGTTACACTGTTGTTAAGGTGACTTATAGGCCTATTAGGCCGGGTGTTTTTTTATGCATTGTATATATGTCTGTCAACACCTTGTACGTAAACACATGTCACTATAATAAAAGAAAGAAAAATATTATCATATATGATTATTGGCGTCGCACTGAAGTGGGGCGACTAGTATGTAATACGTTTTTTTTTCGCTTATGGGAGGAGAAGTTATTTTACGGATCAATGTATATATTTTTGTTTTTAGAATATCTTGCATAGTGGTGATTTTTTGTGTAAATTAGTGTAAATAAGTACTGCATTTGTGCCTATTACATTTACTACAACATTTATTGCCAATAATGCAAAGCTAATTCTTTTAATTAATAACTGATCACAGGGACTGGGCAATAATAAAAGATCACAGGGACTGGGCAAATACGCGAACCGGTAAAACTTTCTGGTTTTGTATAAAAACAAAACTTCTTTGTTCCACTATCCTAGCAACCACCTAGTTACTTATAAAGGCGCTATAGAGCGCGAAGCGCGACACGTATTATTAATTGAAATAATGAGTCTTGATAAAGGAAGCAGCCGCTTATAAATGATAAGCACCATCACAGCACCCCAGTCTCATTACTATCAAGTCCTCCTACAGCGTTTTTTTAAGAACCACCTATAGAAGGCCGCAGGCCTGACCCGTATCTTGCCAGTGGAATGGACCCTTTTGTATGGACCTTTAACCCCGCTCACTATCCAGCGTTCAAACTTCCGGGTTTACATTAAAACCGACTATTAATAGCTTATTAATATCTTAGTTAGAAGGTGATTTTTCAAGCGGTTCCGTAGAGTAGTGGTTACACGCTCGCTTCACATGTGAGAGGCCCAAGGTTCGAGCCCCAGTAGAATCAAATTATTTTATTTGTGTCTTATGTTAACTTTTTGTTTTGATGTAGACATTTTAGTTTAAATAAATATGCTGTTTTATTGTAACCATTTTTTGTTTTTATTATGCCCATGAAATATATGTGTGAGATGGTGGGGGGGGGGGTCGTAAACACATTAAAACTTTTACAGTGTTTTCATATCAACGAGTACTCAACCCCTATCGTACATGAGCACCGTAAGAATACGTTCAGATTCATCTCCCCTTGAAGTTGAGAAAAATATGAAATTACGCTTACAAGATGAAGCAGATTTTTTAAACCTACACAGTTCTGTTCCATAAATGAAAACTGCACACGGATGCCCGTAAAAAAGGAAACCAATGTAAAAAAAATGAACTATGAAATATATGGGGGGTACAACACAGAATCATAGATAATGGTTATTTGGAGGTTATAACACAACATCATAGATAATGGTTATTTGGGAATTATAACACAAAATCATAGATAATGGTTATACCAGTATCTTTTTCTATTTTGTTTAAAATAATCGGCCAATATATTAATATTTCCAGTAGAAAAAATGGTTCCATGTAACTTCATTGAGTGCCTTTTACACTGAAATTCCCGACGCCCTTTGATGCTTTGCATCAATACTTATCTTGTAAATTTATAATACGCGGTCAATAAACATCATAACAGTCTGTCAGGTAGAACTAGAGGAATAAGGAAATAATAAGATTTCATATAAAGTTAGATAACGGTCAAAAGCATATTTATAAGTTTACAAACAAATAAAGGTGAAATTAGTAGCAAATAAACGAGCTGTGTTTCAGTGAATGATTTAGCCTAAAGTAAGATTTCAAATACAAACAAACATGTACTGTATATTATAATGTATCAAAATACATTCAGCAGATTCTTTGGATTTAGCTGTACACATGTTTGTGTGTGTGTGTTGTTTTTTTTTGTTAGAGAGAAGACAGGATCCATAACATTTACATACATGAATACATCGTAGTAGGTACGGAGGTCCACGGTGCATGACTGGCAAGTTTTTGTCTTGTGTTCTCAAGAATTTGTTTGTGCCCAAGAGGTCTAAATCCAAGATGGCCGCCAAGATGGCCGATCAAAAACTTAGGCAATACCTTTGTTTCGAAAATGACACAAACAACATATAATTTTGATGACTTTGGTGAGCTTTTAAATTTAAACAATTTAGAATATATAATTTTTATTAAACAATTAAGCTTTTGGGGAAATATTATACAAGTAATGAAAAAATGACTACATCAATGAAAATAACGGTACACAAAAATGTTTGTTTGCTTATGACATGTTTCAATTTATACCTAAAATACAGTTAAGATACAATTATCAACCTTACTATATTTATACACACCTATGGGACTAAGGAATATAATAATGCAATATTTCAAGTGAATATGATCAATAATGGTGATATATAAGACAAGAAAAGTTGGTGGGGTAAATGGCAAATATGAAGGAGAAATGAGCATATTGATATATTTTGAGATGTTCTAGTTTTTGTTAACATTATGTGTATGTGTATTTGGATGTGGTTTTGTAATATAGTTTTAAGTGCATTCACATGGTTTAAAAACAACAACAAAACAATTCTCTTAATTTTAATAGTGATAAAATAAAGATAAATAATTTATCAACAAAGGGCAAAAATCTCTCACATTGAGCTCTTGTAGAATAGTAGAAACAGGGTTTTACGCTGCATTGATTCTAAGGTTTTATTTGAAAATTTTGATGATAATCTACAATGTCTTGGGTAAAAGATTATTTTTGTTCCCACGAAACTTATTGATCATATAATGTCCAAATCCAAGATCACGGTCAAGATGGCTGCCCCTAAACCTTTGAAGTTCTGAGTTTTCACAAATGGCATAAACAACATCTTATTTCGACCATTTTGGTTAGATTTTTTTATTTAAGCAATTTATAACATTTTGTCTTTAAAAACAAGTAACTATTTTGAGGAATGTAATGACAAAATGAATAAATACTTGTCAATTCGGTACAAAAAACGTGTAGTTTTTGCCAAGGACATGTGTCAACATTTACCTGAAAAGCTATTTGGATGTAATTAACATCGAAACTGCATATACAAACCACAAAGAGACTTATAAAAAATGCAATGACATACGTTTTATCTTATGTGAATATGGTCTATAATTGTGATATACAAGAAACGAAAAGTGGCGGGGAAAATCACAATCTGAAGAAAAAATGCATCTTGATATATTTTAAAATAATTTAGCCTTTTAAAACTTGTTTTGTTCACGGATACACGGATTTGTTTTCATACTGATAAGTGCATGTACAATGCATGTAATTAGAATATACATTGCACTAACTCATAATAGTATTGTTTACAACACATAGGAAAAACGATCATTTAATTGTATGCCTTAAGGTAACGCATTAAAATCTCTCAAATAACACAAAGTTTTGTAAGATATCACTTAAATTGTTCAATTAAACATACTTGTTTTGAAACAAACAGTGTTATTTTTACAAAACACTGCTTGAGCTGTTTTTTTATCTCTAATTTGTGACGGGGGGGTGGTTAAGTGTCTATGCTGTTTACTTAAACTGATACACGGGCATATACACAATTGTGAGACAAAATCTTAGTCTTCACTTAATTACGAAGTTTCTGTATTGTTTTTGAAACGTATTCTGTCCTTTCTATGTGTTAATAGAAAACATAGTACATTCAATCGAGTTAGCAGTTTAAATCTAATTAAGTTGAGCAACCAAAACAGTTTGTGAGTGTGTGAGTATTTTGAACTTTACGAGGTTCTTCCGCGCCTGAGGCTGAATAATGTGTGGACCCCAGGTCGGTTCCAAAACTTCTACGAAATGTTCTCACTTAACTCTTTAAAAATCAAATGGGAAACTATTGATAGATTGGTAACAGCCATAAAGAGCTAGAGTGGAATGTGAAACTAATGTGAATCTCTAAAATTAGAAATTAGAATTATTAGAAATTATTATAAATTAGAAATTTTAAACAGAAACACCAGTTTTACACTCAAAGTCAAAACGAACATTATAACTATGCTTAGCAAGCGGTTGTTTTTTTTTATGTAAAACAACACTTAGCGACAACATACTTAATATTAAATTAAAGATGTGAGATATAAAAATGATTTTTGTTTTTATTAATCTTTCAGACGCTATAGTTTAATGCGTCGTAAATGGAAAGCGGGCGACGTGCCAGAATGTTCAAATCATGCTGTTAGCGCCATGTATGCACGGTACATTGAGCGCATGGAAATCTTTCATACAAATGATCATCTACCTAAGGGGCGATTATAGGTATAAATGGTCCGTCAAAGGCTTCAATCATATTTCGAAAAAAACATGGACATTTTGAAATGTATGTTCAATTTCTGTCTGCGAAACTCATGTTGTAGAGAACGGAAATTGTTATTTGTATCATAGAATTCCACGAACTTACTGAATTCCTATCGGAACCAAGTGCCTGGTCTTAAGTTGAGCGATATTTTCCAAGAACAATTGACATTGATATGATTTAACCAACAACACATGCAATTTTTCTCACGGAAATTGACATAAGTAAAATAAATTCTTCAATCAATGAAAAGCATGTACATATTTCCTTACTTACTTGCGCGGTTATCTGAATCTCACCGTTGAAAAAATCAAGCACAGCTCCCACAAATTGTACGAATTGAACTGGAATCCAAATGCATTTTGTCTGCTTTTCGAATAAAACCTTAATTACGCGAATCTGAATCGTGTTTTATTTGAGTTCCTTAAACCAAAGTGTTTTCGTATGAATGTGAACAGCAAAGTCCGTCATCAAGAAACATCAAGTACGGATTTTCTCTAGCTATGCCATGTTTTGATCAAAGGGCGACAAATCTTGGTAAATATCCAAAAAGCAGTACTTCATCAAAACGGAAGAAGTAGAAACCGGATGTAGCGGACCTTGCAGTCTGTTCCTTTCATGAAAATCCTAAAAAATCGCAATGTGCTTTGATAATTTCAATACAATACAATGATATGCGCTTGTAATGTCAAATTTCACAAAGAACAATCATTTTTGTAAGAAATTACAAAGCCACTTTAAAATCTTCAAATTAAACACTTTGTTTATATACATGTTTGTTTACGGCTTTTAAATCTTAAAAAAAATCCATCACCTTTTTTTTAATTGTCATCGGATTAACAACATTTGGCGGTTCCTCGCAACTTTCAATTAAATTTCGATCTAACAAAGTTTGATTGGCCTCAAACACAAACTCAGTATTACTGAAAGCAGATCTATTATTGTTCAATAACTGCCTATGTGACTTTTTGTAAAATGAAATTTTATAACCAAATTTAATAACATCAAAAACATAATCATATGCTCCAATACTTTCCCAAAATTCGATATTGTCACGTAGTCGTCCCCGCACAATAATGTCTTGGTCACATTGCTCATATTCAAAATAGTCTTTGGTAAATTTAGTATAATTATTTATATAATAATCTTTCAATGTCTCTAACTGCTCGCCCTTGACAGCTGCTAGCATCCGGAACCGGAAGTGGATGTTTAACTGTTTTGACCTCTCGGAACGTATGGGCAGTGTTGCCGGAAGTGCGAAAATTCTCAGCAGCCTTCACATCTTCCGGGACCTGTTGCACTCGCCTTACTGTGTCCGCCGTTGTCGAACGGTCTGCTTTCTCAAAAAAGGCCATCGCGACCATCACCATAGAATCTCCGCATGGGAGCAGCAGCATACGGGTGGAAAAACTTCTCTGATGACGCCATCAGAGACGACATCCTTTTTTGCGTTTTTCTACTTCTTTAATGCTTTATTCTCATCCCGGTTAATCTTTCCCTCGTCCTCGCTGTCGCTTGCCAGGGCTGGACTCGTACAACTTCGATGTATCCCAACCGTCCTTGGACGTGTCTGCAATTCGTATCAGTTCATTGCGTTTCTTTATTTTGGTTTACGCGTCCGCTACCAACTCAAGGCAGTAGTCCGGTTTGCCATGCTAAATACTCCAGTCTATTTGTTGGATACTGTCTGCAATGTCCTCATTAAAATACAACTGCACTCTGTTACATTTAAAATGCCGCGCAACGTCCTTTTCTTTCTTGAAGAGTTTGACCTCCTCTTGAGCACTAAAAGTTGACCCCCTAAACTCTTCTTTCATGTTTTAAATTCACTAAAAAGTAAATTTACTTATCAATTTTATCCGCGATGTTTCCCAAATACACATGCGGAAGTTGACAATAAACAAATAAACATATTTACTGGTCAGTTACGCAAAGCTGAATGAATATTCCATGAGCATACTTACCCGCCAATACAATACACTGAGCAACCCCTACCGGAGACTTCCTTATGCCATGGAACATCATTGTCCTCTTATTCGCTGCGCTCAAACTAGGGCAATTATATATCTAATGGCAATTGTTGAAAAGTTGTTGATAATAAAAGGTTACACAAAACTTACAATTTACTCCACCAACGAATTAAGCGTTCTCTGTATCATCTTGTGCATCGGCACATTATTAGCATGCCTCAGTATATTATTCTTACGACTGTTTATGTCGTGAGAACAATATATCTTGCTAAAAAAATGAGTTAGTTAGTCGCAGGAAAAACATAGCTAAATCATGGTAACGATATTAAAAGTCTTGATACAGAAATAAAATAATCGTTGCAATGACATAACAAGTCGTTTTAACGAAACAAGTCGGTCTTGGTAACGACATAGCTAGACAATCAGAATGCTAGTAATTTGGTTAACGTATGTATTCGACGACGGATCCAGAAAAAACTGTCATGACCCTGTATGATATGAATATGAATAGGATCGTGCATTTAAATGCTTTTCAAACTGGATGTATTCTGATCGGTCGTTACCAAGAGTATGTTATCTCAATCATTCGTGTAAGATATATCACTCACAAGACTTATTGAGTGGTTCCCGTGAGTCAGCCAAATTGTAACCACTACTTAGGTACTCATTCCCGAGACTTAATAAGTCGTTTCTACGAGTTAGTTATCTCCTTCTCGCAAGTTATATGTTCATTATCTCGAAGAAATAAGCCTTGCAAAAATTTGCATACTCAGCAAACCACTCGAGAGTACTTGACTTTGTTTCATAATAATTCGAAGGAAGACGCCAGATATTATGCAATGTTGTATTTAATTATCTATTATACATAATAAAGTTATATTCATTCAGGCAGTATAGGCAAAAAACTTTTTTCGGATTACCTTTATGACAAAAAAATTATCGGCTCAATGATCATATTTGAAGGAAAATAAAACAGCAACACGGTATCGAAGTGTGAAAGCGAAACAGCTCTAACTGACATTTTTTCACAAAACGACTTTTTTGTGTATTTTGTATCGCAACTTCCATGCCTATCATGTATTAAAATATCTTAGTTCCAGGCCATGCAAATAAAAAGTAAAATTGAAATTTGTCCTAAAGCTCTAAGTGATATTAAATATATTTTAAGTGCGAAAAGTTTCTATGTGCAATGAAGTGCTACTTAGAGCTCATTCGTATTCAGGTGGTTGAGTTAAGAAAAATTATAAATTAAACTTTTAGCAAAAATTGAGGAATATATTTATAAAAAATAATAATTATATTTGTATTTTCAAAACCTCCAGAATAAATAATATTTTGTAATTGATTAAAACTAAAAAAATATTGATAAAAGTATTCACTTAGACCCTTTTCGCACTGAATTTGGGTATCTTTTCAAATTTTCTTAAATATTTTTTTTTATGTGTTACATTTATATTTTTTTGACAACATTAATAAGAATTGAATCACTATTTAACATTCTGTTTAATTTATACATGTATTTATTTTAAACAAAAAACCTTGTTGAAAAAATGGGAACGTAATTGCAGAAAAGCTAGTTTAATTGGAAATGATTTTCAAAGAGATGTGAGCCTTGTTATGACCTGTACCTAATTGTAGCAAGGTTCAAAAGCAGTTAAACTTTACTTAGTCTAGTAAGAGTGCTGTGACACACTCTAGGCCCATGCCTCAGGCTCAGAAGGACCTGATGTACTTCGAAATTCACACTCATACCACTAGTATGCTTACACGAATTTCAAAGAGATGCGAGCCTTGCTATGACCTCTACTTAATTTCTGAATGTACAATATTTTTTGTTTTAAAAAACAAGATAAAATAAATGCATTAAAGTGGTCATGATTTGAATGTTAAGTTGTGTAATTGTTAAATTGCAGATACCTTTAATCTCTGTATTCTTCTCTCGCAATTAACAAAGTACCTAGTTTATTATATACAACCTATTTAAAAGTTAAACATGCCATTTACGAGAAATAAATATTAACAAACATGACAGTAATTTGGTTGATTTTGTGGTATTTATCAACAATAATTTGTTTCTGAGGTGAGATGTGAATTAGTTGGTCAATTAATTACTTTTCTGGAAAGACAAAATAAGTAATCATTGTGGGGTGATGTAATTGTTGGAATCTGACTGCCAGTGGATGTTATTCAGTAAATAACCATTCAGGAGTGATGTGATTTGCTTGGTATTTGTTAACAGTGGATGTTAGTTAGTAAGAAACCATTCAGGGGTTATGTGATTTGCTTTGTATCTGTGCCAGTGTATGTTAACAAAAAGTTACCATCCAGGAGTGATGCGATTTGCATTGTATATGTGCCAGTGGATGTTAATAAGTAATTAAACATTCAGGAGTTTTGTGAGTTGCTTGGTATCTGTACCAGTGGATGTTAATTACTAAGTAACCATTAAGGAGTGATGTGATTTACTAGGTATCTGTGCCAGTGGATGTGAATTTGTAAGTAACCATTCAGGGGGTATGTGATTTTCTTGTTATCTGCGCCAGTGGGTGTTAATTGCTAAGCAACCATTCAGGGGTTATGTGAAGTGCTTTGCAAATGTGCCTGTGGATGTTTAACAATAAGTAACCATTCAGGATTGATGCGATTTGCTCTGTACCGGTGCCAGTGGTTGTTTATCAGAGGGTTACAATTCTGCTAAGATGAAATCAAACAACTGAATGTTGTAAAAGTGTACCAATTATGATAATTTGAAAACTTGCTAATAATTGCCAAATAACAGTTAAGTTATCCAAGTGGAAAAGCCCCTTCTTATTTTACCTTGTGTTTTAAGGTTCAGTTAACGTACAACTACATGCTAATACTAGTGCTCAGTGGAAAAAGGATTACATTTGAAAGACTGTTTATGTACAACAAAATCAAGCATTTATTATGTTTGTAAATATATTGAACAATTATATTAAATGTATTCAAAAGTGGTGTAGAGGTTAACTCTTTATATAAGCAGAGTTTCTTGACACACACAAATCCCAACATTAAGGCATTAGGTATTGTCAGGCTGTGTTACAACCTGAAGTGTAATAACGACCTGAATTGTACTTAACTTTATTACATTATTACAATTGCTTGACAACCTGAATTGTAATAACGCCCGAAAGTGTAATAAACTTATTTTTTGGTTTAAAATTGCATATGATCGCATTTTTAAACACAGATTATTGCAATATATAATGCATACATGTAAATAAAATTTATATAAATAAGGCAATACGACCTATAAATGACAAAAAAGGTGTTCTCATACAACCTCAATTGTAATAAAGTAATTACATTTGTACAATTGCTTGACAACCTGAATTGTAATAATGCCCGACAGACTAGTACACTTATTTCTTAGTTTCTTAGTTCAAAATTGCATCTGATCGCATTTTCAAACAGCATTTTTTAAACAGAAACATATTATTACTTATTGTAAGCCAAATAATTTTTCAGATTTTAACTTTAAGTCGTAAATTAAGTCGTACGATATTTTATGAAACGGCCCCCTGAAACGTAATAAACATATTTCTCAAATTAAAATTGTACATCATCGAATTCTAAACAAATACCATTGCGATGTACAATGTAAAAATGTATCTAAATAAGGTAATGTAACCGATAAAGGATAAATACAAATGATGTTTAATAACCTGTTTTTTTTTTAAACGTATTTAATTTTTACATTCACTTGCTCCCCCCCCCCGCAAGTGTAATAATGCCCTGAAATGTGATACATTTGTTTGTTGGTTTACAATTGTATATCAAATAAAATGTATATTTAAAAAAGGTGAAACGATTGATGACATAAAAACTTAGATTATGTGATACATCTGAATTGTAATACATGCACTTAATGGCATTATTGGAATTCCATTGGTGCCCTGAAGTTTGATAACGTCATGAAAAGAAATAAATTGTTTGTGGTTTGGAATTGTAAATCATCGTTTTTCTAAACTAAAATTCTTGCGGAATGTTTGTAAAAAAAATATAATTACGCCCTGAAATTTTATAAACATATTACATGGTTTTAACTGGCATATAACCCTAAAGTATTGTGACGTTTAAATGTGTTGTCAATCTTATTTTATAATCACTGATAATTGAAATTATTTACTATATGACGTCTGACTAATTAATAAACATTTATGATAATGTGATTTCAGATCTTATCGTCCTTGTTCTGGCCGATCGCTTGTACTTGATTGGCAAACTTGGTGGCACAGTGCGAACCTTATTCTTGTACCGTGCCGACACCCAAACCGAGGATGCCTCGTTTTTCTTATAGACTATTTTATACTTTGTAAACGACAATATACAATATAAGTATAAAATATATTGTCTTAATAATGTATGTCTTTACCATGTATAATTTATGTCTTTTAAAGTAGCGAACATTGAAATCGGCGATCGCTCATCGACATTAAACTTAATAGCGAACGTCGATATCGGCGATTGCCTATCGACATTCAACTTGTACTATGAATATCGATGACCCTTATTGCCCATCGACATTTTTATTATATTATGGCTTAGAAAAATGGCTTTGCATATCGTTTTTTAAAGTCATTATATAATCTAAATATCGATGTGCGAGCTCTGTCATCGATATTCATAGTCGACATCGTCGATCTCCTATCTCCTATCGACACTCAACTTGTACTATATCGAATATCGATGGCCCCGCTCGACATTCGACACTCAGATTATACAGAGGGGGTAATCACGTGATAATCAAGATGGCGACGTTCATGCCGAGGCAGGTATTTTTGCCATGTTAAACCCTTTGTTACTTGTATTTATTGTTTAAATGCCTCTCACGTTCCAGCCATATCAGCAAGATAGTTACTAGCGTTTATTTCGTGTTGATATTCGCTCTTTATCTCGACTTTTCTTGTTGCGAAATTTCTTAGCGGGATGACCTAATCAAAAGCTCCAGCAAGAAAATGTGCGGGAAGTAAAGTCGAGATATAAAGCGAATTTTAATACGAAAAAATCGCTTATCACATGTTTACTGATATGGCTGGAATGTGAGCGTCATTTAAAAAGTAAACAAAAGTAAAAAAGGGTAAAAAACGGCGAAAAATAACTGTCTCGAGTCTCGACATGGACGTCGCCATCTTGACTATCATGTGATTACCCCCTCTGTTATATAATGACTCTGAAAAATTAGCTCGCCTATGGTTAAACAACGAACATATACTCTGTTAAACACTTAAAGCGAGATTCTAAGATTTTGTCAAATATTTATGAATTTAGATAAAATGTCTCAAACACGTATTATACAGAACAGAACAGAATAGTTTATTTGACTTAAGCATATACAGCTCATCGTCGTTAACATACATATTCAATAACAGCATGCGTTACAATAAAATACAAAATATACATCATTCGAAGGAAGATCGATTAAAAAAAGAATGAAATACAACATGTTTAAGTGAGAATGTCACATGGAAGAGGTTAATACTGGGTGACCACATACTGTAAAAACGTTGTTTAATGCTTGCAACACGTATTACATTATTATACGCTTAGTGGCTTTATGAAAGATATATAATATATAGCAAGTTTCAAGTTTTTTTGTTGGAAAAATCGGCAAAACGCCATTGACCATTGACAAACCAGTAAACACAGTATAGTCATAGTGCACTATGAATTTCAAATACAATCAAGTAAATAAAATATACTACAATGAAGCATGTTCACATATATAAGACATTTTCTCGCATTTCAAAGCCTTTTAAACAACACATGGCTATTTTTCTGAACACATTTGTCTTTGAACTATTAAGTAATTCGATAAACTTTAACATATTTGGGCGACATCTGTAATACTTTGGAATTAATGTTTTCCTAACATCGGCATAGTAAGGACATGTAAGAACAAAGTGATATTCATCCTCAATATCATTAAGGTTGCATAAAACACATTAACGTTGATCTCTAACAATGTTCTGGTGTCTACCCGTTTCAATAAATAATTTGTGAGATGACAAACGTAATTTAGCTATAATGTTCCTATGTTTTTTATCTTCAGCAATATCAATATAAGCCGATATTTCGAATACTGGTTTTAATTCCTTATATAAAATCATTGAACTAAATGATGTAAAACTTACGTTCCAGTTAGTGATATACTGGTCTCGTAATCTGTTTTTAAGTAACGGGATAAATTGATTAGAGTTCACAGATTCGGGGAATAACCAAACATCGTTAAAACCGGTTTGGTTAAGAATGTCCCGTACTTTTGATGACCAATTGTTTGTGTTATGTTTGCGTTCAATGTCTAATCTATGTGATATAACAATTTGTTTTAGAATACAATTACCCTGCTTTACAGTATATAATTTCAAAAAGTATTGAACGATTCTGACATAACTGTCTAAATACAAGGGGAATTGACCAACTTCGGCATATAGCGATAATGAATTTGTCGACACATTTACATTTAGTATTCTTTTACAAAATTTACGATGGACGCGCTCAATGTTTTCCGCTTTGATAAATCCCCAAACCTCACAATTATAGTTTAGAATTGATGATACATATGCGTTAAAAAGATTTAACATGACATTTATAGGTACGTCCATATCTTTTGTTAAGTTGAAGAAAGAATGCATCGCTTTTAAAGATTTGCCATACAATGTATTTGTTGCGGGTACAAAAGATCCACCGCTTGACATGACAATTCCCAGATAATTACAATTATTCACAATTTCTAGTTCTTCTATTATAGTTATTTCAATATGAATTAAAAGATAAGTTAAGAAGAACATGTGTCGAAAAATACGAAATAAGCCAGATATTTAATTTTGAAATCGAAAATGTCTGTACAGTCGAATTCGTCAGCATGTATATCATGCATGTACGATTTGAATCTATATTTAGTTTTAGTGCAGATTCGTTCATACGACACAAAGACACAATTTTGTTTTACGGGTCATTTTAACCTCCTGCAACGATATCTGTTCATACGACACACGAACACTAACTCCGATCCTAATAAAAAGACAAATGCTTCGGTAATTAGAGAAAAATATGTACGAAATATCTTCGTCACAAAAGGCTCGGGACGCTTATTCGTCTTTGCTGCATGTTATGAAATTCGTCTTCAATGTATACTTTTTCTTGCCTATTTTGTGGTATTATAACATATTTTTATCAATATATTACAATTTAAGACATATAAAAATCGGATAATCTCGATTTAAGATGGAATGACAGAAAAAATTGCGATACTACAAAGCGCAATCTTTTTAGATTTTCGACATTCTATGTTCACAGAATCAATATGCTCCACGCAAGTCAGACATACAATAAGTGGTTATGTGTCGTATGAATATACATAGTGCTGATAAATGCCAACTAAAGTCTATTGCTCATGTACAATTTTAGTGTTTGTGTGTCGAATATAAAATGTAGATAAAATTACAAAGGCTGATAAGTATTGCCTGACTATTCAAACGCTTTATATAAGACGATATAAACAGGACTGATTTCATTTCTTGAAGTCATCCTCATCACTTGTTTAGTGTATGTCTGTTTCAATATTAAAACAAACAATAATGAGACCTGTTGACGATGCTACTTATAACACCCTTGTAGAGTTGCTTAAGGGTAACTACCAACGAAAGGTTTGTGAAAGAAGTTCTGTAGATAAAAAGCACCCTGGAGATGTTTTTGCGGAATAAGCAACGATTGTCTCTACGGGGAGAAAATCGCCTTCATGATGGAAAGCTTGTTGTTCGCAAATCTGCCGTTCAAAACATAGTCAACCAGAAATTTAAAGAAACGAAGTGTGCCGGCGCAAGAGCTCTTGCATATTCTTTGAAGAGTAAATATACATCAGTTTTGTAGACAAGGCTCTTTCTGATCTTGGATTACATTAGTGTCCAGAGCGTGTGTACAATATGGAAGAGACCGGAATTAGTCCTGAAAATCGCCCGCGAATGTGATTTCCCACCCCCCCCCCCCCAAAGTAAAAGCCTAAGTCAGCGATTTCACCGCGGTGAGCAACTATCACCCTCATATTTGCGCCATAGCGGCTTGGAACCACATGCCCCCTTTCGTTGTTTTTAAGGTTGATATTATCATAAAATATTGCACGTTAAATGCTACATAAGTTAGGAATACAGGGCACTATGCTCAAATGGCTTGCAGCCTTCTTCACAACGCGCAAAATAAAAGTACGACTGCAGGACGCGACCTCCGAAACGGTCGATACTATAAACGGCTGCCCTCAATGAAGTGTTCTCTCACCCATACTATTTTCCGCTACAATGAACACACTAGATAGTACAATTAAAGACCATAATGCTCAAAATAAGATAGATCTAATTAACCTTTCCCTTTTCGTAGATGACAGTGCTATATGGACCACATCGAAATCACCTAAACTAGCAATTTCCAAAATTCAAAAAGCCTTAACTGCTATAGAAACTTGGAGTTCAACATACGGTTTGCAAATTAATCCTACAAAAACTCAAGCAATTGTTTTCTCAAACGGCGCCTCCATGACGACATCTAACAAAATTGCAGACCTTCCCAAATTAACCCTATGTGACACTCCGCTTCCGTATCTTGACACAATTACTTTCCTAGGGATGACATTTGACAAATACTTAACATGGAAAGACCACATCCTTAATTTAACAGTGCGCTGCCAAAAAGATCTTAAGTTCCTAAAATGCATCCAAAAAAATAACTGGGGTACGGATACGAAAGCACTGATGCGCAATTACAACACTATCTGGGCAAAGATAAATTATGGAAGCATAGCATATAACTCACCCAGCGAAAATCTTCTATACAAGCTACAAGTTGTACAAAACACGGCACTTAAAATTATCACGGGCACGCGTAAATCCACAAGCACCGAACATCGAGTGTGGAATGCTTGATCTGAGTCACCAAAGACAAATAAATCAGCTAAACTATCACACGCTCACAAAGGCTATGAAAGATAACCTCCCAATTAACTCAAGCATAACCAAAGACCCGGTCTACCTTAAACGGAACAAGAACTTCCCGTACGCGATGAATGTTCTAGCGCCTAATGAATATTATGAGGTTGACAAAATTGAAGTACAGCCACCTACTTATTATACCCTGAGTAAAATCTCCAAACCCGACATTGACTTTCATCTCTCAACACTAATTAAAAAATCCGAAATCGACTCCAATAGCGTAGATATAGCCCTAAACTATATAAATAATGAATACGGCGGGTACACACAGATTTTCACGGACGGTAGTAAAAACGAGGAATTAGAACTAGCCGGCGCTGCGTACGTTATATATAATCCGCAAAACGCCATTATTCACCACAGCGGAGTACATCATCATAAAGACCTCTCCATATTTGCCTGTGAATTAGCGATAATTAACGACGCAGTACTGTGGAAAAACTCGCTTGACGCACACGAACAAACTAAGCGATTTTAACTGACTCTCTTAGCGCATTGCAAGCACTTCACGCAGGATCATCAAAAACGCGCCCAGGCTTGATATACGCAGTTCTAAAAGGTATCACGAAATTAACTTATAAAAACTTATCTCTTTAATTAATACGGATACCGAGTCATGTAGGCGTCCCGGCCAACGAATACGCCGATAAACTTGCCAAGATAGGATCCCAAGAGGGCCTACTATCCGGGTTAAAACCCACCGCGAGCGAACTTATCGCCATTATCAACCAAAAATCATATAATGAATAGGACCGCCACTTTTCAAACTACTGCGCTGATCATTATTTACCATATATCACTAACCCCAGCCACAAGATCCATATCTATAGCCCCATTAAACAAGAAGATAGGGCATATACTCGCATGCGACTAAGGGTGAGTAGGTTACACGGCGATTGTTACAAAACTGTTCTGTGCCCCAAATGCAACATTCCAGACACTTTCGATCATCTATTCTTTATATGCCCAGAACATTCAGTACAGCGACTAGAACTAAGTGCAGGAGTATTAGCAGCGTACAAAAAAATTACTGTAAAAATTGATCGAGGTCTACTGCTTATGCCTCCGAATGCGATCGGCTCTATTGTAAGACAACATGTTTTCAAATTTTTGCGAGACACGGGATACCTTAATAAAATATAAATACACTCTATACGCATTTTGTATCCTAATCAATCGAACAAATGAACCGAAAACTCCTGCGACTACATTATTAACTAAAACAACAATCCTGCACAACGCCTCAGTGATGCGAGGGCAACACGATGAGTGGAATAGCAGCATGGAATACATCTTTACACTCCTAAGATATAAAATAAACATCATATATCCGTAATAATATCTAGGTTGACTACATACTAATAATTACTTATGTTTAAGTCACCATTAGATTGAAAAAGATCATAAATATATACAAATAAGACAAATTTGGAGACTTATAAGTTTATAATTACCTCCCCTGAAATAGAAAATATATAAGGAAACTCGCATCCTACGAACGATTGAAATTCAATTTATCTTTCTCCGAAAAAAAATTCTGGCGGAATTCATTTTAAATTCAGCTGTATATCCGCATGTAATTAATGAAATAAGAGTTCTAAAAAGGCATCACATTAAATCTCGCGTTTTACTTGAATAAATTACCTCCCCCTAAGCCGATCGGAATACCAAAAATACGTATATAAACAAAACGCGTTCCTTGCATAAGTGATAATAACGCGCGCGCCCGTGCCACTCGCCCTTCAGTTAAGTACCAAATTTAGTACAGCGTATCTACAATAGTTGCGAATAACTTAAACCACTGTAAATAAGTAACCAGGATAAATATACCATACATATAATAATATAACATGTATCTTGTCTGTCCGACCCGATACGTGGACTATGGACATGGGGGGTTCCCCGAGCGGGCCACGGACGACGAGTATATATAATATGACCAGAACCATTAACGTGCTCGCTCTCCTAAAACCAAACTATTATAACCACAGACCCTCTCTTCTATCATCAAGTAAATGATCAAAACCAGTCTGGCCCTCGCAACACCACAGTGCCACAGACAACCACCTCAGCAAGAAGAAAGAAAATATAGAAATTGTCTATGCCCACAAAGAAATAGTCATCTCGGTACAATCACACACACCCAGTCCCTCTCTTCTGTCGTCAAGTACATGATCTTTCAAAAATCTAGTCTGACCCTCACGCCACCATACAATCAATACTCAAAATACTCAGCAACAGTGCGTGCCCACGTTACTATAAGATATTACAGAAGGCAGCATTATGATATTTGGAACAATACTAACACCATGTACTAATATGTCCTCCGCGAGGGACGTTAAAAGGGGTGCAGTGTATCGGTGCTATACACCGGGCACTTAAAAGAACCAGGGGTGCCTCTGGAATCGGGGCGTTTCCTGTATCCTGTTCGAACCCCCACTAACACCTCTCTTGGGGCGGAGACACAACAACCTCACATAGATACACAAAAACTAATTACAAGGCCATACAACTATAATACCATGATTTCTACAACATAATAACAATTATAAGTAAAAGCATAAAAGATATGCTATAACAACGATATTATTTCATTACTTCCTATTATTTTACATATCAAGTTACAATAGCGAATATAAAGTAAATAGACGATTCATTCAGCCCAGCTTGATACATGGTCTGGATGTTTGGCAAGCGGGTGGGAAAGAACGATGGTGACTCCGGGTGTGGCTTTGTGAAACTCCTTGGTCGGTTCTTGGCTGATCTGTTGTCTCGCGCAGCAAGAGGGTGGATGAGGGTGCTTGTCTTGGGAGGCTCCAGCGGTTGGGGGCTCGGGGCGGGGCCGTATGCGGGCGCGGGGGGGGGGGGGCTCGGGCTCGCTCGGTGTGGGTGCGCTTTTGCGGGGGCGGCGTTCTCTATGCTCTGGGAACTGGAACGAGATACAGCCTCCTACGACTGACCGACGGACCGACAGACTCCTCCTCTTCCGCTCCAAACAAATGCACAACAATCACACACCACAGACAATACATAACCAGCTACATACCACCGTCATGGGACCCGGAACACACATGTGTGGCACCCACATACGCATCACTCGTTATGAGAGGTGTGTGGGTGGGTGTTGTATGTGTGTGCTCTGGGCCTTACTTTCCGGGTGATGATGTGGTGTGGGTCGCGTGGAGTGTCATGTATATGAGTAGTGTACGGGACGCTCCGCGTGATCCGCACCACATCATCACCACGCGGTACAGGGCACATTAAGGTCTCATTGGCCAGCGTGCACCGAACTATCTTAAAAATAAAAATCATTTGGCGAATACCCGGGTAGCCGGGGTAAATTTGACCTACTTTGGCACAAAATTAATGTTTTTCCCCTGAAAGGTCACAGGGGCAGGTCCATCCTTAATGACTCCGTGAAGGGGCTCGAATGGACTTGTAAATAAACTCTGAACAAAAAAAGACAAGCACTTATTGTTCAATACAACATTTGCGCGCATACACATCTGTATTGAATACACGCCTTCAACAAAAGACTAGGGGGTGTTGGTACACAAAGGGCAATTTTCATTGCATTCTTTGCCCGATATATCTGCACGTGGGCGTATTTTATCAGCTCAAGGGCGTTGTATACCTACACTAAAATGCGAACTGCTTATTGTTTTGCAGTGATATAAACGGACGAAGTGCGGATGTAAAGCACACTTGTAAATATAGATAATGTGAATGTGAGAAAACCAGTTAAATTTACAAAACAAAATAGGCACGGTAATCATTTTTAGGATGTTTAAGAGAGGCGATACTGTGCGTATGAATTAGACGAATTTCTCTATAATATGACAATGTAAATATCTCCAAAAGGGAAAGCAGTCGTAGACAAAATATTCACTTCACACTAGAACATGGATCTATTTAACGGATTTTAGTGAAAGAGCTTGGCCATAAATACGACATTTAACCGGATTTCACAATGCCAGATCCCTCTGTACTATGTTTTACAACGACTGTTAACACATTTATTCCTAGCGTCTAGAAAAAATGCCTTGACAAACAGCGTAGACCCACATGAGACGCCGCATGATGCGGCGTCTCATCAGGGTCTGCGCTGTTTGCTTAAAGGAATTTCTAAATATATAAATAAGCATGCTAGACACCTCTAATTTTGGAAATACATTTATCCAGTTTAGAAGGATGGGAGAGTCCACTAGGCATAAATGGGTTAAAGCCTTCTTCAAGAATGCAACAAACAGAGCCAACGGAACGTGCTCCGATAATACAAATACTCTAATAAATGGGAAGCGCTTTACTTACGGCTCAATACCAGCGCAGTTTATCGAAAACACCAGACTGATAGACATGATCCACTGGGGGCTGACGAGGTCAAAGCGTAGTCCGTTTCGCTACGACGTCGGGTATATGTTTTACTACGAAAACATGGTGTAAATACACTACTTAATCAGGCGAGTTTCATATTTTCTGGTGTTTATGGATTAGAGAACGGAACATCCAGTAATGGTAGGTACTTATTTTCAATAACAAACTAATAACAAATGCGCGTAGTTGCAACCTTTAAGTTTATTTTGAGCTAAAATCGAAATATTTTGATTTGAAGCAATGCATAAGGTGGTTATTCTGTTAAAATAGCCAATTACGGTAACTTAAATTAAATAAAACTACATTTTACTTCGATTCAGTGTACATTACACATTTTAAAGTACAAAACAGGTTACGAACATATATTTTAATTATGCAAATTCTTCTCCATTTCTGGACATATCACATGCAGTTTTCAGTTACTGCAGACTGCCATTTCCCAGTGCAAAAGATGCCGTGCTTCACTGTGCGCATGAACATCCAAACGAAAAGGTTGAACCCGGTGAAAGCCTGCAGAGTCCCGGCAGAGCCCCGGTATACCGTCACTACGCCGGCACTCACCGGGGTTATACCGGCATCAGACCCCGGCAGAGCTGCGGCAACGCCCCGGTTTAACCGGGGACAACCGGGGCTCCACCGGGAAAGTATTCAAATGTTTAATACCTCCGGGATGAACCAGGTGTTACCGGGAATGACCGGCAATAACCGGCTTGGCACTGGAAACAACCGGGACTGCATCGGGAACAACCGGGACGGTACCGTCAGAGCACCGGTTTACTTATGTAACGTAGCTATAAAGGGACTCTGCCGGCATTCACCGGGGCGTTGCCGTAGCTCTGCCGGGATGGTTTTGGGCCCCGGTGGAGCTAAGGTGCCGTCCCGGTTGTTCCCGGTACAGTCCCGGTTGTTCCAGGTGCCACGCAGGTCGTTGCCGGTCCTACCCGGTGACTCCCGGTTCATCCCGGAGGTATTAAACATTTTAATACTTTCCCGGTGGAGCACCGGTTGTCCCCGGTCGTCCACGGTTTATCCCGGTGGAGCACCGGTTCATCCCGGTAGGGCCCCGGTTCATCCCGGTAGATGCCTGATCACGCACTGGGGCTCCGCCGGCATCATAGTGAGACTGGGCCTTAACCGCATTGTAACACGAAGTAAATTTACCGGCCGTCATGTACGCAGTTAACAATAACCTGTGACAGAAACCCACTGCCACAACTTTACAACAATATATTGATTATGCAATTGCGGTTTTGTGCCATTGGGGTCCTACTTTCCACACCTTACGGCTGTTACAGGTGTGGATTTTACAGGTACAATCATGTATACGAACATGAAATTCACCTCAAAATTAGTTGACGATAACCGATTTTCAAGAAAATCGCTTTGATATATACAATGTAAAAATCAAAATCCGTATGAGATAAATAATGATCGAAGTTGGAACATGGGATTTACTTTGACATAAGCAGAGTTTCGAGATAAGCGAGTTGAGAATCGAATGTCATTTGATAAAGAGTACCGTATGCTGAAAACCTATCGTCGGTCTCTTTCAAAATGAACGTATAAGGGATTGTCAAAAGGTGAAGATGCGTCATTTTTATTGAGACCGACGACATTAGGTTCTCGACTCTCAACTGTCATCTTATATATGGATTTTCGATTTTAATCGTTTCCTTTGGCCTAGTCGTGAATGTAATTATATCATAATAATGTGCATTACCATGTCGACTGTGCGCTTCGGATCATGTTGTGCCGTTGTTACTACCTCTGTCTCAAAGGAAACATCCAGCCACTCCATGACTCTGTATTAATTTTTTTTCTTCTTTATTTTGCCTTTGAGAGATAACCAATACGTCTTCTGTGAGAAACGCATGCACGCTAAAGCGTTGTCGTAGCGAGGCATATACGTATGCTGTCAGAGACATGATCATGCCTTATAATAATATGTAGCCTTTATTTCTGATAACTGGGTCACCCTACACATTTCTAAACACACCAGTGGCTTAACAATACATAGATCAATATGGAAATTGTAAAATTGTGTCAATTAAACACAGTTGTAAACCTTAATTGCATTTTTTTTAAGTGAAACTTGACTTCGGTTTGATAAATCAGCGGTCTATTTCATGTTTAACCGCATAAACCAGACACATCTTGGATTATAATTTGATGTAACAGACCTATGAAATGACATTGTGCTTAAATTCAGAGTTTTGTTATTACAAAATCATAATCTTACATGTTTTAAACACAATTTTCGACTTATCCGTTCTCGATGTCATGTGTATTTAAACAATGTTTTCGTAGTAAAACATATACTCGACGTCGTAGCGAAACGGACTACGCTTTGACCTCGTCAGCCCCCAGTGTGATCGTTAGAATACAAACGTGTTATTTGCACCAAAATGACATCGATAATTTATATAGAGATGTGTGTTACTTATACTATGAAACACTGATTAAAAGTAAAACACAGTCACACGTCAAAACAATAAAAATGGCTTCCGCCATCAGTCGAAACAGTGGTTGAACAGTCAACTTGACTGGTATGAAAGGCTTGAAAGGTATGTGTGAAAGTGAACATGCATTTCGAAAGTGTAAGAATACCAAGCGCAACAAAGTTTAATACAGGCTCCTGAATACAATAAAAAACGTCGTTTTGATTGGGAAATTGAACGATGTAAGCGGCAGTATGAGAGAGAAAAACGAATTGAACGTGAAACGAAATGCACGGAAAACCCAAAAGAATTGTGGCGCCATATTAAGTCGCTAGGCCCTCGACTAAGCCCCAAAATACCCATGGAAACATTCGAAGAAGACGGTAACATAGTAACTGAGAGAAAAAGTGTACTTTCAATTGCGTGGCCGAGATAATTAAATCTCTGTCAAACTGCAAAAACAGCAAAGCCTCGTCAGGACCCGCTTCCGTACGAAGTCTTTAAACATGACGGTTCCAACGATCTGCTCTACGAAATGTTTACTAAGTGTTTTAATCGCGGGATTACGCCCTCTATGTGGTCCGCGTCAATTATCAAGCCACTTCCGAAGAACAAAATGTACGACCCACTCATATCGCTAGCTTATCGTGGAATAAGCCTACTTCCAGCCGTGAGCAAAATATTTACAAGTGTTCTTAGTGGAAGACGACTACCGCAAGACACCATATAGAGATGCTGCGCCTGCGGGACCGCCTTGTTAAGACGTCAGACGATAGCTTAACGAAGAAGGTATTTAATTGGGACTTCTCTCACAATAAGGGCTGGAACTCCGACATTAAACACAAATTTGACGCACTTAATCTCCAGTACTTATTTGCATCAAGGTCGATGGGAAACATGTCACCAGATAGTCTATTAAGTTGAGCTACCGAACACTAATAAAAACGACATCAACAAATGGACGCAGGGCCTCGAAAACAGGCCGATACTCAGAACATATCGGCAAATAAAACATCAGTATATGATCGAAAATGACGTGACAACGTGCTTTTAGAAACATATTGAGTCGTTAATTTCGCAGATCAGAACAGGAACCTTTCAACTACGCATTGAAACCGGGAGTTTTCGACGCCTGAAGGCTGAAGAGATGCTGTGTTTATTGTGAAAGGTACCACATAAAATCGTATCAGAGTACCACTTCTTATTTGAATGTTCCTCTTATATAAACCTTAAACTTATGTTTTATAGATCGAACATAACGATAATACAAGATCTGATTCGCATGAACTATAGTGACAGACTTAAAGCTAAACGATGGATAAAAGAATGATTCAATTTGCTTTAATAATAAAGGATTGCTACTTAAAACGAGAAAGTCTACTGCGTAACGATATGACTTTATTATGTTTATTATACAAACTTGTATATGACATTTATACATGCTTTAGCATACATCGAATCAATAGTATTTTGCTATAAATTCTTGAACAGGCATAAAACGGCAACACTTATCAATGTCTGATAAGTGATTCGTAAGCAACTTTAATTGCTGGGCAGTACTGCAAACATTGAAATAAAATATTTAATGGTTCAATCTACTAAACATTGCATTATTTTAATTTGATTTGAAAGTGTATATAATAATTATTAGATGTATGAACTATGTACCACTTAAATAAAATATCAAATGTCTGCAAAATTTACCTCAATTGTAATCACATCGCCATACGTTATATTTGCAATAAAGGTTAAGACTGGATGAAACATAAAGTTGTAAACCTTAATAATATCTATTTGTGGTGCGTTTTTCTTCATTGCGTTTATACAATCATTGTGAGATATTTAAAGCCACACACTTTGCCCCTGACCTTGAAATAAAATGCATGTTAATCAATACATATATATGCAATTTGAAAGTGTGCAAAATTGTCATTAAATCTATAGCCTAGTTAGCAAGTCATTTATTGTTTTTCAAACTGTACCGCTTTAAAAACAGAAAGAAGGATTTCTATACGTATACGTCCATTTCGACAAACGCGATTATTTTTAAGTTTTAAAGCGCACAAAAGACGGACTTCTACCTTTTAACCACCAGATATATTCTAATTGGCATAGAATTTTTTTTATCTATAGCATAGTTAGCAAGTAATTTATTATTTATCAAACGGTACCGCTTTTAAAACCGAAAGTAGGATCTCTAGACGTATACGTCCATTTCACAAACGCGATTATTTTTAAGTTCTAAAGCGCAAAAAAGACGGATTTCTACCTGTAATCACCAGATATATTCTAATTGGCATAGATAAAATATGTGTCTTATTTATACTTAAATCTACCATGCAAAATAAGTTGTGTGGCTTTAAATGATAAAATGGAAAATGAATTGTGTATGTTGCAAGAAGGGGCCTTGTGCTTATTTTGCACGAAAAGGAAATAAATGTACTTTTCTTGGCAAAAGCTGTGTCCAACAGAGACTGTATGGTTACACGCAAATTGTGCATGTTTAGTTAAGATAAGAAACAAACTCAGGTCTCCATAGCGATAACAGTCCCCAAGTGTTGACTAAAGTCTAACGGCTAGACAACACTTATTATTTTTCATTTTTAATCGTAAACGTTGAGTTCTATTAAATAATTGTTTATAAATGTCATTTAACTTTGCTGCCTAATTATTGTTATTTTTATATCTGAATTCATATCTATGGATGCATATACTGATTATTGTATGACTATGAATAATATATCGTTTGATATGTGTTGTATTTTCGTCAATCTACTAAATATTAATATTATATACAACACGACATAAATCAATTTTGATTAAATATGGGGTCAACGCCTTTTAACGGTCGATAACGTGCGGTGGGATAATGAAAAACGGTTAATTGACGCGAAGAACGCGAAGAAATGAAGAACCACAAGTGTAAACAATAGTTAACCACATAGAAATGTTATTCAAACTGAAAAACATCAAAAGAGAAATAAAATTAGATTTTACTATAATTTAATAACTGTATGGCGCAATTGTTATTGACACCACAGCAAGAGAAACCCACCATTGCAATCAGTATTAAATGAAGAAAACAACACGTAAAATTTTCTTCTCCTTGTCGATCACTCAGATGGACAAGCCTGCTATTTGCTTAAAGATCCTTCAAACTACCGTATAGCTTCCCGTGCATCGTGGTCTTGTACGTCCAGATCTGGCGCCTGAGACCGTCGTGCAGTGGGCCATCCTGTTAACAAGACTTAAACAAATAGGATCGTATAGTACTAATCCAGATTATCGCAATTCACACCAGGAAAACACGTAATGCAGGTTGTAAAAAGCCCGACAAAATAGTTTACATGTATATGTAAAAACAGTGTGTTTTTTATTTCTTCACTATTGTTTTATGCCAAACATCATCATTTTTTATTGTAGTTCGTTTAAACAAGAAGAATAGAATTCATATGAATATAAATAAATGAATCTTTGAATGTTTACAATTGACATTTCTTGTAAACATATCTGAAACAACAGACAATAAATACTACCATCAAACAAGCTGTATTAAAAGGTAAAAAATCACGGAATATCTTATAAATGGTAATTAGTTAATAAACTCTCTCTCGCAATAGAAGTCTACGGTGGCATAGAGGTGACATTCACTTCTCTTATTTTAAATTGCACACCTCTTTTTTCTATCTCGTGGCCACGACTTTGTAACTCGTGGCCACGAGTTAGTCAGCCAATCAAATACTATCTACTTCTACTACTACTACTACTACTACTACTACTACTACTACTACTACTACTACTACTTCTACTACTACTACTACTACTACTACTACTACTACTACTACTACTACTACTACTACTACTGCTACTACTTTTACTACTACTACTACAACTACTACGACTACCACTTCGACGACGACGGACGACCAACGGACGACCGATCGACGGACGCTGGGCGACGACCGACGGACGACCGACGGACGACTGATGGTCGACCAACGGACGACCGATGTTTGGAAGAGGGACGACCGACTGACGACCGACGGACGACGCCGGATGGACGACCGACGGACCACTACCGGAGGACGGACGACGGACGACCGACGGACAACCGACGGACGACCGACGGACGACGACGACGACCGACTGACGACCGAAAGACGACCGACGAACGACGACCGACGGACGACGACCGACGGACGACGACGACGACTACGACTACTAATACGACGACGACGACTACAACTACTTCTACTACTACTACTACTTCTACTACTACTACTACTAGCAACAGCAGCAGTAGCAGTAGCAGTAGTAGTAGTAGGAGGAGAAGGAGGAGGAGGAGCAATAACAGCAGTACCGATAGTAGTAATAGTAGCAGTAGTAGTAGAAGTAGTAGTAGTAGTAGTAGTAGTAGTAGAAGCAGCAGCAGCAACAACAACAACAGCAGCAGAAGTAGTAATAGTAGTACTAATAGCAGTATGTTATGTTATATCAGAGCCTTGCTTTTGGGACGTTCTTATTGGCTGACAAATTTGAGGGAACAAGATAGTATTTAATTGGCTGACTAACTCGTGGCCACGAGTTAGCTAAGTCGGGATCTCGAGATCTCGAAATTCTCTACTCTTTTGTTTAATGCACTCTTCCTTTATTTACTGCACCGCTCTTTTTTTCATTGCACTCCGTTTTTATATAGTTTTGCACTCCTCTTTTTTCTATCTCGCTGCCACGGCATAGCTAACTCGTGGCCACGAGTTACTAAGTCGTGGCCATGACATAGAAAAAAGAAGAGTGCAATTTTAAAAAAGAGTAGTGAATGTCACCTCTATGCCACCGTACAAGTCCCTTCTGATAGAAGTAGTTCTATTTTATCATGAATATAATATATAGTACAGGTCAAAGTAATAATTATCGAATAGTGATTTAAGCAATTACTGCTAAGAGATTACACAGCTTGGTTAGATACATAGTTGCCAAATGATAGAATGTATAGATCAAAAACTTAAAGAAAGTAAATTATAACCACGTTGTACCCTTATTATCAATGAGATTGTAACAGTTAATAAACAACGTTTCTCGTATCAATTTTGGTATACTTACATTCACGCACGCGTTTGAAAACGTCACTATTAACAATTAAAGAGCAAGTCCGTTTACTAAAACCGATTGCATGGAAGCATTAAATTTTGATACAAAACACAGGTTTTTGTTGTTTTAAAACCATTGTTAACCTTTTGGGTAGTTGATGAAATTAGTAACCTTATTTTAGTACAATGTATTCATAAGAGAAAGTTTACATTTGTTAAAGCAATAACTCATGAATAAACCCTCTCATAGCGAAATAATGTAGAAATACACATATGTATGATTAACGATGGCCGCTTCGGATGTTTACAATCCAAAAAGGATAACTAACAATCTCAAAATGTAACTTAACAAGTTTGTCTGAAAGCTTATACTTTGTTGTTTTTAATAATTGCCAGGTTTACATCTTACAATGCAACATCTGCACATGAATGTTTATATTTTTGAATTGTTCTTTGGGATATTCTATTATAATTAAAAAAGGAGAGCAGAACATTAATCTATATTTTCTCCAGCACATGTCTTGCTTTATTTTTTTAATTTTATCTGTTATACGATTGTGCGGAAGCGCGGTGTATAAACCAAATTTCACATGACCTCTCAAGTGTTGCTTTATACTTAGTTATTATTTGTTTGAACTTTCGAGGAAATATTTCTTGATTCACAAATACACGTTAAAATCACTATTTTCACTAACAATATAACTGAATCGCACTTCACTGTCCGATTCTTTTTTAATTTTCCGAATTATGTTTAAAAAAAACATATTTATAAAACATCACTCACCCTTTGAAATTATCCGTCAAATTTCAAAACATCCGGTCCTTAGCACCACCTCGAATTGAACTTGCTCATTTATGAATGCATCGCCAAAAGAGGTGGACACCGTGATTTACGGCCATAAACAAATGTCTAGCGTAATTCAAGAAGTGCTTTAGGCGCACAGTTTCATCTTCTGATGAACCAAACCTTTTGGTGATCATGAAAATGAAATGAATGATGCTGAGCTCCTTCAACTTTCCAAATAATGGAGCACGCTGTGGAGCAGACATTTAAACGAATAAAACATATGCAAATGGACTTGGCAGGGTCTTCATTGTGCCAGATGATCTTTGTCAATGAAACACCTAAACACATCAGGCCAACTGTTTTCGAACTTCACATTTACTTGGGTCGTGAATATGATCTTTAAGAATTGATAAAAACACTAAGAATTGTTACAGCATGATGCATATTTTTATTTGTATATCCGGTTCATTATAAATATTGCATCATAAATTAGATGAGCACTATCTTTTTTTTATTGTGTAAATAATAAATTAAAGTAATGTTTATGTACAACTAGTCACTGTTATTGCCTTTCTTTTTAAATTTGATATCCAAGTTATATTATGTCATTTTTATAGGAACGAACCCTAATAAGTTGGCTTATAATAAATTCACTTAAATAGTACATACAAATCAATCAGGTCTGTTCTAAAACATTTTTGTCCACAGAAATTATTCTACAGTGTATAGGGTTTGTTAACTTTTAATAATACTTAATTATATATAGAAGTGAATTATTAGTACATATGTTAATCAAATATGACTTGATACACATGTTATTATTTTTCTTATTCAATATTATAATTATGTCGATTATATCGTCATCACGGCTTAATACATTGTTAGCACAAGTAAGTTATCTATAATCACACCAAATAAAGTTGAGTTTATTATAGTGAGTGATATTATGGGCATCTAACAAATTATAGGTGTCTATCGCAACCGTTGTTTATTTTTGGTGTTTTCACTTCATATACACTTATATTTGTTAATGCAGCATCAACATATTAAAACAATATCCCGGAAAGAGAAAAATAATGCATTTGAACATCAACCGTACTTTCGTTTGACAACTGATCATGCATGTACGATGTGAACCTAAATTTAGTTTAGGTGCAGATTCGTTCAAACGACACAAAGACACAATTTTTTTTACGGATTATTTCGGCTTACATGACTGGGTGGGTCACATAAACTATCGAATATAAAATAAATGTTTAATCAACAACTGGTAGTAAGATGAGTTGCAGATAATTGCTCAGTTACCACATTTTAACAAAATAGTTTGACCTGTTTATTCTGTTCAGCTCAATTCACCAGTGAAAAATGCCCATAATATCACTTTAATGCCATTCTGTTTAATTTAGTGTTGATGGCAAGCCATTTTCGACTTATGAGACTAATGAAAAACTTTCCTCACGATTCCTACCTTGCGCTAAGCAGAAAGGCAATCGGAGCCCCTAAAGCTAGCGGCTGTGTAGGAAACCGGTCATGCCAGAACGTGCCCCGATCTAACCTTAGAAATTCCGTTCCAAAAGCGCACGCCACTATCACTAAGAGGACGTTGATGTTTTTACTTGTTTTTATTTGTTTAATACGCTTGACGTAATACGTCGTTACCACGCGTTATGCAACGAGTTCACACAACTTAATAAATCGTGTGCAAAGGGTAATTTCCTCGTTCAAATGACGTAGACAGTATTTTCTGTAATATTTTCGTGTGTGATTCATGAAAAATAAACATCTACGATTTTGACAGTGGAATCGAGGAAACACCGTTACAAAACGGTAAAATACGCAAGTCCGCATGCGCAATATGATCACAACATCCGACGTAAAACATGCAAGTTACCTTTATCAATATATCGATAAATATACGAACAGTTAAAGTAATGAACATAATGATCTTTTTATAATTTAAGTCTCTTAAGCCATGCCAAAAGGGGTTAAAGGCTAATATACGTTTTTACGACGATCTGAGTAGACGCCTGACAATATCCATCACAATATCCATATTACCATTTGGTGACTCTTTTTAAAGTTGTTTAAATCATTCTTTTCTTTTACATATATACTATAGGCATGCGTTTAATAATTGGTGTGCAACATCGTCTTGTGGTCCACTACTAAATCTGTTCAAATCTGCCTGTAGGGTCGAAGTTAGCTTATCTCAGCGTTTTTTTTTTGTTAATTGTATACGTGTGTAATGACCAGTTGGAAAATCTTTTGATCTAAAACTGTAAGGCTTCGAGGTTTTGTATTCGGCATGTAAAATCGCATGTTGGTCCTCTCCCAAGATTGTCCACATTATGACTTTCAGTTTTAAGTTTTCATACACTACAAAAGAACTTTATTAAACTTCAAATATGTATTTGTTGCCATTGTAGCAGGTTACTGAAACAAAATACTACCAAAGTAAAACACTCGTTGAGCTGTCTCAGGAGAACGCTCTTGTCAAATATGCGGTTTTGGCGACATGCAATCTAACATAAAATGCAATATAAATTTGAAGGACCTCCACGGAAAGTCATGTCGATTGGACTTTCGTTTTCTTACTTTTATAATTGTTGAAAGTCTATTGCAAGTCCTAAAAGAACTGAACGGAAACGCTATGAGCGCAGTACTTGACAGTTCTCAATTGACAGATGTGTCACTACTTCAGGACATCGGAATGTCTGCTCTCCCTCGTCTTGTTTAAACTTGTCCTTGAAAAGATAATGCAGGATACTACCAGGACCACCGCATGTTTATCCCCATCGATGGTAGACCCATCTTTAATTTGAAATTTTGAGATTCGCGGATTACATTGACCTGATTTGTGGCACCAGCAGTGAGCTCCTGGACCTCACCAACTTACTCTGAGAAGCATACGGGTGGAGGTCATCACGGACATGTCAAGATCATGTTTAACAACACAAACAACAAGAAATGAGCATATCCGGGAAATACGTTTATTACACTTTTTAGCGTTATTACTATTCAGGTTGTCAAGCAATTGTAATAATGTGATAACTTTATTACTCTTGAGGTTGTATGATAACACCTTTTTGTCATACATAGTTTGTATTGTCCAATTAATATAAATTTTATATACATGTATGCATTATATTTTGCAATAATCTGTGTTTGAAAATGCGATAAGATGCTATTTTAAACCGAGAAATAAGTTTAGTGCACTTTCGGGCATTATTACAATTCAGGTTGTCAAGCAATTGTAATAATGTAATAACTTTATTACAATTGAGGCTGTATGAGTACACATTTTTGTCATTCATAACTCTTATTGCCCTATTAATATACATTTTGTATACATGTATGCATAATATTTTGCAATAATCTGTGTTTGGAAGTGTGATCAGATGCAATTTTAAACCAAGAAATAAGTTTATTACACTTTCAGGCGTTATTACAATTCAGGTTGTCAAGCAATTGTAATAATGTAAAATCTTTATTACAATTGAGGTTGTATGAGAACACCTTTTTGTCATTCATAGGTCGTATTGCCCTATTAATATAAATTTCATATACATGCATGCATTATATTTTGCAATAATATGTGTTTGAAAATGCGATCAGATGCAATTTTAAACCAAGAAAAACATTTATTACACTTTCAGGCGTTATTGCAATTCAGTTTTTCAAGCAATTGTAATAATGTAGAATCTTTATTACAATTAAGGTTGTATGAGAACACCTTCTTGGTCAATCATAGGTCGTATTGCCCTAATAATATAAATTTTATATACATGTATGCATTATATTTTGCAAAACTATTTGTTTGAAAATGCGGTCAAATGCCATTTTAAACCAAGAAATAAGTTTATTACACTTTCGGTTGTTATTACAATTCAGGTTGTCAAGCAATTGTACTAATGTAATAACTTTATTACCAATTAGGTTGTACGAGAACACCTTTTTGTCATTCATAGGTCGTATTGCCCTGTTAATATAAATTTTATAAACATGTATGCATTATATTTTGCAATAATATATGTTTGAAAATGCGATCAGATGCAATTTTAAACCAAGCAATAAGTTTATTACACTTTCGGTTGTTATTACAATTCAGGTTGTCAAGCAATTGTAATAATGTAATAACTTTATTACAAATGAAGTTGTATGAGAAAACCTTTTTATCATTCATAGGTCGTATTGCCCTTTTAGTATTAATTTTATATTCACGTATGCATTATATTTTGCAATGATCTGTGTTTGAAAATGCAATCAGTTGCAATTTTAAACCAAGCAATAAGTTTATTACACTTATTACAATTCAGGTGGTCAAGCAATTGTAATAATGTAATAAAGTTTATTACATGTCAGGTCTTTATTACACTTCAGGTTGTAACACGGCTCTCGTCTGCGGATTATGTTCGGTAGCTGGGGTATTTCGATACTTTTAATCCTGTAAAAAATCGGCACTGAACGTTCGGTCAGACGAGAGCCGACCTAGCATTTCTACGATCGAGTTGAGAATTGTTTTCTTGTAGTTTATGTTGGCAAGTAGCCGTTCGTGGTCATTTTTCGTCACGAGGCCTTTCCCAACAAAATGGTGTATAGTTTACGAAAATCGACCGCCATTTAGGCACTAAATGGCTTGAAAATGTTGATGTAGGTGATCTTACTGTGTCAAGAGATACATGCCTTGTGTGTATATATATATATATATATATATATATATATATATATATATTATCAGAAAACTATTTTTGGTCAAAATGATGAATAAATGTTGTTTTATGACATATTGATAGTGTTTAAGTGACTTGGCCAAGCGCCCAACACATGTGCACTAGAAGAATCATTGTTTACATTTACAATGGTTCTCGGCAAGTAAGGGAGGCATTGGTTCCTGGCTAAGACGAAAAATAATTTTGTCGCTTTCAGCGCGTGTAGATTTCATGCAGACTTTCCAACTGTGCAAATGTCGACTTGTAACATTGCAAGATGTAAAGATACGCGATATCTAATCTAGCCGTGTTTACATGCTCACATTGGAAATCGGCAGTGAGTTAAAGTTATTGTTGCAAATTTGTAAAGAAGCGCTAGAGTTGTGACAAAGTTTTGTGCGTTGTGTATGCGATTTAAAAATATAGTATATGTATATTTTACATTTTGAACATTTAATTTTTTATTCATTGAACAGTTTTAATTGGACAATGCACAAGATGTACATTTGAGATGTCTGCACCTTAAAAATAAACATGAAAAATGAAAATCGAAACATTAAATACCAAACATTGTTTATTTGACGGGATATTATTTGACATGTATGTATAGTCTATAATTGCAACATGGAACATATCAGCTGAATACTCATAACGTGCAACATTTCTGGTGATAAATAATATTGCCGGTCTTTCACTTCCATACAATAGTGGGTTAACCTGCTAATGTTTAGTAACCAGTTGCATCGGTATGTAAAAGGCGTCGACTTACAATTTGGGACCAAATGTCGAACACAGGTGAAAAATGGTAGCGGTATCTTAAAGCTTGCAACAATCACTCGGATATATGTATATACCAAATATCAACGGGAAATAATTTTCAAATATATTATTTTCTTGTCAAACTGAGCATTGAACATTCAACCGAACATAGTCATATCATTCAATGGACTTGTAGCTCTGAGAATCATGGTCGGAGGTGCTTTTGGGAAGGGGGGGGGGGAAATAATTATACCGATCGCTTGTGTTATTCTATTTAATACAGTTATAACGAAAACGCGACGGTTTTTTTTTATATCCAATTTATTGAATGTTCATAAAATCTGTCACTGTTGTTACATGTAGAACGTTTGATATAGTTGTGCTAGCTAAGGAGCAAACGGTAAAAAAAACACAAACCGCTCAATGTCCAAGCAATTTGGTTTCAGTTTCAGTTTTCAGTTTCTGTTTCACCATTTCGTGGAGTGAATTATTTAAGAAAACATATTTTTTCTACTATAGTTTCATGACTTGATTACACGCATCTATACTCGCATGTTATTCGACAATTAACTTTACATAATAGCAAATAAAATCGCGATTCTGAGTTTTATAAACCCTTTATAGTAATGCACCAGAACTTTATCTTTTATATAGAAAAAAACAACCATTAAATCTTATCAATTATTTCGTCTTACCATAGTGAATAAATTTGTTTAAAAAAATGCACACAATTGTTTTGTGTTTTTAACTTAATTATATTTTTTTTTCTTTTTTTCTATTTTTGGTATTGTGACTCATGTGTATTATGTTTTCCTTATGGCGTGTACGTATTTGAGGATAAGCTGTATTTGATTTATTCATACATACAATCCCTGGACTGTTTTGTTCATTACCAACCCGTACGGTATTAATTTCCTTTATTACATATCAAATAACCACTATGACGCATAGGTATTCGAAACTTCTGTCAATGTAACCAAAAAAATAAAGGGGAAATTTGGTGGCAAATGCGCTACTATGTCATTTTTAAAACTGTTAAACGCGCAGTCAAATATTTAGTTGTTGTTAGAATCTGAAGTAACACCTGCTCCCAAATTGGCGTTTTTACGGAAACATCCATGTGATTCGGTTCTGGGCTTCACAGTAAACAAATAAAATTTGCAAATATAATTTGGCAATAACTAATCGTTTACTATCATTTGTAAGCAAGCATGTTTTTGAATGTCACAAAGCATAAAACGTTAATTAAATTCATGAATACGCCGCAGAAATAAACATTTCAGTCGTCAATAAGAAAAAAAGTTAAATGTAATTGGTTATTTAAACAAATGAAATAAACAGAATGAAAATGTGGATTTAGAAGTAGGCAGATGCAATTATCAGAACTGTCATTAATAAATGTATGCATTTATTTCAAAATGATCGATATATGGCAATTATTTAAAACAAAACGTGAGCTGTATTTGAAATTGTTGAAATTGCAAATGACATCTCTAAGAAATTATTAATCATTTATACACACACACTGCTCATTTACATTAAAATAATGTGACTCTGCAAAATCGATTCCCATCGATGCAAAATCTAATTTTTGCAAATATGTTATCACAATTCCCCAAAAGTTTAAACATGTTCAAATAAGCAGTTTTCATTCACAAGAGAAACACGTGCTTCTTAACCAAAAAACAAACAAGACATCATGTTTAAAATAAATATAATGTATGCATAACAAAAAATCATACAAAAGGTCAACATGATTCAACAAACCAATAGTTGCGAACTTTCTATGTCCTGTTATTCTTCAGATCATTTAATGCCGTTAATGTCGAGCCTTTTTGATGCATTTTAATCAGAAATTTTAAGGATAATGATTATTGTAAAAACTTTACAAAATATGTGTCTAATCAAAATTCGATGAAGTTGATATCGTATCGAATGTCTACCTGAGTCGACATATAGTGTACATATTTTGTAAAGTTTTTTGCATTTAATGTTTAATAACTAAAATCTCACCAGCGTACATACAAATTAAATAGTGATGTGAATTCTAGTTTTAATTGTCTCTCTATAAAAATATAGTGTGTTCATAAAACAGATATCAGAGGGTTAATCACCATAGTATTCGATTTTCTTTCGAAACGGAACATCATAGTGTAACCTGTGGAGTTATAGAGGATATTTGTTCATGTCAGTGTAAGATCGCTTGTTATTTCACTCGTGATCATGAAAAAATATATTTTCACGAGTGGCGCAGCCAGCCACTCGTGAAAATATATTTTCTATGATCACGAGTGAAATAACAAACGATCTTACACTGACATGAACAAATTTTCTGTTTCTTTTATGCCCCTTTTTCAAGAAAATAATTAACAGCGGTTTCCCTTTCGCTGAAAAGTTACACTTTCTCCCGTGGCGTGCCTCAATACAGCTGGATTTATGACGTGACTTCGTCTAAAAAATGACGTCATTTCACAGTAAAACAGTTCGGAAAATGTGTTATTTTCACCGGTGAAAATAACAATTTGTTTATTTTCACTGCTGTTATTTCACTGCAGAAATGTCATATTTTATCAATAGGTATAAAAGAAAATTATTGCTTTAAAGTAACATTCGTCGATATTTAATAGTACTAATTAAAGACACCGATGCAGATACATTACTCTATTGCTAACAATAGGCTTTGAAAAGCCCACTAATCTTTGCTTAAACAAAACCGACCCATTTTATCCATCAATGATATAATTGATATCATATTCCTGTGAATATTTGTTTACGCGCATTAATGATTCATTGCGCAATGAAAGTGTGGTTTTACTGTTTTGTCGCTATCGTATATACCGCATTGACGGCAGCAATAATCTAAAGTCCCTTCGAGGGTGAAACCGGAAAGGACCATAGATGTACCCTTGGTCCGCCCGCGTTTCCGTCCGAATCGTGACCATGTTGTTTAGCTAGGTTAATAAAACTTAGTCTACAAATAAATAAATATAAAATAAACATGCACATTCTTTTAGGTTTCTCTCAAAGCGAGATTATACAATTTTGTCAAATAACTATTAATTTATATAAAATGTGTAAAAAAAACTTATTAAACATATATTTCAATATAAATTAAAATAGAAGTTAAGAAGAACATGTGTCGAAAAATGCGAAATAATCCAGATATATTATTCTGAAATCGAAAATGTCTGTACAGTCGAATGCGCCAGCATGTAAATCATGCATGTACGATGTGAATCTAAAATTAGTTTTACGGCTCATTTAAATACCTGCAACGATATCTATTCATACGACACACGAAAACTAACTAAAAAGACGAATGCTTCGGTTATTGCAGGAAAATATGTACGAAATATCTTCGTCACAATCGCCGAAGTTTGCAATTTTACAATTAAAACGTTGTTTTTTTCAATCATCTCGTTTTAATGTACACACACTATCTTCGTAAGAGTCTTGTCCATTTAACTTCATTTATCTAATCCTCGAAACACAATACTTAAAAGATTCTTTTTACGACATCTTCACGACTTCCTGTGTTCGCGGATCTTATTGACACGTTAATTCGCGTCGCCATCTTGAATGTCATGATCATGTGACTTTAAATCACATCACTTCGGACAGCCTACGTTCCGAGCCCGTCACAGAGTAATTTTAATGTGACAATCGTGCAAGAGATTGCGTTCACACGGAAGTTGATATGGTAGTAAACATTGAAACAATTGACGGTAACGTGTGCAAATCGACGGGACGTGTGCAGAGGGACGTGTCCACAAATTAAAATGTAAATATGACGTATACTGACATATTTGTGCATTTACAAAGCGAGTACAAATTGCGATGAATAGCATCTGCTTGTCATGAAATTAAAGTTAACTATGTAATCTTGTCACGATCTGTCACTAAACAACCTAAAGGCACTCGCAAACATGCATCTACCTTACATAAAACTCTAATTAAAAAGCTTAGCTATCCGCCAGGCAACACACTGGGCAGCTTTTTTTACATACTTATTGATGAATTGGTTTTCAGCCTTAACAAAAATGGTATAATTTTAAACCAGATGAAAGCGGTCTTTCTTATGTACTATGTGACAGATGGTACGGACACTCACGGATGTTCCATTGAAGCGATTTGTTGTTTGCAAGTTGCAATTTCGCTGAATGCAAATTATGAAATGAGTTCTAAAAATGTCTTTAATTGGTTTACTCTACGTACAATCTCGCATGTTTCATTGAAGCTATTTGTTGTTCGCAAATTGCGATTTCCTTATTTCAAAAGGGTTGTAACCGCATCATTGTTATCAACAACTTTGAGACGTCACGGTATGTATACAATTCAGTTGCTCATCGACGTATTATGTCCGAACTTTATAACAGCACGGTATGCAAGCTCAGTGAAAAAAAAAACAATTACCACAAGAATCGGGCCATCGTCCGCCATTTAGTGAGAACGTTATATAATCGTGTTATTCAAGTCTTGAGAATTATTTAACACAATATCCCAAATGCGTTCTAAAACTTATTTCATTCGTTAACGGTACGGGCAATCACGGATGTTGTCTCAAAGCGATCTGTTGTTTTTTGTTGTTTACAATTTGCAATTTCCTTATTCAAACAGGATATAACTGCATCGTTGGTTATCATTGACATTGAGACGTCTATATGTATGTATACAATGCAATTGCTCATTGGCCAATTAAGTCTGAACGTTATAAAAGCGCGTTATGCAAGCACAAAGAAACATTTCACACAAGGTTCGTGCTATCTCCCGCCACGATTAACGGCGTTGTCTTCTCGTGTCTTGTCGCAGTCCGTAAGTCATTTTATCTTGTATTCAATTAAGTTATATGGATTTCGAAATATTTTTTAATATTAAATACTGATTATAAACGTGATTGGCAGAAGCCGTTAAAAATTCATAGCAAATGATGAGGTATTGTGAGTTTATTGATTTTTTTTAAATGTTGGGTCAAATTAAATTCATAAACATGAAGTGTCTTCAGAGTGAATACATCTGGTGGTAAATACAATTTATCACATGCCATACCCTGTTTCCAATGTAATATAACCATTACGAATATTTTTATCTTACACATGTGTAATATACTTTTTAAACGTTTTCATTGGCTTAGTTTTCGTGCGATTGACCAATCGCATTTTGTTATTTTGCTGAAATGACGTTGCAACGTCAAATGACGTCACGAAATGTAAACACATTCGGAATTTATCATTATGTTTGCGTAAATATTTATTTAATTTGGTCATTTAAAAGCATGTGATAAAAACGACCTGACACTCGTCATTTAGTTTAAACCTATTTATTTTAGCTCAATTGCGTCGAAAGCCTTAGGCTTATATAAACGCTCTCGAGTCCGTTTCCTGGGCCTAGAACCAGTACTTGGTGTCTTTGGGGGAGATCTAAAGAACGCTCCCACGGTGGGGATCGAACCCGTGACCTCCCGGTCGCAAGGCGGACACCATATCCATTACACCACGGCGACCTTAAACTCGTCATTTCATACCATATTTTATTTAACTCGTCCAGGTACTTCGTTACTAAGCTCGCCAAAGGCTCGCTTACTAACAAAATTCTGAACTCGTTTAATAAAATATGGTATGATATGATAACTCATACCAAATCCTATATGTACAGACTCACAATGATACCACAGTGAGAGGATCGAAGGTCCCAAAATCATGCGTGCGTGTAAAACGAAAAACAGAGTTAGGCTGTTTTCAATGGATAAAGCAACCAATAACAGTTGACTTCAATAAAGCACACACACTATAAGATATGACTATAATCTTGAAATTATGAAATATTAATAGCTAGTTTGACGATATATCTGAATGAAAACGTAAACCATTCATATAAGGGTCTTTTGCTTTTCAAATTATACATAAAGGACACAAAATAGTTTTCCAAATGTCCCGCAAAAATAAGTTCTCTTGGGAGATTTATCGATGTTTTTTATCGACCAAATTTTAAAGTGTAACCAAAATAATATTTGAAACATATCTCAAGTAAAATGATATACATGACATGGGGTTCAAACAAGTATAATCATGTGTGTCGTTTGTTGAAAATAACTCGTATGTATTCATTATATTTAAATTGTCCCTTTTGTAATTATAGAAATAAAAGTCAAATGAAACTTTTATTAAAAAGGTCTTTAATTATTCGTCACTTTTTATTCACTCTGTAAACGATGTTAAACTGTGATACTTTGTCAAAACAAGGTAATCAATGTCTGTTTTATTTTAGAAATCGCCATCCGAAAATACATCTCTTACACAAAGTGTTTTATATATTTGACTAAATTACAAACGTTTACGATTTGGGTAATAGAACAGTTTCGGCTGTGATACAAAACTTTTTACCAAACGTATTGTTTACATGTTCTTTTTTAAGACAGGAACTAGTATTCCTTTACTATATTTATGATGATGATATACAAAATCTATTATTTTATGCGATGTCAAACGCTAAGCAGAGTGTACATTTGTATTATTTTATAAATTCTTTACAATCCTGTTTTAAATGTTTCCTTTGTCAAATGTTTGCCCCAGTCGCAAGTCTACTAGACTGTGTATATCTAATTGTACGTTTAAGCGGCGACGTTTTACCTGACGGTTGTCGTGCAATTAATGTTAAATTAACTTCGTTGACGGGAGAAATGTAAAGAAAAATGATAAGTGCACCGCTGGGTTGTGGAATAAGACGGATTGCTCGTTTAATAGCGCGTGCATTAATTGGCAAATTGAGTCATGTTGTCAAGTCTAGCGCTGTCGGCATTATTCTGAAGAAGCGTTTTTAATTGTTATTATAAAATGAGTCGCGTTCTGAGAAAACTGGGCATAATGCATGTGCGTAAATTGTCGTCCCAGATTAACCTGTGCAATCCGCACAGGCTAATCTGGGACGACACTTTACGCACGTGCATTATGCCCAGTTTTCTCAGATCACGACTCAAATATATTTGTTTTTACGGTATTTCGAGTTCGATTCTGTATCATTATTAGATATAATCGAATTTGACATGAAAATTTGCACACAGTATTTTTTTCTTGTTAGGATAACTATATTAGTACAATCTTGCCTATTATTTTACCGTGAATTTACTAGAACAGGTTTTGATTTAAAAATAAAACTGCACGGTGTATAAAGTTTGAATATTTTGCGTCGATGTTCTGCGGCTGATGGTGGTGATGAAGAAGAGGATTATGATACGTTTAAGAAGAAGATATTAAGAAGAAGGATTATTTATCACTGCAAACCACTTTTATGTCATACTAATAAAACACATAGAACGCAATGCACGGTGCTCAATACCAAGGTATAGTTGACAGCAATGTGCGTTACTATGGTAACGTATGTCGGAGATGAACACCGATGTTTGGTTGACACAAAGTGAGGTGTAACATGACATAATTCAATGGTTGTTTTATTTTCAACAACAACAACACTGAACAAATTAAAGAGACAATTTTGAGAGTTAATTAAATTTTGGATTGGTGTAGAGGTGTGAATAAATTCTATAACTTGACATGTTAATTATAATAAAGTCATTCAATTGCGGTTTAGTACTTTTAATTTTTGTCAGTGGTAAAAAAGATCTTCATCAAGTAATTTTAACAATGCTTTTAATTCCATTCATCCAATCAAATGATAATTAAGAAATAATACTTGTTTTCAAATAACCCAAAGCCGGAAGTTTAAATGCGTCTGGGTTTAATCATGGTGCCGTTCATCTAACTTCCTGTCGGGGGTTATTAGACTACATATTATGCCTTACAAGTATTTCTTCGATTTAAACACCGGTTTGTACTGACTATTTACGCTTACATGTTTCTCAAATTTAACAAACTGTTTCTCACCAAACTCTGTTCTATCGATTAATGTACTTATTTTGATTAAACTCGTATACTTCCACCATACAACAAACATTTTAAGATTGTTCATGAAAAAAATACAATTTGTTGTGAACAGTGTATGAGTTTATAACTGAATCGATAACAGCAACCAAAACATGAACTTGCAAATGTCACGTTTTTACTTGATAAATCAATTGTAGATCCGTACAGCATAAATTACTACGTGTCACGTTTAAAGGGTGTTCTTTTTTGCATAATTTATTTTGTAATGTATATATTGCTTGACCTGGAAATTAGTCATGCCTGAGAAGGTGTTGCATTAACATAGTATTTCGGCGCGTTACATTCATTGATTAATCATGCGATTTTCCCATTCAATATAACAGCATCGGTTCATCTTTTTTCCCTCATGATTGAAATGTGTTAGCTCCGTCTTTAATAATTGCAGAATTAGCTATGGTCAATTTTAGTCTGTGTATGTATGCGCAATCCGTTTTGTAACATATTATAAATCTATGGCAATTGTGTTCCCTTATACATATGTAACAATGATATTTCTTTTGGAGAGCATTTATAACAAGTCTATTGTTGCAATTTATATTTCACATGATAAATTCGTTTGTATAAGCATGTGTGTGTTTGATTTGTTGTCGAAGAAAGCCAGTTATGCACAATCGTTTCATTCAATTTTTACTTATAACCAAACCATCATTTCTTGATTTAATTTATTAAAAAAAACGTTATTTGAACATTTTAAGAATTAAACAAGTGGAACTCGCTAGCTTAAGTACAGCCTTCGTCGAACGAGTTAAGATTACATGGATTACTAACGTATATGGTTTAATATTTAAAGCTGGTATTGGACAATTTTGCTGTATGCGGCCGTTTTTTCCCTTTGTAGTGCTGGTCGGCACGTGCTGGGGCCAATGTCCCTTTGCATCCCCTCTACCGGGTTTCTACTGCGGACGCGGCGGGGAGAGATGCCCTGACTCTTACTACTGCGAGATCGGCCCATTTGACAATAACGTCTGCTGTCGTAAGTAGTAATTCCCAACAACCGATTGTCATCGGAAAAATTTACCTAGATACGCCGTTTTGGTCAATGCTTTGGCAGCTGTTTCTTTATTTTGCCTTCTATTGGACCAACACTTTCTGTTTATCATGCATTTTGTCTCTTTATTTATCGTGTTTGTAGAGCGTATAATTATGTCCATGTAAAGAACCGATAAGGCAAATATTAATAGTATCTGTATTTGTAAAGAACAAATTGTAAGGCAAATATTAGTAGTATTTTGTTGTACGGGACAAATTGCCTTCTTTATTGTGGTCGTTGGTGCAAGCCCTAGGAAAAAACTAGCTGTTTATTCAGTCCATAAACTGATCAAGAAAACCTCTTTCCAGCCATCCAACGACCTCCCACTTATGGAAAATAACGGCACGCTCGTCTAATGCGGGGAAGATGCAGTCTCGTGCCCCTCTTTGTACGTGCTGTAGCGCCCAGTGATGCAACATATTATGTATTGACAAAAACCTTTGCATGGTACAAATATTGTTGATATTAATACCAACTGTCTTTTATTTTGTCCATTATTTCAATGCACCTTAACACACGCGAAGCAAATACTTAATGGAAATAAGTGAAAATAATTTTTCTCTTTTTTGTGTTATCCTTGGTATTGTGTGTGCATTCCATGGCTTACTATGTATATTGCTGTTATAATATATTTTATGTTGTCTGCATTATGTAGTAACAATGTAATGTTCATATTTTTACCAAATGAAATAAATAAATAAATAAATATGCAATATTTAAATGTAGGGATGGCAACGAATACTGAAAATGATATTCGAATATTCGGTTGTCAGTATTCGAATATATTCGAATATTCGATTTTAAGCCTTATTTTAAAATGTCCGAACTTACGCCTGTCCGGAGCAAAGTAATGTTCCTGATTGCCACGCATACCACTTATAATCGTTTTGTATATGCAGCTTTGGAAAAGGGATAGAGTTTTAATTTTTAAGAACGATTTTGATTATTGTGTTCTATTTATTCGCTTAATTATTTTTATTTTCATAACATATTAGGCACGTTGCCGATAAAAATAATACCGTAATTCGGATTTATGTCAATACAATGTTGGGTTACCTCCCTTAGATCATATGGGTTCTTTTATTATCTCCTTTTTTTATCGGACTCCAGAGCTAAGACGATGTCAAAACTTGGAAAGAATTGTTAAAATATATAATTATGTATTCCGCCTTTGAACTTCAAAATAATTGCATAAACAACCTTACTGCACACGTTGTTTTTTTAATTTACACGCAGAATACATAGCAACAACATACCGATACAACATTTAGACAACATGTATATATGAACAAGCAATCAATTAAGTATTATTTACATGCAGTGGGTACACACAAAAACGTTTTACGCTATTAAAGATATTAACATGCATTTCGTCTCTTCAATAATGAATACTATCACTACATTCATTTACGCATCATCCTCGTCAACGTAATTCAAACAATTGTAATTGGTTATATTTAAGCAATTAAATTTTGATTAGATAATCATGGATTTAATGTATGGATATCCAAATTAAATTGATTGGTCATTTGAAGGTAACGCAAGTCAGGTTGTCTTAATTGCGAGACGCCGAACTGTGAATAACATGTCAATTGTCTTCGACAATAGATTAAACCGGGTGAATTAACACCCGTGTAAACTGCCAGATAAGATTAATAAAGACACTACCCCTCTCCTGATACCCTCCAGTATGCCAATTATCATCTCATTAATTGATGGCAGATGTCATGCAAACAAAGGCGGATGCACTAAAGAAGTCTGCAATGAACAAAAAGATGTGACTGCATATATATATATATATATATATATATATATATATATATATATATATATATATATATATATATATATATATATATATATATATTTTAAATAATTTCTTTGCATAAAAAATAAAAATCGAATATTCGAACATGAATTTTGAAATCGAATATTCGGCCGATTTTCGAATATTTGAATATTCGAATATTCGTTGCCATCCCTATTTAAATGTGTTTGTGTCATTCTATCCAATTCATTGACGTCGCAATAATGTCCCTCTTGCTACCTAAAGCATTACGCTTCGATCTCCGCTTGGTACTGAAGGTCTTTCTAAAGATACCAAACGCACACGTTCTAGCAAAGAAAGGGAAATTTTCTAAATGTTCTATATAGTCTTAATAAGTCAAATATATGCAATCGAGCTACGATAAATGAACCGCTTCAGGCGAAAAAAAGTCTCAGACCATATTTATGATGCCAGCGCAGTTCCAGCCAAGCGTACGCATCCGCGCTATCCGGTCAGAACTACGTAGATTTAGACACATTTTTGCATGACGCGGCTTAAATGGACTATGAAATACGATTGCAAAGGGTTGTGTTCATAATTGCTAGATGAACAAGATTTTATCACAGTATTAAACATTATCTCCGACGACGCATGTCGTAAGTTGTAAGATTCTTGTAAAAAAAATTATATAGAGAAAAAGGGAGCAATCGTTAGCAATATGTACGTTGTAAAATACTAATTGCATATGTACGACTTCAATTCATATGGGGCAATGATTGTAAGAATGAATTGTGTGCACTGTAAATTTCGTGGAACAGATTTACGTTTAGGGACAAACAAAGGGACGAACAGATTGACGGACCGAAAAAAAGACAGGCGGACGCACAAAAAATAACGGATTTCCACTGTGAATCCAGTATATTCCATTAACTTCGTTGTGGGGGAGTGGTGTGATAAAAAGTTTGTCTTAGCTCAATAAGTAAGACCGCTAAAGTAATACTTAAAGCTGTATTATTGCCAAATGGCACATTTCTCAATTAAGTTTTTCACAGCTTAATTGGTTGATAGAAAACAACAGTTCCTTCATTTATTCTAAAGAAATATTGCTCCAAAATATTTTAATTAATATAATAGCAATATTTCATTCAGCTTAGTTTAAATATATATATCCGTTCTTAATGCAGAACTATGTTGAGGTACTATTCCAATAGTACAATAATTTGGAAAACAAAACAATTCTTAAATCGGTGTATAAAGCCATCAACCACAGCTACAAAAATCTGTAAGTAATAAAAAGTAATAAAATAATATCACTTCGCATACTAATTCGCATAAACAAAACTACAAACTCTCATACTACAAGACTGCAGACAATTATATTAAAACATCTCAGAAATAATCTTAAAGATTCAATATCAGATTCGGCATATTAATTCACAAATTTATTAAAAAGATAGCACAAACTTCAAACGTTAACTTAATGCAATCCTCATATATTACAGAGTTCACGTTTTCATGTGAATCGTTAAACGAAAAATACAAAAAAGTAAATTTTATAATATGACGTGATAATAAGTAAATAATAAGTATACTAATCTCTGGCTAATGACAATCTCGTGCAGTGCAATTCGTAGTGCGCTTGACGTTTAATTCAATATCACAGATACAATAGAACACATATATACACTTTTTAGGTGTACATAGATTTACGCCTATATTAGCGCTACTCGTTGGAATTGGATGGTTACCGAGCACTTATCGTAGATGGCTTGCAATGATCAGGTTTTGGAACAGACTTGTAAGACTTGACGAAAATAGATTAACCAAACGAGCATTTGATAGGGACTACTGTTCATCAAATAACAATGACTGGTGCAGTGATTTTAAAACGGTAGTGGCTAGTCTTAACCTTACGGATTATTATAACCATAAACGTCTCATTCCAATGGATTTAGCTAAAGAAAACATGACTCAGTTTTACTCAATAATTTCGTCTAGAGACTATGAACATGTTTCAAAGTTAAGAACATATAGAACCTTCGAAACTGAACTTGTCTGTGAAGAATACCTTACACTGAACTTAAGAAGAAATGAACGCGCTTTATTTGCACAATTCAGAACCGGAAGTATGCCACTTAGGGTCGAGACCGGAAGGTATGTGGGCAAAGCCCCCTAGCAAAGACGGTGTAGGTTGTGTAATAGTGGACTGGTCGAAGATGAAACTCATTTTCTTGTTGAATGTGCTCTTTATGAAAACACAAGATCAGTTATATTTGGGAATATTCTGATCTCTGAAGAATATACTACATGTCAATCAAATAAAGATAAATTAATTGTGTTGGTTAAACGTCATCCTAGAAAGTGTTCGAAATTTGTTGTTATGCGTTTTATATCAGAAGCAGTATGTTATATATGTAAAAATATCTGTTGTATGCAGTTGTGTCATTTTAAACTTTAAAATAATATAATATTGTAAATGAACTTCTAAGTATCATCTACGTATTACATTTTTTTCAGAAATATGCCTTCTTAATTTGATAATTTTAGTACTACTGAAATTATTCTTATATTGATCTAACTTAGATAAACCTGAATTTATTATTTCTAATTTATTCATTGAACTTAGCATGTTGCTCAAATATTTTATTGTCCATTTGTATAATAATGATCACGTTATATGTTACACTGTTGTTGAGGTGACTTATAGGCCTATTAGACCGGGTGTTCTTTTATGCATTGTATATATGTCTGTCAACACCTTGTACGTAAACACATGTCACTATAATAAAAGAAAGAAAAATATTATCATATATGATTATTGGCGTCGCACTGAAGTGCGGCGACTAGTATGTGATACGTTTTTTTCGCTTATGGGAGGATAAGTTATTTTACGGATCAATGTATATATTTTTGTTTTAAGAATATATTGCATAGTGGTGATTTTTTTTTGTAAATTAGTGTAAATAAGTACTGCAGTTGTGCCTATTACATTTACTACAACATTTATTGCCAATAATGCAAAGCTAATTCTTTTAATTAATAACTGATCACTGGGACTGGGCAATAATAAAAGATCACAGGAACTGGGCAAATACGCGAACCGGTGAAACTTTCTGGTTTTGTATAAAAACAAAACTTCTTTGTTCCACTATCCTAGCAACCACCTAGTTACTAATAACGGCGCTATAGAGCGCGAAGCGCGGCACGTATTATTAATTGTAGTGAGTCTTGATAAAGGAAGCAGCCGCTTATAAATGATTAGCACCATTACAGCACCCAAGTCTCATTACTATCAAGTCCTCCTACAGCGTTTTTTTAAGAACCACATATAGAAGGCCGCAGGCCTGACCCGTATCTTGCCAGTGGTATGGACCCTTTGGTATGGACCTTTAACCCCGCTCACTATCCAGCGTTTAAACTTCCGGGTTTACATTTAAACCGACTATTAATAGCTTATTAATATCTTAGTTAGAAGGTGATTTTTCAAGCGGTTCCGTAGTGTAGTGGTCGCTTCACATTTGAGAGGCCCAAGGTTCGAGCCCAAGTATAATCAAATTATTTTATTTGTGTTCTTTGTTAACTTTTTGTTTTGATGTAGACATTTTAGTTTAAATAAATATGCTGTTTTATTGCAACCATTTTTTGTTTTTATTATGCCTATGAAATATATGTGTGAGATGGTGGGGGGGTTCTTAAACACATTAAAACTTTTACAGTGTTTTCATATCAATGAGTACTCAACCCCTATCCTAAATGAGTACCGTAAGAATAAGTTCAGATTCATCTCCCATTAAAGTTGAGAAAAATATGAAATTACGCTTATAAGATGAAGCAGATTTTTTAAAACCTACACAGTTCTGTTCCATTAATGAAAACTGCACGCGGATGCCAGTAAAAAAAGGAAACCAATGTAAATAAAATGAAATATGAAATATTTGGGGGTTACAACACAAAATCATAGATAATGTTTTTTTGGGGGTTATAACACAACATCATAGATAATGGTTATTTGGGGGTTATAACACAACATCATAGATAATGGTTATTTGGGAATTATAACACAAAATAATAGATAATGGTTATACCAGTATCTTTTTCTATTTTGTTTAAAATAATCGGCCAATATATTAATATTAACAGTAGAAAAAATGGTTCCATGTAACTTCATTGAGTGCCTTTTACACTGAAATTCCCGACGCCCTTTGATGCTTTGCATCAATACTTATCTTGTAAATTTACAATACGCGGTCAATAAACATCATAACAGTCTGTCAAGTAGAACTAGAGGAATAAGAAAATAATAAGATTTCATATAAAGTTAGATAACGGTCACAAACATATTTATAAGTCTACAAACAAATAAAGGTGAAATTAGTAGCAAATAAACGAGCTGTGTTTCGGTGAATAATTAAGCCTAAAGTAAAATTTCAAATACAAACAAACATGTACTGTACATTATAAAATATCAAAATACACTCAGCAGATTCTTTGGATTTAGCTGTACACATGTTTGTGTGTGTGTGTTTTTTTTGTTAGAAAGAAGACATGATCCATAACATTTACATACATCTATACACTGTAGTAGGTACGGAGGAGGTCCACAGTGCATGACTGGTAAGTTTTCGTCTTGTGTTCTCAAGAATATGTTTGTGCACAAGAGCTCTAAATCCAAGATGGCCGCCAAGATGGCCGATCAAAAACTAAGGAAATACCTTTGTTTCGAAAATGACACAAACAACATATAATTTTGATGACTTTGGTGAGCTTTTTAATTTAAGCAATTTAGTATATATAATTTTTATTAAACAATTAAGCTTTTGGGGAAATATTATACAAGTAATGAAAAAATGACTACATCAATGAAAATAACGGTAAACAAAACATGTTTGTTTGCTTATGACATGTTTCAATTTATACCTAAAATACAGTTTAGATACAATTATAACCTTACTATATTTATACACACCTATGGGACTAAGGAATATAATGATGCAATATTTCAAGTGAATATGATCAATAATGGTGATATATAAGACAAGAAAAGTTGGTGGGGTAAATGACAAATATGAAGGAGAAATGAGCATATTGATATATTTTGAGATGTTCTAGTTTTTGTTAACATTTAGTGTATGTGTTTTTGGATGTGGTTTTTTTAATATAGTTTTAAGTGCATGCACATGGTTAAATAAACAACAAAACATTTCTCTTAGTTTTAATAGTAAAAATAAAGATAAATAATTTATCAACAAAGGGCAAAAATCTCTCACATTGAGCTCTTGTAGAATAGAAGAAACAGGGTTTTACGCTGCATTGATTCTAAGGTTTTATTTGAAAATGTTGATGATAATCTACAATGTCTTGGGTAAAAGATTATTTTTGTTCCCACGAAACTTATTGATCATATAATGTCCAAATCCAAGATCACGGTCAAGATGGCTGCCCCTAAACCTTTGAAGTTCTGAGTTTTCACAAATGGCATAAACAACATCTTATTTCGACCATTTTGGTTAGATTTTTTGATTTAGGCAATTTATAACATTTTGTCTTTAAAAACAAGTAACTATTTTGAGGAATGTAACGACAAAATGAATAAATACTTGTCAAATCGGTACAAAAAACGTGTAGTTTTTGCCAAGGACATGTGTCAACATTTACCTGAAAAGCTATTTGGATGTAATTAACATCGAAACTACATATACAAACCACAAAGAGACTTATAAAAAATGCAATGACATACGTATTATCTTATGTGAATATGGTCCATAATTGTGATATACAAGATTGAAAAGTGGCGGGGCAAATCACAATCTGATAAAAAAAATGCATTTTGATATATTTTAAAATAATTTAGCCTTTTAAAACTTGTTTTGTTCACGGATATACGGATTTGTTTTCATACTGATCAGTGCATGTACAATGCATGTAATTAGAATATACATTGCACTAACTCATAACAGTATTGTTTACAACACATAGGAAAAACGATCATTTAATTGTATGCCTTTAGGTAACGCATTAAAATCTCTCAAATAACACAAAGTGTTGTAAGATATCACTTAAATTGTCCAATTAAACATACTTGTTTTGAAACAAACAGTGTTATAGTTACAAAACACTGCTTGAGCTGTGTTTTTTATCTCTATTTTTTGAGGGGGGGGTGGATAATTGTCTATGCTGTTTACTTAAACTGATACACGGGCATAATACACAATTGTGAGACAAAATCTTAGTCTTCACTTAATTACGAAGTTTCTGTATTGTTTTTGAAACGTATTCTGTCCTTTCTATGTGATAATAGAAAACATAGTACATTGAATCGAGTAAGCAGTTTAAATCTAATTAAGTTGAGCAACCAAAACAGTTTGTGAGTGTGTGAGTATTTTGAACTTTACGAGTTTCTTCCGCGCCTGAGGCTGAATAATGTGGTGACCCCAGGTCGGTTCCAAAACTTCTACGAAATGTTCTCACTAAACTCTTTAAAAATCAAATGGGAAACTATTGATAGATTGGTAACAACCATAAAGAGCTAGAGTTGAATGTGAAACTAATGTGAATCTCTAAAATTAGAAATTAGAATTATTAGAAATTATTATAAATTAGGAATTTTAAACAGAAACACCAGTTTTACACTCAAAGTCAAAACGAACATTATAACTATGCTCAGCAAGCGGTTATTTTTTAATGTAAAACAACACTTAGCGACAACATACTTAAAATTAAATTAAAGATGTGAGATATAAAAATTGATTTTTGTGTTTATTAATCTTTCAAACGCTATAGTTTAATGCGTCGTAAATGGAAAGCGGGCGACGTGCCAGAATGTTCAAATCATGCTGTTAGCGCCATGTATGCACGGTACATTGAGCGCATGGAAATCTTTCATACAGATGATCATTTACCTAAGGGGCGATTATAGGTATAAATGGTCCGTCAAAGGCTTCAATCATATTTCGAAAAAAACATGGACATTTTGAAATGTATGTTCAATTTCTGTCTGCGACACTCATGTTGTAGAGAACGGAAATTGTTATTTGTATCATAGAATTCCATGAACTTACTGAATTCATATCGAAATCAAGTGCCTGGTCTTAAGTTGAGCGATATTTGCCAAGAACAATTGACATTGATATGATTGAACCAACAACACATGCAATTTTTCTCACGGAAATTGACATAAGTAAAATAAATTCTTCAATCAATGAAAAGCATGTACATATTTCCTTACTTGTCCAATGCTCGGTAATCTGAATCTCACCGTTGAAAAAATCAAGCACAGCTCCCACAAATTGTATGAATTGAACTGGGATCCAAATGCATTTTGTCTGCTTTTTTAATAAAACCTTAATTACGCGAATCTGAATCGTGTTTTATTTGAATGCCTTAAACCAAAGTGTTTTCGTATGAATGTGAACAGCAAAGTCCGTCATCAAGAAACATAAGTACGTATTTTCTCTAGCTATGCCATGTTTTGATCAAAGGGCGACAAATCTTGGTAAATATCCAAAAAGCAGTACTTAATCAAAACGGAAGAAGTAGAAACCGGATGTAGCGGACCTTGCAGTCTGTCCCTTCCATGAAAATCCTAAAAAATCGCAATGTGCTTTGATAATTTCAATACAATACAATGATATGCGCTTGTAATGTCAAATTTCACAAAGAACAATCATTTTTGTCAGAAATTACAAAGCCACTTTAAAATCCTCAAATTAAACACTTTGTTTATATACATGTTTGTTTACGGCTTTAAAATCTTTAAAAAAAATCCATTACCTTTTTTTAAATTGTCATCGGATTATCAACATTTTGCGGTTCCTCGCAACTTTCAATTAAATTTCGATCTAACAAAGTTTGATTGGCCTCAAACACAAACTCAGTATTACTGAAAGCAGATCTATTATTGTTCAATAACTGCCTATGTGACTTTTTGTAAAATGAAATTTTATAACCAAATTTAATAACATCAAAAACATAATCATATGCTCCAATACTTTCCCAAAATTTGATATTGTCACGTAGTCGTCCTCGCACAATAATGTCTTGGTCACATTGCTCATATTCAAATAGTCTTTAGCAAATTTAGTATAATTATTTATATAATAATCTTTCAATGTCTCTAACTGCTCGCCCTTGACAGCTGCTAGCATCCGGAACCGGAAGTGGATGTTTAACTGTTTTGACCTCTCGGAACGTATGGGCAGTGTTGCCGGAAGTGCGAAAATTCTCAGCAGCCTTCACATCTTCCGGGACCTGTTGCACGCGCCTTACTGTGTCCGCCGTTGTCGAACGATCTGCTTTCTCAAAAAAGGCCATCGCGACCATCACCATAAAATCTCTGCATGGGAGCAGCAGCATACGGGTGGAAAAGCTTCTCTGATGACGTCATCAGAGACGACATCCTTTTTTGCGTTTTTCTACTTCTTTAATGCTTTATTCTCATCCCGGTTCATCTTTCCCTCGTCCTCGCTGTCGCTTGCCAGGACTGGAATCGTACAACTTCGATGTATCCCAACCGCCCTTGGACGTGTCTGAAATTCGTATCAGTTCATTGCGTTTCTTTATTTTGGTTAACGCGTCCGCTACCAACTCAAGACAGTAGTCCGGTTTGCCATGCTCAATACTCCAGTCTATTTGTTGGATACTGTCTGCAGTGTCCTCATTAAATTCCAACTGCACTCTGTTACATTTAAAATGCCACGCAACGTCCTTTTCTTTCTTGAAGAGTTTGACCTCCTCTTGAGCACTAAAAGTTGACTCCCTAAACTCTTCTTTCATGCTTTTAAATTCACTAAAAAGTAAATTTACTTTGCATTTTTATCCGCGATGTTTCCCAAATACACATGCGGAAGTTGACAATAAACAAATAAACATATTTACTGGTCAGTTACGCAAAGCTGAATGAATATTCCATGAGCATACTTACCCGCCAATACAATACACTGAGCGACCCGACCTGAGACTTTCTTATGCCATGGAACATCATTGTCCTCTTATTCGCTGCGCTCAAACTAGGAAAATTATATATCTAATGGCAATTGTTGAAAAGTTGTTGATAATAAAAGGTTACACAAAACTTACAATTTACTCCACCAATGAAGTAAGCGTTCTCTGTATCATCTTGTGCATCGGCACATTATTAGCATGCCTCAGTATATTATTCTTACGACTGTTTAAGTCGTGAGAACAATATATCTTGCTAAAAAAATTAAGAAGTCCCAGGAAAAACATAGCTAAATCATGGTAACGATATTAAAAGTCTGGATACAGATATAAAATAATTGTTGCAATGACATAACAAGTCGTTTGAACGAAACAAGTCGGTCTTGGTAACGACATAGCTAGACAATCAAAATGCTAGTAATTTGGTTAACGTATGTATTCGACGACGGATCCACAAAAAAACTGTCATGACCCTGTATGATATGAATATGAATAGGATCGTGCATTTAAATGCTTTTCAAACTGGATGTATTCTGATCGGTCGTTACCCAAAGTATGTTATCTCAATCATTCGTGTAAGATATATCATTCACAAGACTTATTGAGTGGTTCCCGTGAGTCAGCCACATTGTTACCACTACTTAGGTACTCATTCCCGAGACTTGATAAGTCGTTTCTACGAGTTAGTTCTCTCCTTCTCGCAAGTTATATGTTCATTATCTCGAAGAAATAAGCCTTGCAAAAATTTGCATACTCAGCAAACCACTCGAGAGTACTTGACTTTGTTTCATAATAATTCGAAGGAAGACGCCAGATATTATGCAATGCTGTATTTAATTATCTATTATACATAATAAAGTTATATTCATTCAGGCAGTATAGGCAAAAAACTTTTTTCGGATTACCTTTATGACAAAAAACATTATCGGCTCAATGATCATATTTGAAAAAAAAAATAGCAACACGGTATCAAAGTGTGAAAGCGAAACAGCTCTAACTGACATTTTTTCACAAAACGACTTTTTGTGTATTTTGTATCGCAACTTCCATGCCTATCATGTATTAAAATATCATAGTTCCAGGCCATGCAAATAAAAAGTAAAATTCAAATTTGTCCTAAAGCTCTTAGTGATATTAACTATATTTTAAGTGCGAAAAGTTTCTATGTGCAATGAAGTGCTACTTAGAGCTCTTTCGTATTCAGGTGGTTGAGTTAAGAAAAATTATAAATGAAACTTTTAGCAAAAATTGAGGAATATATTTATAAAAAATAATAATTATATTTGTATTTTGAAAACCTCCAGAATAAATATTATTTTGTAATTGATTAAAACTATAAAAAATATTGATAAAAGTATTCACTTAGACCCTTTCGCACTGAATTTGGGTATCTTTTCAAATTTTCTTAAATATTTTTTTATGTGTAACATTTATTTTTTTGACAACATTAATAAGAATTGAATCACTATTTAACATTCTGCTTCATTTATACATGTATATATTTTAAACCATAAAGCTTATTGAAAAAATGGGAACGTAATTGCAGAAAAGCTAGTTTAATTGGAAATGATTTTCAAAGAGATGTGAGCCTTGTTATGACCTGTGCCTAATTGTAGCTAGGTTCAAAAGCAGTTAAACTTTACTGAGTCTAGTAAGAGTGCTGTGACACACTCTAGGCCCATGCCTCAGGCTCAGAAGGACCTTATGTACTTCGAAATTCACACTCATACCACTAGTATGCTTACACGAATTCCAAAGAGATGCGAACCTTGCTATGACCTCTACTTAATTTCTGAATGTAAAATATTTTTTGTTTTAAAAAACAAGAAGAATAAATGCATTGAAGTGTTCATGATTTGAATGTTAAGTTGTGTAATTGTTAAATTTCAGATACCTTTAATCTTTGTATTCTTCTCTCGCAATTACCAAGTACCTAGTTTGTTATATACAACCTATTTAAAAGTTAAACATGCCATTTACGATAAATAAATATTAACAAACATGACAGTAATTTGTTTGATATTGTGGTATTTACCAACAATAATTTGTTTCTGAGGTGAGATGTGACTTTGCTGGTCAATGAATTACTTTTCTGGAAAGACAAAATAAGTAATCATTGTGGGGTGATGTAATTGCTTGGTATCTGACTGCCAGTGGATGTTTATCAGTAAGTGACCATTAAGCCGTGATGTGATTTGCTTGGTATCTGTGCAAGTGGATGGTATTCAGTAAGTAACCATTCAGGAGTGATGTGATTTGCTTTGTATTTGTTACCAGTGGATGGTAGTTAGTAAGTAACCATTCAGGGGTTATGTGATTTGCTTTGTATCTGTGCCAGTGTATGTTAACAAAAAGTTACAATCCAGGAGTGATGTGATTTGCATTGTATATGTGCCAGTGGATGTTAATCAGTAAGTAACCATTAAGCCGTGATGTGATTTGCTTGGTATCTGTGCAAGTGGATGTTATTCAGTAAGTAACCACTCAGGAGTGATGTGATTTACTTGGTATCTGTCCCAGTGGATGTGAATTTGTAAGTAACCATTAAGGGGTTATGTGATTTTCTTGTTATCTGTGCCAGTGGGTGTTAATTAGTAAGCAACCATTCAGGGGTTATGTGAAGTGCTTTGTATCTGTGCCTGTGGATGTTTAACAATAAGTAACCATTCAGGATTGATGTGATTTGCTTGGTACCTGTGTCAGTGGTTGTTTATCAGAGGGTTACAATTCTGCTAAGATGAAATCAAACAACTGAATGTTGTAAATGTGTACCCATTATGATTATTTGAAAATTTGCTAATAATTGCCAAATAGCAGTTAAGTTATCCAAGTGGAAAAGCCCCTTCATATTTTACCTTGTGTTTTAAGGTTCAGTTAACGTACAACTACATGCTAATACTAGTGCTCAGTGGAAAAAGGTTGTCCGTGGATTACATTTGAAAGACTGTTTATGTACAACAAAATAAAACATTAATTATGTTTGTAAATATATTGAACAATTAAATTAAATGTAATCAAAAGTGGTATAGAGGTTAACTCTTTATATTAGCAGAGTTTCTTGACACACAAAAATCCCAACATAAAGGCATTAGGTATTGTCAGGCTGTGTTACAACCTGAAGTGAAATAACGATCTGAATTGTACTAAACTTTATTACATTATTACAATTGCTTGACAACCTGAATTGTAATAACGCCCGAAAGTTTATCAACTTATTTCCTGGTTTAAAATTGCATCTGATCGCATTTTTAACACAGATTATTGCAAAATATAATGAATACATGTATATAAAATTTATATTAATAAGGCAAAACGACCTATGAATGACAAAAAATGTGTTCTCATACAACCTCAATTGTAATAAAGTTATTACATTTGTACAATTGCTTGACAACCTGAATTGTAATAACGCCCGACAGTGTAATACACTTATTTCTTGGTTTAAAATTGCATCTGATCGCATTTTCAAACAGCATTTTTTAAACAGAAACATATTATTACTTATTTTCAGCCATATAATTTATTTCATCATTGTCTTACCGATGGCTTATATCTTGCGGAGCTATTTATCCACAGCTTGTTCGTAAATTAAGTCGTACGATATTTTATGAAACGGCCCCCTGAAACGTTATAAACATTTTTCTCAAATTAAAATTGTACATCATCGAACTCTAAACAAATACCTTTGCGATGTACAATGTACAAATGTATCTAAATAAGGTAATGTGATCGATAAAGGATAAATACAAATGATGTTTAACAACCTGGTTTGTTTAAACGTATTTAATTATTACATTCACTTGCTCCCCCCCCCCCCATCCCCAAGTGTAATAATGCCCTGAAATGTAATAAACTTTTTTGTTGGTTTACAATTGTATATCAAATAAAATGTATTTTTAACAAAGGTAATACGATTGATGACAGACAAACTTAGATTATGTGATACATCTGAATTGTAATACATGCACTTAATGGCATTATTGGAATTCCATTGTCGCCCTGAAGTTTGGTAACGTCATGAAAAGAAATAAATTGTTTGGGTTTGGAATTGTAAATAATCGATTTTCTAAACTAAAATTCTTGCGAAATGTTTGTAAAAAAAAAATGTAATAACGCCCTGAAATTTTATAAACATATTACATGGTTTTAACTTGCATATAACATACAGTATTGTGACATTTAAATGTGTTGTCATTCTTATTTGATAATAATTGATAATTGAAATTATTTACTATATGACGTTTTACTCATTAATAAACATAAATGATAATGTGATTTCAGATCTTATCCTTCTTGTTCTGCCCGATCGCTTGTACCTGATTGGCAAAATTTGTGGCACAGTGCGAACCTTATTCTTGTACCGTTCCGACACCCAAACCGAGGATGCCTCGTTTTTCTTATAGACTATTTTATACATCGTAAACGACAATATACAATATAAATATAAAATATATTGTCTCAATAATGTATGTCTTTACCATGTATAATTTATGTCTTTTAAATTAGCGAACATTAAAATCGGCGATCGCTCATCGACATTAAACTTAAATGTACTATGAATATCGATGGCCAAGCTCGCACAACGACATTCAGGTTATACCATTGCTTTGAAAAACGAAAGGTGCGCTCGCTCTTCGACATTCGTGTCTTTTAAAGAAGCGAACGTCGATATCGGCGATTGCCTATCGACATTCAACTTGTACTATGAATATCGATGACCCTTATCGCCCATCGACATTCAGATTATATAATGGCTTAGAAAAATGGCTCTGCATATCGTTTTTTTAAAGTCATTATATAATCTGAATATCGATGTGCGAGCTCTGTCATCGATATTCATAGTCGACATCGTCGATCTCCTATCTCCTATCGACACTCAACTTGTACTATATCAAATATTGATGGCCCCGCTCGACATTCGACACTCAGATTATACAGAGGGGGTAATCACGTGATAATCAAGATGGCGACGTTCATGCCGAGGCAGGTATTTTTGCCATGTTAAACCCTTTGTTACTTGTATTGATTGTTTAAATGCCTCTCACGTTAGCCATATCAGCAAGATAGTTACTAGCGTTTATATCGTGTTGATATTCGCTGTTTATCTCGACTTTACTTGTTGCGAAATTTTTTAGCGGGATGACCTAATCAAAAGCTCCAGCAAGAAAATTTGCGGGAAGTAAAGTCGAGATATAAAGCGAATTTTAATACGAAAAATCGCTTATTACATGTTTACTGATATGGCTGGAATGTGAGCGTCATTAATAAGTAAACAAAAGTAAAAAAGGGTAAAAAACGGCGAAAAATAACTGTCTCGACATGGACGTCGCCATCTTGACTATCATGTGATTACCCCCTCTGTTATATAATGACTTAGAAAAATTAGCTCGCCTATGGTTAAACAACGAACATATACTCTGTTAAACACTTAAAGCGAGATTATACGATTTTGTCACATATGTATGAATTAAGATAAAATGTCTCAAACACTTATTATACAGAACAGAACAGAATAGTTTATTTGACGTAAGCATATACAGCTCATCGTCGTTAACATACATATACAATAACAGCATGCGTTACAATAAAATACAAAATATACATCATTCGAAGGAAGATCGATTAAAAAAGAATGAAATACAACTTGTTTAAGTGAGAATGTCACATGGAAGAGGTTAATACTGGGTGACCACATACTGTAAAAACTTTGTTTAATGCTTGAATGCGTTTTAATTCCCTTTTATTATTGTTTAATTTGAGTTACAATGCTATGACGTTAAATTTACACTTAAATGTATTATGAATATTGCTGGGCCAAGTGTGAGGTTGAGCGCTCTATAACCAGGTTTAAACCACCAATGCTTTGCATTGACCGTTCCAAGGCGGTGACCCCAGCTTTATTCATATTTTGTGTTTATGTTGGTTTGTATTGTGCTGTATTGTGCTGTTTTGTACTGTTTGGGCAATCGGTCACTTGCCTTAAATAAAGGACCAACTAATTGTTTTTAATGAAAATTCAATACTGCTCCAGCAGCTGGAGTTCCACTTCTTTATATTGCAACACGTATTACATTATTATACGCTAAGTGGCTTTATGAAAGATATATAATATATAGCAGGTTTCAAGTTTTTTTGTTGGAAACATCGGCAAAATTCCATTGACCATTGACAAACCAGTAAACACAGTATAGTCATAGTGCACTATGAATTTCAAATACAATCAAGTAAATAAAATATACTACAATGAAACATGTTCACATATATAAGACATTTTCTCGCATTTCAAAGCCTTTTAAACAAAACATGGCTAATTTTCTTAACACATTTTTCTTTGAACTAAGTAATTCGATAAACTTAAACATATTTGGGCGACATCTGTAATACTTTGGAATTCATGTTTTCCTAACATCGGCATAGTAAGGACATGTAAGAACAAAGTGATATTCATCCTCAATATCATTAAGGTTGCATAAAACACATTTACGTTGATCTCTAACAATGTTCTGGTGTCTACCCGTTTCAATAAATAATTTGTGAGATGACAAACGTAATTTAGCTATAATGTTCCTATGTTTTTTTATTTTCAGCAATATCAATATAAGCGGATCTTTTGAATACTGGTTTAAATTCCTTATATAAAATCATTGAATTAAATGATGTGACAGTTACGTTCCAGTTAGTAATATACTGGTCTCGTAATCTGTTTTGAAGTAACGGGATAAATTGATTAGAGTTCACAAATTCGGGGAATAACCAAACATCGTTAAAACCGGTTTGGTTAAGAATGTCCCGTACTTTTGATGACCAATTGTTTGTGTTATGTTTGCGTTCAATGTCTTATCTCTGTGATATAACAATTTGTTTTAGAATACAATTACCCTGCTTTACAGTATATAATTTCAAAAAGTATTGAACGATTCTGACATATCTGTCTAAATACAAGGGGAATTGACCAACTTCGGCATATAGCGATTATGAGTTTGTTGACACCTTTACATTTAATATTATTTTACAAAATTTACGATGGACGCGCTCAATGTTTTCCGCTTTGATAAATCCCCAAACCTCACAATTATAGTTTAGAATTGATGATACATATGCGTCAAAAAGATTTAACATGACATTTATAGGTACGTCCATATCTTGTGTTAAGTTGAAGAAAGAATGCATAGCTTTTAAAGATTTGCCATACAATGTATTTGTTGCGGGTACAAAAGATCCACCGTTTGACATGACAATTCCCAGATAATTACAATTATTCACAATTTCTAGTTCTTCTATTATAGTTATTTCAATATGAATTAAAATAAAAGTTAAGAAGAACATGTGTCGAAAAATACGAAATAAGCCAGATATTTAATTCTGAAATCGAAAATGTCTGTACAGTCGAATTCGTCAGCATGTATATCATGCATGTACGATTTGAATCTAAATTTAGTTTTAGTGCAGATTCGTTCATACGAAACAAAGACACACTTTTGTTTTACGGGTCATTTTAACCTCCTGCAACTATATCTGTTCATAGGACACACGAACACTAACTCCGATCCTAATAAAAAGACGAATGCTTCGGTTATTAGAGGAAAATATGTACGAAATATCTTCTTCACAAAAGGCTCGGGACGCTTATTTGTCTTTGCTGCATGTTATGAAATTCGTCTTCAATGTATAATTTTTCTTGCCTATTTTGTGGTATTATAACAGATTTTTATCAATATATTACAATTTAACACATATAAAAATCGTATAATCTCGATTTAAGATGGAATGACAGAAAAAATTGCGATACTACAAAGCGCAATCTTTTTAAATTTTCGACATTCTATGTTCACAGAATCAATATGCTACACGTAAGTCAGACATACAACTAGTGGTTATGTGTCGTATGAATATACATAGTGCTGATACATGCCAACTAAAGTCCACTGCTCATGTACAATTTTATTGTTTGTGTGTCGTATATAAAATGTAGATAAAATTACAAAGGCTGATAAGTATTGCCTGACTATTCAAACGCTTTATATAAGACGATATAAACAGGAATTATTTCATTTCTTGAAGTCATCCTCATCACTTGTTTAGTGCATGTCTGTTTCAATATTAAAACAAACAATAATGAGACCTGTTGACGATGCTACTTATAACACCCTTGTAGAGTTGCTTAAGGGTAACTATCAACGAAAGGTTTCTGAAAGAAGTTCTGTAGATAAAAAGCACCCTGGAGATGTATTTGCGGAATAAGCAACGATTGTCTCTACGGGGAGAAAATCGCCTTCATGATGGAAAGCTTCTTGTTCGCAAATCTGCCGTTCAAAACATAGTCAACCAGAAATTTAAAGAAACGAAGTGTGCTCTTGCATATTCTTTGAAGAGTAAATATACATCAGTTTTGTAGACAAGGCTCTTTCTGATCTTGGATTACATTAGTGTCCAGAGCGTGTGTACATTATGGAAGAGACTGGAATTAGTCCTGAAAATCGCCCGCGAATGTGATCCCCCCCCCCAAAGTAAAAGCCTCGGTCAGTGATTTCACCGTGGTCAGCAACTATCACCCTTATTTTTGCGCCATAGCTGCTTGGAACCACATGCCCCCTTTCGTTGTCTTTAAGGTTGATATTATCATAAAATATTGCACACTAAAGGGGTAATAATGAGAAATCCTAAGCTGTTTGCATTATCTAAAGCGAAGATATTAAATTACTGAATACATTCGTCGATTCCAAACATAAAATTACTTATATACGGCACTGTAGATTATTATTTTAAATGACTTACATTAGGAACGGATACGAGTTTGGTTATGTTTAGTTATAAATTTTATGACGATTTAAAAGTAACTTACATTTTATAGAAATGAACAGATAAAATATATAAAGCGCAATTTTACAATACGATATATACATGTAGGAAAAATAATGAACGCAACGCGGAGCTAATGCATGGAGCGACAGCGGGAGCCGATGCATCAATGTCGGAGACCGGTTGGTCGAATGCAGATTTGTTCAAACAATTAATGGAGACACATTTCCTGAAGTACGTAAACCGGTCCGATATGAGGCAGTCGGTGCTGTTGATCTTTAGCGGCCATTCAACCCATACGTCGCCTGACATCATCAATTAGGCCAGAGCAAGAGACGTTCATTTGTTCGTGTTACCTGCTCACACGTCGCACATCCTCTAACCACTCAATGTTTCGGTTTTCGGTCCGTTAAAGAGCTACTATCACACAGCGTGCGCAACCTTAATGTGTATTTAAAAGCAGTGAGCCCACTAAAAATCATTTCGGCATTTAAAAGGCTGGGCTTTACCCCCATAACAGAAGCGTCATCACAACAGAGAAACCTCCCCCATGTGAAGCGTTTAGAGACTACAGGGAGACGCCGCTATAGAAAGCGGATGCAATGCGACGGAAAAAGATGCGATACTACAATACTTGAAGACAAAAGTGTTCCAAACGTCTGTCACAGCAGACTGCTGTCTGTGCAGACGGAATAGCAAAAAAGAGCGAAACTCAATCCAAACGGTCATGCAATTTCAGGCAATCAATACCTGACTGAAACCGACGAGCTCGACAAGGAAAACTCTGCGCAAAAACAGCGTGATAATAGAAAGAAGCCAGAACAAAATACTTTTTTAATAACGACTTTGCCGTCAAAAAGTTGCATTTTCGAAGATTCGAAGCCTGAGAATGAAGATGATTAAAGACGATGATGAGGTCTGCTGCATATGGCAGCAACGCCAGCCACCAACCGTTCATTACTGCCCTCACATTAAACTGCTCAACTTGGGATCATTTTGAGTTGTGCGTACATTGGGTGCACGTGCATTTGGTTATGAAAATCGAGTTTTCCGACGCGGTAACGAGTTCCGCAGCAGACATCGTTGCTATACATCTTATTATTAAGTTTACTTGTTAAATTGTTTGTTGGTCCAATGGTTAAATTATTATTATATATTATTATAATTAAACTCCAAAAAGAGATGTTACTTATTACCTTATGTTTCTAGTTATGAGAATACAGAATTGTTGTTTTATTCATTTTTTTTTGCATTCGTGAAAAATATACACACAAAAATCAACACATCCTTTTGACCTTCAGTTATCTCCCGTACCGAACCTCATTATGCACGTACAAATAATCGACCAATCAGAGTGACCGAATAAAAAAGAAGCGTGGTCCTGACCTTCAACTGTAAAATTAATAACGAGGTAATTTTTTAGCAAACAAACAGTTTTCGATGGCGATTTGCGTTAAAACTTGTCTGTTATGTATATTTTGTTGACATATTATGTTTTAATTGTGTATTGTATTGCTTATTAGCAATCCACTACCAATCATATTCTTGAGTGACCGGATAGATAAGAAAACAGGCTATACTCTCTTGTGTTATAAAGCTATTTTGTTATTAACATGTTAACTGGTAGTCATTTTTTTCTCTCAATATTTTGGTGAGAAGGACTTGCGCTAATACTAAAATTAAACTCTAATGATGCCTCGGTCGCCATGGCGTAGCGGGTAAAGTGTCTTCCTAACAACCGGGAGGTCACTGGTTAGTTAACAAATTTGAAGCGCTCTTTAGATTTACCCGATATATACAAAGTATTCGGTCTACCCACAAACGAGAGCGTTTCAAAAAGCTTTTGATTCAATCGAGACAAAATAAGTAGCTTTACGCAAATACTAACTAAGATAAACTAAGGATAAACTGTATCATTGATAGTTTTGATCATGCCCAAACAACCGATAAATTTGTTTAATCGTATTAACTTTTTAATGAATTAATTAATATTATGTATAATTTGTATTATATGAATGATGTTAGAATAAATGTATTTCTTAAAGTTAGACTTATTAAAGTACTAAAACAATATAATTGATATATACGTTCACAAATATTATTTACAAGTTCATAAAATCTTCGTGAAATTATAAATGACATATAGATTTTACATTTATTTCCCCCATCATGGTGTAGTGCTAACTTTCACCAAATGCAAACACAAATAAAGCTGCTGTACTAATATCTTCAACTGCACAAAAACAATAGCGTCACATAAGACACAAAAAAATTAACAGTATATAAAAGCAAAAAAGCTTTTCAATTTAAAGAGCGCAGATTGTGAATGAAATGAACTTAAACAATTTGTTTATTCTAATTGTGGTTTCTAATTTGATATTATATTCTATTATAATTGAATATATAGAATCTGTAATTTTGAATATTACATTTACAAATATAAATGATTATGTTATGCATGTATCACTACAATGAACTGATAACATTATCTCATACATTATGCAATTATATAAACGTATTATGCCATGCGTTATGCACTAAAATGAACTGTTTATCTCGTGCATTATGTACTAAAATGAAATGCCAAATGGCATTTGCAATACGCGTATGCTGCAGACTCCATCCATAAGTTCAGCTAAACACATGAAATGACATGAAATGACAAAAGTGAAAAAAAATAAATATATAAATTACAAAAAAAGCTGCCACCCCCCTTGCCGCGGATGAATTGTTGCCGAAAAGATAAAGAAAGAATTTGCGACTGGATTTTTGAAAGAGCAAAAGACAAACTTCCATCACAGGGAATAGGCCATGCCTACTTTGAAACCAAATACAATAACACTTAAGACATAACGCAATTGCGAAACTTTGACTATTTGTACTGTAGTATTTGGAGTTTATTATACTGTACAAGCTTGGCACATAAAACACGCACACAAAAAGTTAGGCGGGTCAATATACACTTTGACACCCCCCCACAAAAGGTATTTTTACTGATTCTGGTAGGGTAGCACGTAAAATCAAGATGGCCGCAAAGATGGCCGCCAAAACCTATTAATGATCATAACTATGTAACTATCCACTCAAATTTGATGTTTTTGGTTTCTATACCCAGGTTGCGGGGACAAAAGAACATTTTAAGATCGCCAGATATAGTGTGTGTAAGTTTAATATGAAACACGTAGTTCCAACATGGCCTCCAAAATAGCCAAATAGAGAAGGATCACAAGTCCATAACGTTTGACTCAAAGGTGATTATTTTTGTGTAAAACGTCATAGTTTTAGAGACAAAGAACACTTTGATTGATTTGTTGATAGCACTAAGCAGTTGGTTCATCATAAAATCCAATGTATGACATTCAGCTGTCCACTATTACCTGATACACAATCTGTTTCCTCGCCGAATAACGGGGCTATGGACGGGACGGGACCATTCCACTGTTGCTTTAACAACATCAACGTCTGCATACCCTGGTGACACAAGGGCATTACATCCCTTTTAGTCAGAGCGGTGCTGATCAGAGCAATCATGCCTGCATTGATTTTGTCACGAGAAAAAAGTCATAAATTTTGCATGATCATTCTGCTCTTTGTTGGAACTCGTCTCCGCGGTGTGATATCTTTTGTAGAAGAACCGTCTTCGTAACCATCGAACACCAATGTTGCTTGTCCGTTAAATAGGCATAAGACTCGGCTTTTGCGTTGTTTTGTCGCCCTTCTTCCATGGTAAACGATGAAGCAAAGAGCCACCATGAAGCACGTAACATTCAGCTTCAGGAATACAGTTTAATACAGCCTCACTTGTTACGTTTACAGCTTGATATCTCATTTAATGTTTTACCTGAGACTTGTCTGCTTAACGAATTAGCTTCAAAGAGGGCAGGAGGAAGGGGACTCATTTCATACAGCAATATCACTTCAAGGAAAAGATCTATAGATGTTGACACTACCAGAAAACACTGAAACAGAAGGGCATGATAAATAGTACAGTCTTAAGCAATTTTAGCGGAAATCAAATAGCGGAGCTATTCCCAAGATTTAAGCCGCTGACTTTTCTCTTAGATTAGTAAAACAAAGGTCGACTGTCCTGTGATATATCTTATGATCATGCTCCCAACCTCCTGAAATGCATGAACATTCACATCTGTCCAGCCACTATCCAAGTGACTGTGTTTTTCAAAGAGGATCAGCTGTGTAGGGTGAGCAGGTTGTAATATGTGTCTGCTGTTCTCGAGATCAGAAGCATTTCTTTTGATGCGCACCTCAGTTGAGTCTTTGTGTTGTGGACTCGTAGTATAGGCCAGTTCTGTGAAATCCTGCATCGCACTGTTGTACTCGAATGCTTCAGGTGCAAAAAGGGTCAAACGGTTTAGCATTACCTTAGACAACATGTGCTCTTGAGAGACCTCATCAATGTAAGCTCAATGACAAAATCACTGCTTTGCCGAGCCCATCACTGATTGCTCCTACGAACAACGTGAAAACATTAACGAACTTTCGATAAACCTCTTGGTGTGTTTCATATAGGCTGCACATTGGCTGAAGATAGTTTTAAGCAGATCGCAGGTAATTGAAGTACCCAGCTGCAGCACAGACAAAAATACAAATAGATACTGTCTGCAATAGCATCATCCAACAACCAATGCGACCCGCCTTGCTTACCATAAGGTGATAATTCAGCAATAATTGGCTTGTCTGTGTAGTTTGGTCAAGTTCATGTTGCCTCTTCTATGCAATCGTCTCTAATTTGATCTAAATGTCAAAACATGAAGTATCTGCGTCGTCTCGCCCCTAAGAATGGAAGAGTGCTAATTCTCTGCCTGATCAAGCAGTATCTGAATCTCGGGATCTTTCTGATATGAGCTGGCTGTGTAAGCAATTGTCAATACGAAAATGGTCCCGCAAAGCCGTCTGAACAGCTTTTCCTGTCAAAATGTGCACAATTGCATTTACCCCATAGTCTTAAGTATGTTTTAGACCGGGTCATTAACTGATGAATCCTATTGCCCCAAGCAAATTCATGAAAACACCCCAACATCGGAACAATACTTTTAGGCAACTACTTTGTAGCACATCAATTATGATTTCGGCAGCCTTCCAATACAAGGATTTGTCAAACGTAAAAATGAAAAGGTGGGAAGGTTGTGATTAAAGTCAAGGTTACAAACAGAGTCTTATTTTGACAGAATGCACGACTTATCCCTAGAGTACAAATGATTATAAGCAAGAATTTGACTGACGGCTGCACAAGGTGCTAGTTTTCCTGATGCAATGTATGCATTATGCATAATTTCCTGCTAATTCGGTGTTGCCTGCATGAAGCTGAAGGAGACTTCTCACAAAAAATCGACCCTCTTGTCATAATCCAGAAATCGCGTCAGGTCCTCGAATACTACCTCAGTACAAGCATGCCTTGCCAACCCCGTATTCCAAGACAGAAAAGCTCTGTGGTATGTTTTTGCGGAATCAAATCATTTGTCCGTGATGCAGGCTAATAAATGTATTGAATACCTTTCCCATGAAAGTACATTTGCAGTCAATGGTGATAGTATTGTGATCAACACTATCGGCGTAAAGGAGAACACACATTACAAACAAATCTATACCACTGCCAAGGAAATTAGGTTCAACAAAACCCTCTGCCTTTGACGCTTACCTTCGAACGATGTAGACGATTGATTTGAACAAGTCCCATTGGTATTGGTGCAATGACAGCTGGTGAACGAACTGCTTCAATAATAGCATGACCAACTTCTGCAACCTTGCGCCTTTTGTCTTTTCAACAGGAATCACGTAATACGTACCCAGCCAAAATGCCATGTGTCCAATTTAACCTTACAACAACAGAGTATGCAGTCTTTATAGCTTTTAAAACCTACACTTGATTGCCTTGTGGTTCTCTTTCGTACAGAACTACAACTTTGCATTGCAGCATAACTTTCAATGTTTTTATCATTTGTGTACTGCTGACGACATTTCAATGTACTTTGGTACCAGCCTCAGTTTCAAGATCGTATGTTCGCTCCACATTAGCTTCATTTATTCCCTTTATTGGCGGACTTTCGTCGTCCGCTTCTGGTCTGGGATCGTTCTGAAAGAGTCTGGAGTACGATTGAAGCGGATACTTGTAGATGTCACTGCAGTATAACCTCTATCTGTTTAGGGATGTGGTACTCTCGATAAGGAGATTTCCCGCAATGTCTGATATAACATCGGCCTTTGGCTAACTGGTCTTGGTGAGGGTCTTGAGATTGATGTAGGCGTTCTAACTGCTGCTTGTGGTCATCTCTTTGTCGATGATACTACATTATTCCTCAGTCCATTCCTCCTTGGCCTATTTTATCTTCTTCCTTACCTCCCTGTTCGCTTTCTTGTTTTGCCCTAGAGTTCAAGATGGTTTACTTCTCATGCCCCAGCTCTCTTCTTTTTTCACCTAGGTCCACGATTGCGGTCTTTACCCATTGCGTGTTCTTCGTACTCTCTCGCACAAGAACTTCTTCGGCCGATGACAGTAGGACATCCTTGATGTTGTTATTCATGGTGTCGATGTGATTGTTAAAGAAGATCAAGGCTGCAAACTTGCCACCTATCTATGGTTGAAATACCTCTGCTATCACTGGATCTTTCATTTTCTCCAAGTGAAATCTAACGCGAGGGTCCTTTGTGATGCAATTCCTCTTTAACTTGAGCTTGATGGTGGCTAGCACTTAGTCATGGTCACTTGAGATGTCTGTGCCAGTAAATGTTCTTGTGTTCGCCTTGTTGATGCTGAGCTTGAGCCGTTGCGGCGCCAGAATGAAATATCTGGTTTTGTACTTGCCCGTTTGGAGCATGTCAGGTCGTTGTTCTGGACGGTTTGTTATGGTGCAGCGTATTGGCAAGGGTGAGTTGGAGGCTTCTGGCGAACTCACGAAGTCTCAAACTTCTGTAATTGGTCTCCTCTAAGTTGAATCTATATACTGTCCCTGACCAGTCTTGGTATGCGTCTGGTCCAATTTTTGCGTTGCAATCGCTTAGGACTTTGAGAATGTATTTCTTTGAGACAACGACTATTATGCGCTCTAATTCTTCATAGAACTGTTCAATCTCCTCATTTTTGAAGTCAGTTATTAGTGCATAGACCTGTATGATTGTGATATTGTGATGATTTGGTTTCGCTGAATGGATGAAAATAAATCTGCTGCAGATTTGGGTGCAACTGATGACGCTGTTGACTACCTCCTTCCTAACGATAAAAGACTGGCGATGGATTGCGCGGTTGTTGTTATTCCGGGCGCCGACCGATCTGGCTTTGTATTCTGTTATTTTTTTACCCTTGTCATTTCCTTTGATTGTGCTTAAAGCTATCTTGGCGGCGCCGTCTGGTCTCCAAAAAGTTTGCAACTGGTTGTACGAAACGTACCAGTCCCCTTACTTCGTTTTACCCGCCAACTGAAGCAGATACCAGGGTGTGGTTGGGTAAAATGTCTCGACCAAGAAGTGAGAGTTGCTATTAGATATCATATAGCTAAATATTGTAATAAAGTTAATGAAAATAGTAATATTAACATATTTTGGTCAATAAAAAACTCCTTAGAAGTAATTGATAAAATTGAAAAGAAAAAATATAAAGTGTCACAAGTTAGCACTTACAATTTTTCTACACTATATACAACGCTTCCTCACGCTTTAATACAATCCAAAATTGTTTCTTTGATTGAAAAATCTTTTGCTAGAGAGAAGTGTTCATATCTAGCTTTAAACACTAAACAGCTTTTTCACCAATCAGATATTAGATAATTACATCATTTGGACGTGTCTTGACTTTTGTGCAGCACTTAATTTTCTTCTGGATAACTTGTTCGTTGAATTTAATGGTAAAATATATAAACAAATTATCGGCCTTCCTATGGGTACTAATTGTGCGCCACTTATAGCTGATCTTTTTTTTATATTGCTATTAAAGCGATTTTATGTTAGAATTATCTAAAACTAAACAACTAGATTTAATTCAATGTTTTAACCTTACTAGTAGGTACATTGATGACATACTTAATTTAGATAACTCATTTTTTGAACAATATATTCACAAAATCTACCCAAAAGAACTAGTCTTAAATAAATCTTGTCAATCCAATACAGACGCTGCGTATTTAGACTTACATCTTACTATTAATAATAGTATGATTAAAACTAGTTTATACGACAAACGGGAAGACTTTAACTTTGAAATTGTGAATTTTCCGTTCCTAGATGGCAACATCCCTAAAGGTCCATCCTATGGTATTTACATTTCGCAGTTAGTACGTTATGCCAGAGCATGTTCATGTATTAAAGATTTTAATGATAGTAATCGTATTTTAACAAAGAAATTGCTAAAACAAGGTTTTTTGTATCAAAGCCTTAGAAGTAAATTCGCTAAATTTCACTCAAAGTATGGTGATTTAATTTCTAAATATAATGTTTCTTTAAAATGGCATTTAACTAATGGGATTTTCCACCCATCGTTTTATGGAGATGTTTTGAAGCGTGTTCGCAAATTCAAATATCTTAAAGTAAATGTTTTTATTAAACTTTTCAATTTAATAAACTCATTTTTATCAAAAGAATATGATGCTTACGTACTTAAAATCACGTGCTTGTTGGGTTTCGATTCACTATATCTTTCTTCTCTTAAAATTTGGAATGATTAATGAAATTACGTTCCAAGGCGGTGACCCCAGCTTTATTCTTATATGTGTTTATGTTGTTTTGTATTGTGCTGTTTTGTACTGTTTGGGCAATCGGTCACTTGCCTTAAATAAAGGACCAACTATTTGTTTATAATAAGAGTTCGATACTGCTCCAGCAGATGGAGTTTCACTTCTTTATATTGGATGTCAGGTGAAAACCAGTTGTGCCTGATTTCCCGAAGGAACTGCTGCCAACGGACAAAGAACGAACTCTACTTTTTTCTACTAAACATTATACTAGTATCACAATTTAAACGTAAACGATGAAGATATCAATAGTTTCTATTACATAGAAATACCTCAACTTTGAATTAAAGTGTTAAATGGGTCAATCAAGTTAAAAGTGGCTGATATTGTTTGAAACATATGGCAACTGATAAAAGCCCAGCTCATCTGGTTTTACAATTGACTTAATTTAGTCTATTTGGCCTAAAATGGCACAGTTGTTTTCAGAGTTGTTATCCTATTAACTCAAACACAAGGTATAAATACCTTCATTTCAAACGATGATAAACCAAGACATTTTTTATTTAATAACACAGATAAAAACGATACTCCGGGTCAATTTCGGCTAAAAGATTTTGAAAATGCCTTTGATTCTTTATCGTTGATATTTTTTTAATCGGATTATATCATGGTTTAATGTACTAGTCATAAATGGTTGGATGTATCGTATAATGTATTAAACCATTTATGACTAACATTAAACCATGATATAATCCGACTAAAGAGCAATTGCATCACAAAGGACCCTCGCGTTAGATTTCACTTGGAGAAAATGAAAGATCCAGTGATAGCAGAGGTATTTCAACCATAGATAGGTGGCAAGTTTGCAGCCTTGATCTTCTTTAACAATCACATCGACACCATGAATAACAACATCAAGGATGTCCTACTGTCATCGGCCGAAGAAGTTCTTGTGCGAAAGAGTACGAAGAACACGCAATGGGGAAAGACCGCAATCATGGACCTATGTGAAAAAAGAAGAGAGCTGGGGCATGAGAAGTAAACCATCTTGAACTCTAGGGCAAAACAAGAAAGCGAACAGGGAGGTAAGGAAGAAGATAAATTAGGCAAAGGGGGAATGGACTGAGGAATAATGTAGTATCATCGACAAAGAGATGACCACAAGCAGCAGTTAGAACGCCTACATCAATCTCAAGACCCTCACCAAGACCAGTTAGCCAAAGGCCGATGTTATATCAGACATTGCGGGGATTCTCCTTATCGAGAGTACCACATTCCTAAACAGAAAGAGGTAATACTGCAGTGACCTCTACAAGTATCCGCTTCAACCGTACTCCAGACTCTTTCAGAACGATCCCAGACCAGAAGCGGACGACGAAAGTCCGCCAATGAAGGGAATAAATGAAGCTAATGTGGAGCGAACATACGATCTTGAAACTGAGGCTGGTACCAACGTACATTGAAATGTCGTCAGCAGTACACAAATCATAAAAACATTGAAAGTTATGCTGCAAAGCAAAGTTGTAGTTCTGTACGAAAGAGAACCACAAGGCAATCAAGTGTAGGTTTTAAAAGCTATAAAGACTGCATACTCTGTTGTTGTAAGGTTAAATTGGACACATGGCATTTTGGCTGGGTACGTACTACGTGATTCCTGTTAAGATGTAAAATGGTTATTGTATTGAAAAGACAAAAGGCGCAAGGTTGCAGAAGTTGGTCATGCTATTATTGAAGCAGTTCGTTCACAAGCTGTCATTGCACCAATACAAATGGGACTTATTAAAATAAATCGTCTACAGCGTTCGAAGGTAAGCGTCAAAGGCAGAGGGTTTTGTTGAACCTAATTTCCTTGGCAGTGGTATCGATTTGTTTGTTATGTGTGTTCTCCTTTACGCCGATAGCGTTGATCACAATACTATCACCATTGACGGCAAATGTACTGTCATGGGAATGGTATTCAATATACTGTTTAGCCTGCATCACGGACAAATGATTTGATTCCGCAAAAACATACCACAGAGCTTTTCTATATTGGAGTACGGGGTTGGCAAGGCATGCTTGTACTGAGGTAGTATTCGAGGACCTGACGCGATTTCTGGATTATGACAAGAGGGTCGATTTTTTGTGAGAAGTCTCCTTCAGCTTCATGCAGGCAACACCGAACAAGCAGGGAATTATGCATAATGCATAAATTGCATCAGGAAAACTAGCACCTTGTGCAGCCGTCAGTCAAATTCTTGCTTATAATCATTTGTACTCTAGGGATAAGTCGTGCATTCTGTCAACATTAGACTCTGTTTGTAACCTTGACTTGAAGCACAACCTTCCCACCTTTTCATTTTTACGTTTGACAAATCCTTGTATTGGAAGGCTGCCGAAATCATAATTGATGTGCTACAAAGTAGTTGCCTGAAAGTATTGTTCCGATGTTGGAATGTTTTTATGAATTTGCTTGGGGCAATAGGATTCATCAGTTAATGACCCGGTCTAAAACATACTTAAGACTATGGGGTAAATGCAATTGTGCACATTATGACAGGAAAAGCTGTCCAGACGGCTTTGCTGGACCATTTTCGTATTGACAATTGCTTACACAGTTAGCTCATATCAGAAAGATCCCGAGATTCAGATACTGCTTGATCAGGCAGAGAAGTTGCACTCTTCCATTCTTAGGGGCGAGACGACGCAGATACTTCATGTTTTGACATTTAGCTCAAATTAGAGACGATTGCATAGAAGAGGCAACATGAAGCCTATATGAAACGCACCAAGAGGTTTATCGAAAGTTCGTTTATGTTTTCACGTTGTTCGTAGGAGCAATCAGTGATGGGCTCGGCAAAGCAGTGATTTTGTCATTGAGCTTACATTGATGAGGTCTCTCAAGAGCACATGTTGTCTAAGGTAATGCTAAACCGTTTGACCCTTTTTGCACCTGTAACATTCGAGTACAACAGTGCGATGCAGGATCTCACAGAACTGGCCTATACTACTAGTCCACAACACAAAGAATCAACTGAGGTGCGCATCAAAAGAAATGCTTTTGATCTCGAGAACAGCAGACCCATATTACAACCTGCTCACCCTACACAGCTGATCCTCTTTGAAAAACACAGTCAATTGGATAGTGGCTGGACAGATGTGAATGTTCATGCATTTCAGGAGGTTGGGAACATGATCATAAGATATATCACAGGACAGTCGACCTTTGTTTTACTAATCTAAGAGAAAAGTCAGCGGCTTAAATCTTGGGAATAGCTCCGCTATTTGATTTCCGCTAAAATTGCTTAAGACCGTACTATTTATCATGCCCTTCTGTTTCAGTGTTTCCTGGTAGTGTCAACATCTATAGATCTTTTCCTTGAAGTGATATTGTTGTATGAACTGAGTCCCCTTCCTCCTGCCCTCTTTGAAGCTAATTCGTAAAGCAGACAAGCCTCAGGTCAAACATTAAATGAGATATCAAGCTGTAAACGTAACAAGTGAGGCTGTGTTAAACTGTATTCCTGAATCTGATTGTTACGTGCTTCATGGTGGCTCTTTGCTTCATCGTTTACCATGGAAAAAGGGCGACAAAACAACGCAAAAGCCGAGTCTTATGCCTATTTAACGGACAAGCAACAGTGCTGTTCGATGGTTACGAAGACGAACCGTTTCTACAAAAGATATCACACCGCGGAGACGAGTTCCAACAAAGAGCAGAATGATCATGCAAAAATTATGACTTTTTTCTCGTGACAAAATCAATGCAGGCATGATTGCTCGGATCAGCACAGCTCTGACTAAAAGGGATGTAATGCACTTGTGTCACCAGGGTATGCAGACGTTGATGTTGTTAAAGCAACAGTGGAATGGTCCCGTCCCGTCCATAGCCCCGTTATTCGGCGAGGAAACAGATTGTGTATCAGGTGATAGTGGACAGCTGAATGTCATACATTGGATTTTATGATGAACCAACTGCTTAGTGTTATCAACAAATCAATCAAAGTGTTCTTTGTCTCTAAAACTATGACGTTTTACACAAAAATAAACGCCTTTGAGTCAAACGTTATGTACTTGTGATCCTTCTCTATTTGGCTATTTTGGAGGCCATGTTGGAACTATGTGTTTCATATTAAACTTACACACACTATATCTGGTGATCTTAAAACGTTCTTTTGTCTCCGCAACCTGGGTATAGAAACCAAAAACATCAAATTTGAGTGGATAGTTACATAGTTATGATCATTAATAGGTTTTTGCGGCCATCTTTGCGGCCATCTTGATTTTTTTCCCGGTATTCCGATTTCGGTAAACTTTTGATATGTTATATAAAGTACGTGCTACCCTACCAGAATCAGTAAAAATACCTTTTGTTTTATTTTTTTTATCGGGGGGGGGGGGGTGTCAAAGTGTATATTGACCCGCCTAACTTTTTGTGTGCGTTTTTTATGTGCCAAGCTTGTACAGTATAATAAACTCCAAATACTACAGTACAAATAGTCAAAGTTTCGCAATTGCGTTATGTCTTAAGTGTTATTGTATTTGGTTTCAAAGTAGGCATGACCAATTCCCTGTGATGGAAGTTTGTCTTTTTGCTCTTTCGAAAATCCAGTCGCAAATTCTGTCTTTATCTTTTCGGCAACAATTCATCCGCGGCAAGGGAGGTGGCAGCTTTTTTTGTAGTTTATATTTTTCACTTTTGTCATTTCATGTGTTTAGCTGAACTTATGGATGGAGTCTGCAGCATACGCGTATTGCAAATGCCATTTGACATTTCATTTTAGTACATAATGCACGAGATAAACAGTTTATTTTAGTGCATAACGCATGACATAATACGTTTATATAATTGCATAATGTATGAGATAATGTTATCAGTTCATTGTAGTGATACATGCATAACATAATCATTTATATTTGTAAAGGTAATATTCAATATTACATAATTATCAAAGAATATAATATCAAATTAGAAACCACAATTAGAATAAACAAATTGTTTAAGTTCATTTCATGGACAATCTGCGCTCTTTAAATTGAAAAGCTTTTTTGCTTTTATATCCTGTTAATTTTTTGTGTCCTATGTGACGCTATTGTTTTTGTGCAGTTGAAGATATTAGTACAGCAGCTTTATTTGTAATTGCATTTGGTGAAAGTTAGCACTACACCATGATGAGTGAAATAAATGTAAAATCTATATGTCATTTATAATTTCACGACGATTTTATGAACTTGTAAATAATATTTGTGAACGTATATATCAATTATATTGTTTTAGTACTTTTATAAGTCTAACTTTAAGAAATACATTTATTCTAACATCATTCATATAATACAAATTATACATAATATTAATTAATTCATTAAAAAGTTAGTACGATTAAACAAATTAATCGTTTGTTTGGGCATGATCAAAACTATCAATGATACAGTTTATCCTTAGTTTATCTTAGTTAGTTTTTGCGTAAAGCTACTTATTTTGTCTCGATTGAATCGAAAGCTTTAGGCTTTTTGAAACGCTCTCGTTTGTGGGTAGACCGAATACTTTGTATATATCGGGTAGATCTAAAGAGCGCTTCAAATTTGGTAACTAACCAGTGACCTCCCGGTTGCAAGGCAGACACTTTACCCGCTACGCCATGGCGACCGAGGAATCATTAGAGTTTAATTATATTATTAGCGCAAGTCCTTTTCACCAAAATATTGAGAGAAAAAAATGACTACCAGTTAACATGTAAATAACAAAATAGCTTTAAAACACAAGAGAGTATAGCCTGTTTTCCTATCTATCCGGTCACTAAAGAATATAATTGGTAGTGGATTGCTAATAAGCAATACAATACACAATTAAAACATAATGTGTCAACAAAGTATACATAACAGACAAGTTTTAACGCAAATCGCCATCGAAAACTGTTTGTTTGCTAAAAAATTACCTCGTTATTAATTTTACAGTTGAAGGTCAGGACCACGCTTCTTTTTTATTCGGTCACTCTGATTGGTCGATTATTTATACGTGCATAATGAGGTTTGGTACGGGAGATAACTGAAGGTCAAAAGGATGTGTTGATTTTTGTGTGTATATTTTTAACGAATGCAAACAAAAATGAATAAAATAACAATTCTGTATTCTCAAAACTAGAAACATATTAAGGTAATAAGTAACATCTCTTTTTGGAGTTTAATAATACTAATATATAATAATAATTTAACCATTGGACGAACAAACAATTTAACAAGGAAACTTAATAATAAGGTGTTTAGCTACCGCGTCGGAAAACTCGATTTTCATGACCGAATGCACGTGCACCCAATGTACGCACAACTCAAAATGATCCCAAGTTTAGCAGTTTAATGTGAGGGCAGTAATGAACGGTTGGTGGCTGGCGTTGCTGACAAATGCAGCAGACCTCATCATCTTCTTTAATCATCTTCTTTCTCAGGCTCCGAATCTTCGAAAATGCAACTTTTCGACGGCAAAGTCGTAATTAAAAAAGTATTTTGTTCTGGCTTCTTTCTATTATCACGCGGTTTTTGCGCAACGTTTTCCTTGTCGAGCTCGTAAGTTTCAGTCAAGTATTGATTACCTGTAATTGCATGACCGTTTGGATTGAGTTTCGCTCTTTTTTGCTATTCCGTCTGCACAGACAGCAGTGACAGACGTTTGGAACACTTTTGTCTTCAAGTATTGTAGTATCGCATCTTTTTCCGTCGCATTGCATCCGCTTTCTATAGCGGCGTCTCCCTGTAGTCTCTAAACGCTTCACATGGGGGAGGTTTCTCTGTTGTGATGACGCTTCTGTTAAGGGGGTAAAGCCCAGCCTTTTAAATGCCGAAATGATGTTTAGTGGGCTCACTGCTTTTAAATACACGTTTAGGTTGCGCACGCTGTGTGATAGTAGCTCTTTAACGGACCGGAACCGCAACATTGAGTGGTTAGAGGATGTGCGACGTGTGAGCAGGTAACACGAACAAATGAATGTCTCTTGCTCTGGCCTGAAAGATAATGTCAGGCGACGTATGGGTTGAATGGCCGCTAAAGATCAACAGCACCGGCTGCTTCATATCGGACCGGTTTTCGTACTTCAGGAAATGGGTCTCCATGTATTGTTTTAACAAATCTGCATTCGACAAACCGGTCTCCGACATTGATGCATCGGCTCCCGCTGTCGCTCCATCCATTAGCTCCGCGTTGCGTTTATTATTTTGCCTACATGTACATATCGTATTGTTAAATTGCGCTTTATATATTTAATCTTTTCATTTCTATAAAATGTAAGTTACTTTTAAATCGTCATAAAGTTTATAACTAAACATAACCAAACTCGTATCCGTTCCTAATGTAATTCATTTAAAATAATAATCTACAGTGCCGTATATAAGTAATTTTATGTTTGGAATCGACGAATGTATTCAGTAATTTAATATATTCGCTTTAGATAATGCAAACAGCTTAGGATTTCTTATTATTACCCTTTTAATGTGCAATATTTTATGATAATATCAACCTTAAAAACAACGAAAGGGGGCATGTGGTTCCAAGCAGCTATGGCGCAAATATGAGGGTGATAGTTGCTGACCGCGGTGAAATCACTGACCGAGGCTTTTACTTTGGGGGGGGGGGGGAATCACATTCGCGGGCGATTTTCAGGACTAATTCCGGTCTCTTTCATATTGTACACACGCTCTGGACACTAATGTAATCCAAGATCAGAAAGAGCCTTGTCTACAAAACTGATGTATATTTACTCTTCAAAGAATATGCAAGAGCTCTTGCGCCAGCACACTTCGTTTCTTTAAATTTCTGGTTGACTATGTTTTGAACGGCAGATTTGCGAACAACAAGCTTTCCATCATGAAGGCGATTTTCTCCCCGTAGAGACAATCGTTGTTTATTCCGCAAAAACATCTTCAGGGTCCTTTTTATCTACATAACTTCTTACACAAACCTTTCGTTGGTAGTTACCCTTAAGCAACTCTACAAGGGTGTTATAAGTAGCATTGTCAACAGGTCTCATTATTGTTTGTTTTAATATTTAAACAGACATACACTAAACAAGTGATGAGGATGACTTCAAGAAATGAAATCAGTCCTGTTTATATCGTCTGATATAAAGCGTTTGAATAGTCAGGCAATACTTATCAGCCTTTGTAATTTTATCTACATTTTATATACGACACACAAACAATAAAATTGTACATGAGCAATGGACTTTAGTTGGCATTTATCAGCACTATGTATATTCATACGACACATAACCACTAATTGTATGTCTGACTTACGTGGAGCATATTGATTCTGTGAACATAGAATGTCGAAAATTCAAAAAGATTGCGCTTTGTAGTATCGCAATTTTTTCTGTCATTGCATCTTAAATCGAGATTATACGATTTTTATATGTCTTAAATTGAAATATATTGATAAAAATATGTTATAATACCACAAAATAGGCAAGAAAAATTATACATTGAAGACGAATTTCATAACATGCAGCTAAGACAAATAAGCGTCCCGAGCCTTTTGTGACGAAGATATTTCGTACATATTTTCCTCTAATAACCGAAGCATTCGTCTTTTTATTAGGATCGGGGTTAGTGTTCGTGTGTCGTATGAACAGATATCGTTTCAGGAGGTTAAAATGACCCGTAAAACAAAATTGTGTCTTTGTGTCGTATGAACGAATCTTCACTAAAACTAAATTTAGATTCAAATCGTTAATGCATGATATACATGCTGACGAATTCGACTTTACAGACATTTTCGATTTCAGAATTAAATATCTGGCTTATTTCGTATTTTTTGACACATGTTCTTTTTAACTTTTATTTTAATTCATATTGAAATAACTATAATAGAAGAACTAGAAATTGTGAATAATATTAATTATCTGGGAATTGTCATGTCAAGCGGTGGATCTTTTGTACCCGCAACAAATACATTGTATTGCAAACCTTTAAAAGCGATGCATTCTTTCTTCAACTTAACAAAAGATATGGACGTACCTATAAATGTCATGTTAAATCTTTTTAACGCATATGTTTCATCAATTCTAAACTATAATTGTGAGGTTTGGGGATTTATCAAAGCGGAAAACATTGAGCGCGTCCATCGTAAATTTTGTAAAAGAATACTAAATGTAAATGTGTCGACAAACTCATTATCGCTATATGCCGAAGTTGGTCAATTCCCCTTGTATTGAGACAAATATGTCAGAATCGTTCAATACTGATACACTCCAGGTGTAACAGTTGCACTTACCTTTTCAAATGACTGCCTTTTAAGTTGTTCATTCTGGTAACATTATGTGACTTTATAAACCAATTAACAAGTGTACACAACTGAGTCTATATAATCTAAACATCACCAGAACTTTCGTCTAGAAGTTAGCCATCCATTTGAATACTTTGTATTGTTCATTGTTTTTCTAAATAAGGCGCCATTATGTCTCATTTTTATGACATTTGGTAAATGACGTCATGTATCGTTCTAATTTCTTGGTCATTATTTATGGTCAGTCACCTCACTGACCAATTTTGGTCACTGGTGCCCAGAATTCTGGTCATTAATGACCAGAATCTTGGTCACTGCCCAGAATCTTGTTCACTGACCAATTTTGGTCATCAGTATTGAACAATAGTCGTTATCACATAAGTTTATAGTAATAATCCAGTAAATTGAAGTTTGTTTACATTAAGTAACACTGATTTTTGGAAGCATTTTAACACTCTTATTGTATTATTTACATATAAATACTGAAAGAACGCAGAACTGACTTATTGTGCGTCACACGCCATTAACTTTGTAAATATTAACCTAGTATAATTACCGGCAAGCTGGCGGTTAGGAATCACTTACATTGTGTTGCTGTCTAACGGGTTGTTTATTGCGATTATTGTCTTCGCACGAAGTTTATTGCGATTATTGTCTTCGCACGAATAAATTATTGTTTAAATGTTTACTATGGACTTGTGTCATATTTCAAAACGGATGGAACAAGCGTAACACTATATTAACAACTATTTGAAAGCTATAAGTAATCAAGTCATTAAAACGGTATACCTCAAAGCAGAGGTACGTAACAATACTTTTTGAAATTATATACTGTAAAGCAGCGTAATTGTATTCTAAAACAAATTGTTATATCACAGAGATTAGACATTGAACGCAAATTTAACACAAACAATTGGTCATCAAAAGACCGGGACATTCTTAACCAAACCGGTTTTAACGATGTTTGGTTATTCCCCGAATCTGTGAACTCTAATCAATTTATCCCGTTACTTAAAAACAGATAACGAGACCAGTATATCACTAACTGGAACGTAAGTGTCACATCATCTAGTTCAATGATTTTATATAAGGAATTAAAACCAGTATTCGAAAGATCGGCTTATATTGATATTGCTGAAAATAAAAAACATAGAAACATTATAGCTAAATTACGTTTGTCATCTCACAAATTATTTATTGAAACGGGTAGACACCAGAACATTGTTAGAGATCAACGTTAATGTGTTTAATTCAACCTTAATGATATTTAGGATGAATATCACTATGTTCTTACATGTCCTTACCATGCCGATGTTATGAAAACATTAATTCCAAAGTATTACAGATGTCGCCCAAATATTTTTAAGTTTATCGAATTACTTAATAGTTCAAAGAAAAATGTGTTAAGAAAATTAGCCATGTTTTGTTTAAAAGGCTTTGAAATGCGAGAAAATGTCATATATATGTGAACATGTTTCATTGTAGTATATTTTATTTACTTGATTGTATTTGAAATTCATAGATGCACTATGACTATACTGTGTTTACTGGTTTGTCAATGGTCAATGGCGTTTTGCCGATTTTTCCAACAAAAAAACTTGAAACTTGCTATATATTATATATCTTTCATAAAGCCACTAAGCGTATAATAATGTAATACGTGTTGCAAGCATTAAACAACGTTTTTACAGTATGTGGTCACCCAGTATTAACCTCTTCCATGTGACATTCTCACTTAAACATGTTGTATTTCATTCTTTTTTGAATCGATCTTCCTTCGAATGATGTATATTTTGTATTTTATTGTAACGCATGCTGTTATTGTATATGTATGTTAACGACGATGAGCTGTATATGCTTAAGTCAAATAAACTATTCTGTTCTGTTCTGTATAATAAGTGTTTGAGACATTTTATCTAAATTCATAAATATTTGACAAAATCGTATAATCTCGCTTTTAGTGTTTAACAGAGTATATGTTCGTTGTTTAACCATAGGCTAATTTTTCTGAGTCACTATATAACAGAGGGGGTAATCACATGATAGTCAAGATGGCGACGTCCATGTCGAGACAGTTATTTTTCGCCGTTTTTCACCCTTTTTTACTTTTGTTTACTTTTTAAATGACGCTCACATTCCAGCCATATCAGTAAACACGTGATAAGCGATTTTTTCGTATTTAAATTCGCTTTATATCTCGACTTTACTTCCCGCAAATTTTCTTGCTGGAGCTTTTGATTAGGTCATCCCGCTAAGAAATTTCGCAACAAGTAAAGTCGAGATAAAGAGCGAATATCAACACGAAATAAACGCTAGTAACTATGTTGCTGATTTGGCTGGAACGTGAGAGGCATTTAAACAATAAATACAAGTAACAAAGGGTTTAACATGGCAAAAATACCTGCCTCGGCATGAACGTCGCCATCTTGATTATCACGCGATTACCCCCTCTGTATAATCTGAGTGTCGAATGTCGAGCGGGGCCATCAATATTTGATATAGTACAAGTTGAGTGTCGATAGGAGATAGGAGATCGACGATGTCGACTATGATTATCGATGACAGAGCTCGCACATCGATATTCAGATTATATAATGACTTTAAAAAAACGATATGCAAAGCCATTTTTCTAAGCCATTATATAATCTGAATGTCGATGGGCGAAAAGGGTCATCGATATTCATAGTACAAGTTGAATGTCGATAGGCAATCGCCGATATCGACGTTCGCTTCTTTAAAAGACACGAATGTCGAAGAGCGAGCGCACCTTTCGTTTTTCAAAGCAATGGTATAATCAGAATGTCGTTGTGCGAGCTTGGCCATCGATATTCATAGTACATTTAAGTTTAATGTCGATGAGCGATCACCGATTTCAATGTTCGCTAATTTAAAAGTGGTTGTCGGAACGGTACAAGAATAAGGTTCGCACTGTGCCACAAATTTTGCCAATCAGGTACAAGCGATCGGGCAGAACAAGGATGATAAGATCTGAAATCACATTATCATTAATGTTCATTAATGAGTCAAACGTCATATAGTAAATAATTTCAATCGTCAGTGATTATCAAATTAGATTGACAACACATTTAAATGTCACAATACTGTAGGGTTATATGCCAGTTAAAACCATGTAATATGTTTATAAAATTTCAGGGCGTTATTACATTTTTTTTACAAACATTTCGCAAGATTTTTAGTTTAGAAAATCGATGATTTACAATTCCAAACCCCAAACACTTTATTTCTTTTCATGACGTTACCAAACTTCAGGGCGACAATAGAATTCCAATAATGCCATTAAGTGTATGTATTACAATTCAGATGTATCACATAATCTAAGTGTGTCTGTCATCAATCGTATTACCTTTTTTAAATATACATTTTATTTGATATACAATTGTTAACCAACAAACAAGTTTATTACATTTCAGGGCATTATTACACTTGGGGTGGGGGGGGGGAGCAAGTGAATGTAATAATTAAATACGTTTAAACAAACCAGGTTGTTAAACATCATTTGTATTTATCCTTTATCGGTCACATTACCTTATTTAGATACATTTGTACATTGTACATCGCAAAGGTATTTGTTTAGAATTCGATGATGTACAATTTTAATTTGAGAAAAATGTTTATTTCGTTTCAGGGGGCCGTTTCAAAAAATATCGTACGACTTAATTTACGAATAAGCTGTGGATAAATAGCTCCGCAAGATATAAGCCATCGGTAAGACAATGATGATATTAATTATATGGCTGAAAATAAGTAATGATATGTTTCTGTTTAAAAAATGCTGTTTGAAAATGCGATCAGATGCAATTTTAAACCAAGAAATAAGTGTATTACACTGTCGGGCGTTATTTCAATTCAGGTTGTCAAGCAATTGTACAAATGTAATAACTTTATTACAATTGAGGTTGTATGAGAACACATTTTTTGTCATTCATAGGTCGTTTGGCCTTATTATCATAAATTTTATATACATGTATGCATTATATTTTGCAATAATCTCTGTTTAAAAATGCGATCAGATGCAATTTTAAACCAAGAAATAAGTTGATTACACTTTCGGGCGTTATTACAATTCAGGTTGTCATGCAATTGTAATAATGTAATAAAGTTTAGTACAATTCAGGTCGTTATTACACTTCAGGTTGTAACACAATACCTAATGCCTTAATGTTGGGATTTTTGTGTGTCAAGAAACTCTGCTAATATAAAGAGTTAACCTCTGTACCACTTTTGAATACATTTAATATAATTGTTAAATGTTTTATTTTGTTGTACATAAACAGTCTTTCAAATGTAATCCACGGACAATCTTTTTCCACTGAGCACTAGTATTAGCATGTAGTTGTACGTTAACTGAACCTTAAAACACAAGGTAAAATATGAAGGGGCTTTTCCACTTGGATAACTTAACTGCTATTTGGCAATTATTAGCAAATTTTCAAATTATCATAATTGGTACACATTTACAACATTCAGTTGTTTGATTTCATCTTAGCAGAATTGTAACCCTCTGATAAACAACAATTGACACAGGTACCAAGCAAATCACATCAATCCTGAATGGTTACTTATTGTTAAACATCCACAGGCACAGATACAAAGCACTTCACATAACCCCTGAATGGTTGCTTACTAATTAACACCCACTAACACAGATAACAAGAAAATCACATAGCCCCTGAATGGTTACTTACAAATTCACATCCACTGGGACAGATACCAAGTAAATCACATCACTCCTTAATGGTTACTTAGTAATTAACATCCACTGGTACAGATACCAAGCAACTCACAAAACTCCTGAATGGTTAATTACTTATTAACATCCACTGGCACATATACAATGCAAATCACATCACTCCTGGATTGTAACTTTTTGTTAACATACACTGGCACAGATACAAAGCAAATCACATAACCCCTGAATTGTTACTTACTAACTACCATCCACTGGTAACAAATACCAAGCAAATCACATCACTCCTGAATGAATACTTACTGAATAACATCCACTTGCACAGATACCAAGCAAATCACATCACGGCTTAATGGTAACTTACTGATAAACATCCACTGGAAGTATGATACCAAGCGATTACATCACCCCACAATGATAACTTATTTTGTCTTTTCAGAAAAGTAATTCATTGACCAACTAAGTCACATCTCACCTCAGAAACAAATTATTGTTGGTAAATACCACAATATCAACCAAATTACTGTCATGTTTGTTAATATTTATTTATCGTAAATGGCATGTTTAACTTTTAAATAGGTTGTATAAAACAAACTAGGTACTTGGTAATTGCGAGAGAAGAATACAAAGATTAAAGGTATCTGAAATTTTACAATTACACAACTTAACATTCAAACCATGAACACTTTAATGCGTTTATTCTTCATGTTTTTTAAAACAAAAACTATTTTTCATTCAGAAATTAAGTAGAGGTCATAGCAAGGCTCGCATCTCTTTGGAATTCGTGTAAGCATACTAGTGGTATGAATGTGAATTTCTAAGTACATAAGGTCCTTCTGAGCCTGAGGCATGGGCCTAGAGTGTGTCACAGCACTCTTACTAGACTCAGTAAAGTTTAACTGCTTTTGAACCTAGCTACAATTAGGTACAGGTCTTAACAAGGCTCACATCTCTTTGAAAATATTTCCAATTAAACTATTTTCTCTGCAATTACGTTCCCATTTTTCAATAAGCTTTATTGTTTAAAATATATACATGTTTAAATTAAACATTATGGTAAAAAGTGATTCAACTCGTATTAATGTTGTCAAAAAAAGTTATTCATAAATGCTACACATAAATAAATATTTAAGAAAATTTGAAAAGATACCCAAATTCAGTGCGAAAAGGGTTTAAGTGAATACTTTTATCATTTTTTTTAGTTTAATCAATTACAAAATACTATTTGTTCTGGAGGTTTTAAAAATGTAAATATAATTATTATTTTTTATCAATATATTCCTCAATTTTTGCTTAAAGTTTAATTTATAATTTTTCTTAACTCAACCACCTGCATGCGAAAGAGCTCTAAGTAGCACTTCATTGTACATAGAAACTTTTCGCACTAAAAATATATTTAATATCACTTAGAGCTTTAGGACAAATTTCAAGTTTACTTTTTATTTGATTGCCTGGAACTAAGATATTTTAATATATGATGGGCATGGAAGTTGCGATACAAATACACAAAAATGTCGTTTTGTGAAAAAATGTCAGTTAGAGATGTTTCGCTTTCACACTTCGATACCGTGTTGCTGTTTTTTTTTCTTCAAATATGTTCATTTAGCCGATAATTTTTTGTATCATAAAGGTAATCCGAAAAAAGTTTTTTGCCTATACTGCCTGAATGAATATAACTTTATTATGTAATAATAGATAATTAAATACAACATTGCAGAATATCTGGCGTCTTCCTTCGAATTATTATGAAACAAAGTCAAGTACTCTCGAGTGGTTTGCTGAGTATGCAAATTTTTGCAAGGCTTATTTCTTCGAGATAATGAACATATAACTTGCGAGAAGGAGATAACTAACTCGTAGAAACGACTTATCAAGTCTCGGGAATGAGTACCTAAGTAGTGGTAACAATGTGGCTGACTCACGGGAACCACTCAATAAGTCTTGTGAATGATATATCTTACACAAATGATTGAGATAACATACTCGTGGTAACGACCGATCAGAATACAGCCAGTTTGAAAAGCATTTAAATGCACGAGCCTATTCATATTCATATCATACAGGGTCATGACAGTTTTTTTGGATCCGTCGTCGAATACATACGTTAACCAAATTACTAGTATTATGATTGTCTAGCTATGTCGTTACCACGACCGACTTGTTTCGTTAAAACGACTTGTTATGTCATTGCAACGATTATTTTATTTCTGTATCAAGACTTTTAATATCGTTACCATGATTAAGCTATGTTTTTCCTGCGACTTACTAACTCATTTTTTTAGCAAGATTCATCTGTATATTGTTCTCACGACCTAAACAGTCGTAGGAATAATATACTGAGGCATGCTAATAATGTGCCGATGCACAATATGATACAGAGAATGCTTATTTCATTGGTGGAGTAAATTGTTAGTTTTGTGTAACCGTTTATTATCAACAACTTTTCAACAATTGCCATTAGATATATACTTTCCCTAGTTTGAGCGCAGCGAATAAGAAGAAAATTATGTTCCATGGCATAAGAAAGTGTCTGTTAGGGGTCGCTCAGTGTATTGTATTGGCGGGTAATCATGCTCATGGAATAGTCATTCAGCTTTGCCCTTAATGACCAGTAAATATGTTTATTTGTTTATTGTCAACTTCCGCATGTGTATTTGGGAAACATCGCGGATGAAAATGCAAAGTAAATTTACTTTTAAGTGACTTTAAAAACATGAAAGAATAGTTTAGGTGGTCAACGTTTAGTGCTCAAGAGGAGGTCAAACGCTTCAAGAAAGAAAAGGACGTTGCGTGGCATTTTAAATGTAACAGAGTGCAGTTTAATTTTATTGAGGACATTGCAGACAGTATCCAACAAATAGACTGAATTATTGAGCATGGCAAACCGGACTTTTGTCTATAGTTGGTAGCGGACGCGTAAACCAAAATAAAGAAACGCAACGAACTGATACGAATTGCAGACACGTCCAAGGACGAAGTTGTACGAGTCCAGTCCTGGCAAGCGACAGCCAGGACGAGGGAAAGATGAACTTATGAGACTAAATGACTAATTTTAGATGAGACTAAAACATTAAAGAAGTAGAAAAACGCAAAAAAGGATGTTGTCTCTGATGACCTCATCAGAGAAAAGTTTCCACCCGTATGATGCTGCTCCCATGCGGAGATTCTATGATGATGGTCGCGATGGCCTTTTTCGAGAAAGTAGACCGTTCGACAACGGCGGACACAGTAAGGCGAGTGCAACCGGTCCCGGAAATTGTGAAGGCTGCTGAGAATTCTCACACTTCCGGCGAAACTGACCATACGTACCGAGAGGTCAAAACATTTTAACATCCAATTCCGGTTCGGATGCTAGCAGCTGTCAAGGGCGAGCAGTTAGAGACATTGAAAGATAATTATATAAATAATTATACTAAATTTACCAAAGACTATTTTGAATATGAGCAATGTGACAAAGACATTATTGTGCTGGGACGACTACGTGACAATATCGAATTTTGGGAAAGTATTGGAGCATATGATTATGTTTTTGATATTATTAAATCTGGTTATAAAATTTCATTTTACAAAACGTCACCAAGGCAGTTATTGAACAACAATAGATCTGCTTTCAGTAATTCTGAGTTTGTGTTTGAGGCCAATCAAACTTTGTTAGACCGAAATTAAAATGAAAGTTGCGAGGAACCGCCAAATGTTGTTAATCCGATGACAATTTAAAAAAAAGTGATGGATTTTTTTTAAGATTTTAAAGCCGTAAACAAACATGTATATAAACAAAGTGTTTAATTTGAGGATTTAAAAGTGGCTTTGTAATTTCTGACAAAAATTATTGTTCTTTGTGAAATTTGACATTACGAGCGCATATCATTGTATTGTATTGAAATTATCAAAGCACATTGCGATGCTTTAGGATGTTCATGGAAGGGACAGACTTCAGTCCGCTACATCCGGTTTCTACTTCTTCCGTTTTTATTAAGTACTGCTATTTGGATATTTACCAAGATTTGTCGCCCTTTGATCAAAACATGGCATAGCTAGAGAAAATCCGTGCTTAAGTTTTTTGATGACGGACTTGGTTGTTCACATTCATACGAAAACACTTTGGTTTAAGGCACTCAAATAAAACAAGATTCAGATTCACGTAATTAAGGTTTTATTAAAAAAGCAGACAAAATGCTTGTGGATTCCAGTTGAAGTCATACAATTTATGGGAGCTGTGCTTGATTCTTTCAACGGTGAGATTCAGATTACCAAGCATTTGGCAAGTAAGGAAATATGTACATGCTTTTCATTGATTGAAGAATTTATTTTACTTATGTCAATTTCCGTGAGAAAAATTGCATGTGTTGTTGGTTAAATCATGTCAATGTCCATTGTTCTTGGAAAATATCGCTCAACTTAAGACCAGGCACTTGATTTTGATATGAATTCAGTAAGTTCATCGAATTCTATGATACAAATAACAATTTACGTTTTCTACAACATGAGTGTCGCAGACAGAAATTGAACACACATTTCAAAATATCCATGTTTTTTTTCGAAATATGATTAAAGCCTTTGACGGACCATTTATACCTATAATCGCCCCGTAGGTAGATGATCATCTGTATTAAAGATTTCCATGCGCTTAATGAAACGTGCATACATGCGCTAACAGCATGATTTGAACATTCTGGCCCGTTGCCCGCTTTCCACTTACGACGCATTAGACTATAGCGCCTGAAAGATTAATAAAAACAAAAATCAATTTTTATATCTCACATCTTTAATTTAATTTTAAGTATGTCGTCGCTAAGTGTTGTTTAACATTTAAAAAAATAACCGCTTGCTGAGAATAGTTATAATGTTCGTTTTGACTTTGAGTGTAAAACTGGTGTTTCTGTTTAAAATTTCTAATTATATAGAGATTCACATTAAATTCACATTCAACTCTAGCTCTTTATGGCTGTTATTAATCTATCAATAGTTTCCCATTTTATTTTCAAAGAGTTTAGTGAGAACATTTCGTAAAAGTTGTGGAACCAACCTGGGGTCCACACATTATTCAGCCTCAGGCGCGGAAGAACCTCGTAAACTTCAAAATACACACCCACTCACAAACTGTTTTGGTTGCTCAACTTAATTAGATTTAAACTGCTAACTCGATTGCATGTACTATGTTTACTATTAACACATAGAAATGACAGAATACGTTTCAAAAACAATACAGAAACTTCGTAATTAAGTTAAAGGTAAGATTTTGTTTCACAATTGTGAATTATGCCCGTGTATCAGTTTAAGTAAACAGCATAGACACTTACCCCCCCCCCCCCCTTCCTCACAAAATAGAGATAAGAAAACACAGCTGAAGAAGTGTTTTGTAAAAATAACACTGTTTGTTTCAAAACAAGTATGTTTAATTTGACAATTTAAGTAATATCTTACAACACTTTGTGTTATTTTTTAGATTTTTATACATTACCTAAAGGCATACAATTACATGATCGTTTTTCCTATTTGTTGAAAACAATACTGTCATGAGTTAGTGCAATGTATATTCTTATTACATGCATTGTAATGCACTTATCAGTATGAAAAAAAAATCCGTATATCAATAAACATAACAAGTTTTAAAAGCTAAATTATTTTACAATATATGAACATGCATTAGTTTCTTCAGATTGTGATTTGCCCCGCCACTTTTTGTTTCTTGTATATCCCAATTATGGACCATATTCATATAAGATAATATATCATTGCTATCTTAAGTCTCTTTGTGGTTTGTATATGTAGTTTCGATCTTAATTACATTCAAATAGCTTTTCAGGTAAATATTGACACATGTCCTTGGCAAAAACTACACGTTTTTTTGTACTGATTTGACAAGTATTTATTCATTTTGTCATTACATTCATCATAACAGTTACTTGTTTTTAAAGATAATATGTTGTAAATTGCTTAAATTAAAAATCTAACCAAAACGGTCGAAATAAGATGTTGTTTATGCCATATGTCAAAACTCAGAACTTCAAAGGTTATGGGGCAGCCATCTTGACCATGATCTTGGATTTTGACATTATATGACCAATGCGTTTTGTGGGCACAAAAATAATCGTTTACACGAGACATTGTATATTATCATCAACATTTTCAAATAAAACCTTAGAATCAATACAGCGTAAAACCCTGTTTGTACTAGAATTCAATGTGAGAGATTTTTGCCCTTTGTTGATGAATTATTTATCTTTATTTGTACCATTAAAATTTAGAGAAATGTATTTTATTTTTAAAAAAACATGTGCATGCACTTTAAACTATAAAAAAACCACATCCAAATACACTTATATTAAAAAATAACAAAAACTAGAACATCTCAAAATATATCAATATGCTCATTTCTCCTTCATATTTGTCATTTACCTAACTCACTTTTCTTGTCTTATATATCACCATTATTAATCATATTCACTTGAAATATTGCATTATTATATTCCTTAGCCCCATATGTGTGTATAAATATAGTTAGGTTGAATGCTAATTATATCTAAATTGTATTTAAACATGTTTTGTGTACCTCAGAGGATAATACACGGCTGAACCGGGCCGGGCAGTGATAATCGGCCCGCAGGGAGCATAACGGCCCGACTTATATTTTCTTTGTATTGATTACGCAATTTATGACGTATCTCATGTGACGTAATTTATATGACGAAACTAGCTAGACGCTTTGGATTTAAGGACAACAACAAATCGGATTTGGCATGTTTTTATTTAACAGTTAAATATGTTTTAAGCATTGAACGATTAGTATGTGTGTTTACGATGGATTATTATAATATTATGAATGTGAATAACTGTTATGATATTAAACTGGAATAAAACTGGTGAGACAGCATTTTCTATTTCGTTAAAATGTCGAATAAAGCGATGTTTTGTTGAATAATTGATGGATTAAATTTAAGAAAAGTGTAATTGAATTGTTCTTTAACTGTTCGAATGAATTCGATGTTGAATTAAAAGGGTAATTTCTTTGATGAATAAGTATTTCCTTTGTCATTTGATCAAAGAATGTCTATCCACAAAGAATCGCCTGCTTACAAGTTACATCCAGTGCTTTAAAATGGAAGAGATGGATTGCGATGAAGAAATGTGTTCAGAATTTTAACTCGTCATGGAAGCAAATTCAACTTTACGAAAATAAACATGGTTATTGCACAACTTCGGTGAGTAGATCAATAACCTAGATGTTTTACTTTTTTATGGCTAAGACTGGATGTGGACGCCATTTTTTTCCAGTTGAACGTCACGCGCACACATTCTGAGGGCCGAATATAAATAATCGGTCCTAGGGCCGAATATTTATAATGACCCCGCAATGGTGATAATGGCATGAACAACTGTACAAATTTGTTACTATATATAGTAAGGTATGTATTATGTTATTTTCATTTTTTCATTACTTGTATAATATTTCCCCATAATACATACCTTACTAAAGCCCTCGGGCCGTTATGCTCCCTGCGGGCCGATTATCACTGCCCGGCTCAGTCGTGTATTATCCTCTAAAAAAGCTTACTTGTTTAATAAAAATTATATATTCTAAATTGCTTAAATTAAAAGCTCACCAAAGTCATCAAAATTATATGTTGTTTGTGTCATTTTCGAAACAAAGATATTTTCTTAGTTTTTGATCGGCCATCTTGGATTTAGACCTCTTGGGCGCAAACAAATTCTTCAGAACACAAGACAAAAACTTGCCACCAGTCTTGCACCGTGTACCTCCGTACCTACTACAATGTATACATGTATGTAATGTTATGGATCCTGTCTTCTCTCTAACAAAAAAACACACACACAAACATGTGTACAGCTAAATCCAAAGAATCTGCTGAATGTATTTTGATATATTATAATGTACAGTACATGTTTGTTTGTATTTAAACTCTTACTTAAGACTAAATAATTCACTGAAACACAGCTCGTTTATTTGCTACTAATTTCACCTTTATTTGTTTGTAAACTTATAAATATGTTTTTGACCGTTATCTAACTTTATGTGAAATCTTATTATTTCCTTATTTCTCTAGTTCTACTTGACAGACTGTAATGATGTTTATTGACCGCGTATTAATAATTGATAATCATATATGTGTTCTATTGTATCTGTGATATTAAAATTTGATTTAAAGGTTCATTGAAACGTCAATCGTACTAGGAATTGCATTGCATTGATTTGTCATTAGCCAGAGATTAATATACTTATTATTTACTTATTATTATGTCATATTATAAAATTTACTTTTTTGTATTTTTTGTTTAACGATTCCCATGGAAACGTTAACTCTGTAATATGAGAGGATTGCAATAAGTTAACGTTTGAAGTTTGTGCTATCGTTTCAATAAATTTAAGAATAAATATGCCGAATCTGATATTAAATCTTTAAGATTATTTCTGAGATGTTTTAATATAATTGTTTGTAGTCGTGTAGTATGAGAGTTTGTGTTTTTGTTTATGCGAATTATTATGCGAAGTGATATTATTGTATTACGTTTTATTACTTACAGACAGATTTTTGTAGTTGCGGTTTATGGCTTTATACACCGATTTAAGATTGTTTTTTTTTGTTTTTTTTCAAATTATTTTACTATTGGAATAGTACCTCAACATAGTTCTGCATTAAGAACGGATATATATATTTAAACTAAGCTGAATGAAATATTGCTATTATATTAATTAAATTTTTTTGGAGCATTATTTCTTTAGAATAAATGAAGGAACTGTTGTTATTTATCAACCAATTAAGCTGTGAAAACTTTGTTGAGAAATGTGCCATTTGGCATTAATAAAGCTTTAAGTATTACTTTAGCGGTCTTACTTATTGAGCTAAGTCAAACTTTTTATCACACCACTCCCCCGCAACGAAGTGAATATACTGAAATCACAATGGAAATCCGTTATCTTTTGTGCGTCCGCCTGCATTCTTTTCAGTCCGTCAATCTGTTCGTCCCTTTGTTTGTTCCTAAACGTAAATCTGTTCCACGAAGTTTACAGTGCACACAATTCATTCTTACAATCATTGCCCCATATGAATTGAAGTCGTACATATGCAATTAGTATTTTACAACTTACGTATTGCTAACGATTGCTCCTTTTTTCAACTAATTTGTTTACATTATTCTTACAACCTACGACATGCATCGTCGGAGATAATGTTTAATACTGTGATAAAATCTTGTTCATCTAGCAATTGTGAACACAGACCTTTGCAATCGTATTTTATAGTCCATTTGAGCCGCGTCATGCAAAATGTGTCTAAATCTACGTAATTCTGACCGGATAGCGCGGATGCGTACGCTTGGCTGGGACTGCGCTGGCCTCATAATTATGGTCTTAGACCTGTTCTCGCCTGAAGCGGTTCATTTATCGTAGCTCGATTGCATATATTTGACTTATTTAGACTAAATAGAACATTTAGAAAATTTATCCTTTGCTAGAATTTGTGCGTTTGGTATCTTTAGAAAGACCTTCAGTACGAAGCGGAGATCGAACCGTAATGCTTTAGGTAGCAAGAGGGGCATTATTGCGACGTCAATGAATTTGATAGTATGACACAAACTCATTTAATTAAATATTGCATATTTATTTAGTATTTGCTTGGCGTGTGTTCAGGTGCATTGAAATAATGGACAAAATAAAGAAAGTTGGTATTTTTTCAACAATATTTGTACCATGCAAAGGTTTTTGTCAATACATAATACATTGTATGTTGCATCACTCGGCGCTACAGCACGTACGAAGAGAGGCACGAGACTGCATCTTCCCCGCAGTAGACGAGCGTGTCGTTATTTTCCATAAGTGGGGGGTCGTTGGATGGCTGTAAAGAGGTTTTCTTGATCAGTTTATGAACTGAATAAACAGCTAGTTTTTTTCCTAGGGCTGGCACCAACGACCACAATAAATAAGGCAATTTTTCCCGTACAACAAAATACTACTTTTATTTACCTTACAATTTGTCCTTTACAAATACAGATACTATTAATATTTGCATTATCGGTTCTTTACATGCACATAATTATACGCTCTATAAACAAAATAATTAAAGAGACAAAATGCCTGATAAACAGAAAGAGTTGGTCCAATAGAAGGCAAAATAAAGAAACAGCTGCCAAATTATTGACCAAAACGGCGCATCTAATAGGAAAATTTCTCCGATGACAATCTGTTGTTGAGAAATACTGCTTACGACAGCAGACGGCATATGAGTCCGTTGGGGAGATCTCTCAGTAGAAAGAGGAAGGGCACCTCCTCCCGCCGCGTCCGCAGTAGTAATCCCGTAGAGGGGAACCAAAGGGACATTGACCACAGCTTGTGCCGACCAGGACTACAAAGGGAAGAAACGGCCGCATACAGTAAAATTGTCCAATACCAGCTTTAAATATTGAACCATATAGGTTAGTAATCCATTTAATCTTTACTCGTTCGACGAAGGCTGTACTTAAGCTAGCGAGCTCCACTTGTTTAATTCTTAAAATTTTCAAATGACGATTTTTATAAATTAAATCAAGAAATGATGGTTTGGTTATAAGTAAAAATTGAATTAAACGATTGAGCATAACTGGCTTTCTTTGACAACAAATCAAACACACACATGCTTATACAAATGAATTTATCATGTGAAATATAAATTTCAACAATCGACTTGTTATAAATGCTCCCAAAAAGAAATAAAATTGATAACATATGTATAAGTGAACACAATTGCCATAGATTTATAATATATAACAAAACGGATTGCGCATACATACACAGACTAAAATCGACCATAGCCAATTCTGCAATTATTAAAGACGGAGCTATCACATTTCAATCATGATGAAATAAAGATGAGCCGATGCTTTTATATTAAATGGAAAAATCGCATGATTTATCAATGAATGTAACGCTCCGAAATACTATGTAAATGCAACACCTTCTCAGGCATGACTATTTTCCAGGTCAAGCAATATATACATTACAACATAAACTAGAAATGAAGCGGCAGAGGCCGACGCGTATCCCCACGCCGCATAGATGTTATATTAAAAGGCCTATGTTGGTGGGGCCCCGGGATGGGTAATGTGAACATGGATGGTCGAGATAGACCGTGTTGTCATAAGAGATGTTCAGTATTAATTTGAAGTCAATTGGTGAATAAATGAAGAAGTTATGTTAAAACAAAATTTTGGGTGGGCGTGGTCTATGTGGGTGGGGCGACCCATGGTTGGTAATGGGGCCATGCATAGTTGAGATTGACCGTATTGTCATAAGAGGTGTTCAGTATCACTTTGAAGTAAATCGGTGTAGAAATTAAGAAGTTAATGTAAAATAACCTAATAAATTAGTGAAAATCTCTTACCCGGCCCCACCCCAACCCCCATCGGCCACTATCTCCTCCTACACTATCAGCACTAGAGCCTTGAAACTTACACACATGGTAGCTTTGAGCATATGTGCGACTGTGCACTATTTGGAATTTGGATCTGACCCACGGGTCAAAAGTTAGTAGCATGTGCGTCGCTTGGGGTGGAGCCGGGTCAGAGATTTTCAGTTATTCTACCCCCATAACTTTTGATCCAGTGGTCAGGTCAAAATTTCAAATAGTGCACCGTCGCACATATGCTCATAGCTACCGTGTGTCAGTTTTAAGGTTCTAGTGCTGATAGTGTAGGAGGAGCAAGTTGCCAGGACGGACAGACAGACGGCGGAGATAACCACAATATCATAATTATGCAAAAAAGAACACCCTTTAAACGTGGCACGTAGTAATTTATGCTGTGCGGATCTACAATTGATTTATCAAGTAAAACGTGACATTTGCAAGTTCATGTTTTGGTTGCTGTTATCGTTCAGTGATAAACTCATACACTGTTCACTCTACACAATCTCGGTTCCTGTTAATTTTTATATCGCTCACAACAAATAGTATTTGGATAATAACCCTTCTTCATGATTTTTTTTCATGAACAATCTTAAAATGTTTGTTTTATGGTGGAAGAATACGTGTTTAATAAAAATAAGTATCGATAGAACAGACGTAGCTGACGATTATAGGTTGAGTTTGGTGAGAAACAGTTCGTTAAATCAAAAAAAAAACGTAAGCGCAAATAGTCAGTACAAACCAGTGTTTACATCAAAGAAATACTTGTAAGGCATAATTTGTAGTCTAATAAAACCCGACAGAAGTTAGATGCACGGCACCATGATTAAACCCAGACGCATTTAAACTTCCGGCCTTATTTATTATATATATTTATTCACATTTAAGGTCAATACCACATACACATATATGACACATAAGACAGAAATGTTCACAGATTAACATAGAATATATCACAGTTATCAAGGAATTAAGACTAGGCTGATTTTTAAAAAAAAGTCACAATTTAAAAGCAACAAATAATACCCTGTTACTGTATGCAGACTTTTAACAATACATGAGTTTTTTTAACAGTAGTACGTTCATATGAGCATGAATGCTGAGGACCTATGGATAACCCATTAAGCTGAAAGCTTATTTCCAATGGGTTCCATAAAACACACACCGAAAAAGAAAAAATGATACATAACCATATGAACAAACAAACATAAACAATTAACAATTAAGATTTTGGTACGGGATTATTTAGAGTATGCATTCATCTTATTATGCAGAATAAAACAATTTAACATGGATCATCACAGATGATTGTTGCAACATGAGTATTAGTAAAATTAAAAGTCACATTAACGTTCTTATACTTGTTGTTCAAGAAGGTGCTTTTTCACTAATTGTTTGAACCTGGTAATGTTTTTTACACTTTTAATATTGTCAGGAGAGAGTTTCAGTATCTTGGTCCAGTATATCAGAATGTCTGTTTACCAGATTTTTATAGACACTAGGTAAGATAAAATTAAATGGCTTGGCTTCTCTTGAGCCATTAACAAAATTTTCCCTAAGATTTGAAGGACATGTTTTATAATAGACTTTATGCATGTGATTAAGCCTTAGCTGTTTTACTCTATAGCTAACATTTAACATATTCAGATGAACATAGTCCTGCCAAGTAATAAAATGTCTTGAAGAGTAACCTTTTATAAATCTGATTATCTTGTTCTGGACAATTGGGCGTTAGATTTTAGACCTTCGTACCAGGATGAACAAGAAATAATTGAAGTGACACTGTAAAAGAGCAGATGATAACAATTTACGTGTATTAAAATCCAAACAATTATTATGTCTATACAAAAATTCAAGTTTACCATTGACCTTAGAGATAATGTTTTGTACAATAGCTTCACTTGATATAAAACAATCTACTGGAAGGCCTAAGTACTTGTTTAGTACTATTTATCTGATGACCATTACAAGTGACTTGTGTAGACTCTTGCTTACTTAAGTTTCGTTTTGGGCCTTGGGTTATTTGAAAGCAAGCATTATTTCTTAATTATCATTCGCTTGGATGAAACAAATTGAAAGCATTGTTAAAATACCTTGATGAAGATCTTTTTTACCACTGACGAAAATTAAAATAACTAACCCGCAGTTGAATGACTCTATTATTATTAACATATCACGTTATAGAATTTAATCACACCTCTACACCAATCCCAATTTTAATTAACTCTGTCAAAAATTTCTCAAAATTATATCTTTTATTTTTTAAGTGTTGTTGTGGTTGAAAAAAAACAATCACTGAATTATGTCATGTTAAACCTCACTTTGTGTCAACCAAACATAGGTGTTTATCTCCGACATACGTAATCCTCGTAGGAACGCACATTGCTGTCAACTATATCTTGGTATTGAACACCGTGCATTGCGTTCGATGTGTGTTATTTAGACATTAATGCTTATGTTACTATATATAGTAACACAATTGACTCAAATGCATGTGATTATCGGTCAAAGCAAGGTGATTATCAAGTTTGGACTTGCAGGCCTTTGGGGCGATTATTCACTCTGCGGGCCGATTATCACTTTTGGCTCTCAAGCAACGAGGTATTAAAGGGGCCTTTTCACAGATTTTGGCATTTTTTTAACTTATTCATTAAATGCTTTATATCGATAAATGTAAACATTGGATCGTAAAAGCTCCAGTAAAAAATCAAGAATAAAATTAAAAAAAGGAAAAGAACATTGCCCGGACTAGGTTTCGAACCAGTGACCCCTGGAGTCCTGCCAGAGTCCTGAAGTAAAAACGCTTTAGCCTACTGAGCTATTCCGCCGAGTACATATATTTGAAGTATTTTATACCTTATATAAGCAATCTTCGTAGTTTCACAAAATTTAACGACAAAAACAGAACTCTCCAAATTATTCAATCGTTTCGCGTTGCAACGCTTTATAATTTTTAGGTTTTAAAATCGCCAAAGATGCATATAATGGCTATATTAGACCATCGTAAATGTTCAGTATTACTGTTTCCTCACAAATATCATAACTAAAACGAAAATTTGCGAATCTGAAACAACTTTTTTCAATTTTGTCAATTTAACAAAGCGTGAAAAGATCCCTTTAACCTCTAAATAACACACGGCAGAGCTGGGCCGGACGTCTATATTCGGCCCGCTGTCGTCATAACTAAATTCACGGTAAAATAAGAGGCGAGATTGTACTAATATAGTTATCCTAACAGGAAATAATTATTGTGTGCAAAAGTGTTCGTGTCAAATTCGAGAATATCTGATTATGATACAGAATCGAACTCGAAATACCATAAAAACAAATATCTTTTATAACAACAATTAAAAAATCTTCTTCATAGACTTGATAACACAACTCAATTTTGCAATTAATGCACGCGCTATTAAACGAGCAATCCGTCTTTTTGCACAATCCAGCGGTGCACTTATCATTTTTCTTTTCATTTATCTCTTCAACGAAGATAATAAACATAAATTGCAATCGTCAGGTAAAACGTCTCCGCTTAAATGTATCATTAAATATACACAGTTGTTTAGACTTGCGACTGGGAAAAACATTTGACAAAGCAAACATTTTAAACAGGATTGCTAAGTATTTATAAAATAATACCAATGTACACTCTGCTTAGCGTTTGACATGACATAACAGAATAGATATTGTATATCATCACCATTAATATAATAAAGGAATACTAGTGCCTGTCTTTAAAAAAGAACATGTAAACAATACGTTTAGTAAAAAGTTTTGTTTCACAGCCGAAACTGTTCTATTACCCAAATCGTATATCTTGGTAATTTAGTCAAGTATATAACAATATGTGTGTGGAATGTTTTTTCGGATGGCGAGTTCTAAAATAAAACAGTTATTGATTACCTTGTTTTAACAAAGTATCACAGTTTAACATTGTTTGCATAGTGAATAAAAAGTGACGAATAATTAAAATCCATTTACAAAAAGTTCCTTTCGACTTTTTATTTCTTTAATTACATATTAGATATAATTAATTGTCAACGAATGACACACATGATTATACTTGTTTGAACCCCATGTCATGTATATCCTATTACTTGAGATATGTTCCAAATATAATTTTTTTGGTTACACTTTAAAATTTGGTGGATAAATAAATATCGATAAATCTCCCAAGAGAACTGATTTTTGCGCGACATTTTGAAAACTTTTTTTTTCATTTATGTATAATTTTAAAAGCAAAAGACCATTTTATGAATGATTTACGTTTTCATTAAGATATATCGTCACACTAGCTATTAATATTTCATAAATTCAAGATTATAGTCATATCTTATAGTGTTTGTGCTTTATTGAAGTCAACTGTTATTAGTTTCTTTATCCATGGAAAATAGACAAACTTTGTTTTACTTTTAACACGCACGCATAATTTTGGCACCTTCGATCCTCTCACTCAAGTGGTATCATTGTGAGTCTGTACATTGTATCTACTATCAGATGTATTCACTCTGGAGACACTTCGCGTTTATTAATTTGATTTGATCCTACATTCTTATAAAAAATCATCTCACAATACGTCATCATTTGCTAGGAATTTTTAACCCTGTCTGCGATTCACGTTTATAATCAGTATTTAATATTTTTAAAAAGTATTAAGAAATCCTTACAAATTAATTGAATACCAGATAAAATGACTTACGGACTGCGACAAAGCACGAGAAGACAACGCCGTTAATCATGGCGGGCGATAGCACGATATTGTGTAAAATGTTTCTTTGTGCTTGCATAACGTGCTTTTATAACGTTCAGACTTAATTGGCCAATGAGCAATTGCATTGCATACATACATATAGACGTCTCACTGTCAATGATAACCAGCGATGCAATTAAATCCTGTTTGAATAAGGCAATTCCAACTTGTAAACAACACAAAAAAAAAACAACAAAACAAATCGCTTTGAAAAAACATTCGTGATTGTCCGTACCATTAACGAATGAAATACAGTTTTAGAACGCATTTCGAATATTGTGTAAAATATTTCTTACGACTTTAATAACGAGATTATATAAAAAAACGTTCTCACTAAATGGCGGACGATGGCCCGAATCTTGTGTTAAATGTTTTTTTCAGCAGGCGCGTAGCTGAACGTAGGCAGTGTGGGCATGGCCTGCACATCATTTTGAAAAATCGAAAAAAATTAAACGCCCGAAATGCAATAAAGAATCGAAGGCTATTGGGTGTTACCTCTAGAGAATTTAAACATCAAATATTTTGGACATCAAACGTGTTTGAAACGAGTTTATATTCAAAACTAAGAAAGCAATTCAAGACATTTCAGAACCGATTCCATAATTTGCATTCAGCGAAATTGCAACGTGCAAACAACAAATCGCTTCTAGGGAACGTCCGTGAGTGTCCGTACCATCTGTCACATAGTACATAAGAAAGACCACTAACACGATTTTAATTCAGGCTTTAATCTGGTTTAAAATTATATCATTTTAGTTAAGTTTGTAAACTAATTCATCTACAAGCATGTAATAAAACTGCCTAGTGTGTTGCCTGGCAGATAACTTTTTATGCCCCCGGATCAAATGATCGGGGCATATTGTTTTTTGCCTGCCTGCCTGACCGCCTGACCGCCCGCCCGCACGCCCGCCCGCCCGTCCGTCCGTCTGTCCGTCCGTCTGTCTGTCTGTCCCAAAACTTTAACCTTGGTTACAGTTTTGCGATAACTTTTGCAATATTGAAGATAGCAACTTGATATTTGGCATGCATGTGTATCTCATGAAGCTGCACATTTTAAGTGGTGAAAGGTCAATGTCATCCAAGGACATTGTGTTTCTGACAAGCACATCTCTTGTTAATTAGAGTTTTATGTAAGGTTGATGCATGTATGCGAGTGCCTTAAGGTTGTTTAATTACAGATCGTGATTAGATAACATAGTCAACTTTTATTTCATGACAAGCAGATGTTTCTGATCGCAATTTGTACTCGCTTTGTAAATGCACAAATATATCAGTATAAAGCATATTTACATTGTAATTTGTGGACACGTCCCTCTGCACACGCCCCGTCGATTGGAACACGTTACCGTCAATTGTTCCACTGTTTATTTACATATAAACTTAAGTATGGAAAGCAATCTCTTACACGATTGTCAAATTTAAATTACTCTGTGACGGGCTCGGGAAGGAGGCAGTCCAAAGTCATGTGATTTTTAGTCACATGATCATGACATTCAAGATGGCGACGCCATTGAACGTGTCAATAAGATCCGCGAACACAGGAAGTCGTGAAGATGTCGTAAAAAAATATTTTAAGCATTGTGTTTCGAGGATTAGATAAATGAAGTTAGATGGACAAGACTCTTACGAAGATAGTGTGTGTACATTACAACTCGATGACTGAAAAAAAACGTTTTAAGTAATAAACTGCAGACTTCAGCAACTAAATTCATTAGTAAAATTGTGTTCTTTAAAAAAAACTAAAAGCGGTCCATGCATACTACAACGAATGAAAAGATGTGTAGCTGCCTCTTCAGTTGCTTGCAGAAGGAAACTTGGATTCCAGAATAACATTACAATTCAGAACAGGTCAAGGATAGTATCATCTGTTTATGTTATTAATTAAAACAAATATGTATTTTAATCTTATTTCACTTGGTGTGTGTCATAAATCTATATGTCACTTTATACATCTTAACACCAAAACCTTAATACATCTTAACACCAAAATTTTTAAATGTAATATACAATATACAGTTGATTATATCTTTACGGCCCACTGGACTCTTCAAAATTAAAAACCAGACAGGAATAAGCAAACTACGAGTCTGCATGTTGTTTTTTGTACGAAATCTCTTATTGATTGTGGTAATTTATTTAGTTGGCATACTTAAATGAAGTAATGTAACTGTAATATGACTAGTCACACACTGTTTTGAAAATTTTGGCATACTTAAATGAAGTAATGTAACTGTAATATGACTAGTCAAACACTGTTTTGAAAAAAAAAACTGAAATAATACTATATCAGTCTTCATTCATAATCATATGGGTGTGGGTGTTCCATGTAATTGTTTTTCATCACATAATATTTAAAATCTACAATAATTGAATAGAGATTTTCAAGTTAATCCTTGATGTGAAAACAACATATAAAAAGATAGTTTTAAAGACAAACAACCAATTCACAATGTTTAAAACTATGATGTTGTTAGTAATCGGAGATTATTAAGCATTCTTAACGTTTAATATTGGAAAGGTTTATATTTTAATTGCACAAAATTCTTATTTGACAGTCATTTGGAGCTATTTAAGTGCATACTTACTGCAGAATGGGCAAGATGTTTGTCAAACCCACTCAAATGTAAGAACAAAGGTGGCTAATTTTAAATCCTTTCTTAATCATATTTGTGGCTGGGAACGAGACTTTGACCCTTTCGGCGCTGACGTCGTTAACGAGAAATAACGTTGCAAAGTCGTGACAACTTTTTCGCGCAATTTTCACACGTTTTTACTGCGATAAATATCTTATTTCTTTTATTTATTTTCCGAAACAATCTATGAATTACCCAATCAGTGATTATGTTACGGTTTTTATACGAAAACATTAGTATAGTTTAACCATAGCTGATTTATAACCCATCGTACACTACGGCACCGTGTGACTGCATCAATTAATGGATAAACTTCCTGCTTACAAAAAGGTTAGTTTTTCTTTCTTTTTTGTTGTTTTTCCGTCAAATAATGTGAAATTAGTCGGTAAAGGATGTATCCCATATAAATTTAACCACGTCTAGTGTTTATTACCACTGTTAAAATTAGTTTGGCTCTCGATTCATGAGTATATGCGATAATTGGAATTTTCACCCGGAAGTTGTCAAAAATGTCGTTTGGTTTTGATACAATGATAGTTTATGTTATGTGAAGTTTTCATAAGAATGATGAGCCAAACTAGTGAAATGTATTCCCAAGAATCTACAATTCCATACGAATTGTCACAGACTGATGACGTATTTTTTAATGAACTTGCACAAGTTTATGAGTTATACCACATTGGCCATGAATCTTTTGCAAAATCAAATGATAACTTGACAGTTTTCCAATCCAATTTTGTACAGGTTGAAACTTGTGATGTAGATTTGGGAAATCATGCAAGTATTTCATTTGAAGATGTTGATGATCATTTTGATGATTATGATGGTGATACATGTGATCAGGTTGATTGCTTACTTTATGATGACCACATTAATTGTGGCGAATCCGAGTCTGACCAAATACAAATGGATCACAAACAGAATGACATTAGAAAAGAAGATCAAAAAGAAGCAGAAATTATTTCAAATTTCACGCGTGAAACATGCCAGTGTAGTGTCTTTTATGGAAGTAAACCATGTTCAACAATAGTTGGTGTTGATAATCTGCTAGAAAATAGGACCCAATGCCAGGAACTGTCTTCAAGAAAAAAAGAACTTGTAGTTAAATCCCAACTTTGTACCCAAAGAAAAAATAGTACTTTTACATCTGAAAACAAAAAAATCTAAAAAGTTGCGAACGAGACCGTCTCAGAAATATTTTTTCCATGGTCAGCAAATTTGTAAGAAAACTTTCTGTTTTGCATTTGCAATTTCTCAGTCAACTTTGAAAAGAATGAGTAAGTCTTATGACATGTATGGCCTGAGTGTCAATGAACATGGTAATTGCAAAACAACACCTGCCCATGCACTTTCATTCGACGATACTACAAGAATAAAAAAATTCATTGAAGAATATGCAAATAAAAATGCATTACCTTTGCCCGGACGACTGCCTAATTGTCCAAAGCAGACAGTTTTGCTTCTTCCATGTGACAAAAATGTAACTGACATTTATGACTTATACATGAAGAGTGCAAAGGAAGCAAACTATAGAGTTGTGTCTTTAAAAACATTTAGAAACAAATGGAATTCATTATGCACCCACATTGCAGTAGCTACACCAGCGACAGATTTGTGTGTAAAAATGTCAAAAATTCATGGGCAAATTAAAAACCAATGCTCATCTGTCAGATGAAGAAAGGCACAATGTACTAAGTGACTATACATGTCATGTTCAAAAGGCCAACCGGCAACGCCAACTTTTCAAGGACCCGGTTCTTTGTAGTAAAGCTGTGTGCAGTACTACAGATGTCACTGAAGGTCTTGAAAAATGAGGATTTTTTAATAAACAAATTTTATTTCCATTATAAGTTCATAAATTGTAAATTAACTATTCAAAAATATGTTATACAAATAAGGTACCTCATATGAGGTACATTTGTGCTTTGTCCTGGAAGATGAACCGCAGCATTTTATGCATTTTGCCATGAACATGCTATAGCTTAAATGTTGAACATTCATTTATATGGTGCATCTAGCTGTACATGTTGGTAAACAATTATAAAAATATGTATATATAATAAAAAATGTCTAAATAAATTGATTCACTTAATACAATTTGGTTCATTTTGTTAACAGGTGCAGAACCATGTTCACTAGATGCCACACTTCACTACTCATGGGATTTTGCCCAGTGTGTACACTACCCTCATCACGCCATGCAAGTGGGGCCAATCTACTTTGCGACACCAAGAAAGTGCCATGTGTTTGGGATGTGCGCTGAAGGAACAGGTATGTTATTGTAATTATCAGTTTTATATATCTTCACAATATGTAATAATAACTAATTGTAACTACATTGCACTACTATAAGAAAAACATTTGTTAATATACTGCATTATTTAGTTGTTGTTTTTATGCCCCCGAAGGTGGGCATATAGTGATCACACTGTCCGTCTGTCTGTCTGTCTGAAATTCTGTCACACTTTGCGTTTAGGTTTCGAAAAAGTGCAAAAACACTTTGCGTTTAGGTTTAGAAAAATGTTGAAAAATCCTTTAAAAAAAACAAATATTTATTTGTATTATTTTATTTTTGAAAGACTGTCCAACCATCCCACCCAAGAATCCCCCCATTTCATTTTGGAAAGATTTTACTAAAATTGCCATAACTTCTTTATTTATGATCAGATTTGATTCATACTTTGACAAATAGATGAGCTGTCTAGGCGGGTCTCTTGTTATACTATATGATAAGAACTTTGGTCGCCTGTTTCTATCAATTACAAAATGTATAAAGCATATTGAAATGAATCTTTCGAGGTTGTAACCTGAAGAAAAAGATTATAAAATTGTTACTGTTTTTTTGGAATATCATTGCAGGTCTGCATGAGTCTGTTTTCTTGAGTATGATGCTACCGGGACATACCAAATTCACGCCAGATTGGCACTTTGGTGTGTGGAAAATAAAATGGCGCCAATCAGATGCTGAATGTATGGAGGACATTGCTTACACAGTTAAAGCATCTTCTAGGTCCGGGCATAACATTCCGCAACGCGTAAATGATCCATCTAGACCGGTGGTGTTTTTGAACTGGAAGACATTTTTAGAAAACTATTTCAAACTTTTAAAAAACATCACAAAATACTACCACTTTCGTTGCACTGCGGATGAGCCAGGGTTTCTCATTTGTCGAGAGTTCTGTGACTCGGAGGAAGTTAGATTTAATCTTCTTAAGGCAAGACCCGAGGCAGGCTGCCTTCCAACAGTTAAGTTTATCCCCCCTCTAGATCATCTGAGGCAGTGGTATCTTTACGAGAAAATTGCACCGTTCTTTATCAATGAAGTTGCCAGAGACATTGTGTGTCCCAAACCATCTATTCCAAAGTAAAAAATGTGAGAGCTTGTTATCCTATTAACAATTGTTCATTTTCTCAAATTGTTGTTCTTGCATTATACTTATGATAAACTGTTTTCTGATTAGTATTCATGACTACGACATTTACATGGTATTGTTATTTGTATGACAATTAGCTGAATATCTTATTAATAGTGTGTTTCTTTTATTGAAAGTGACATAGCAATCAATAATCAAAAATAGTTTATGGGCATATATAAGCTGAACTGAGATTTATAATTAATTAACAACTCACTCAGTGATTTCACTATAAAATATTCTGTACAGTATGATTATTACATTGTATAATATGACTGGCATGTGTTCAAAGATAACTTAAACTGTTGTATTTTGTATTGACATCAAAATGTGTGATGTAAACATATGTGTTCATATTATGTATCTATTATATTTTACAAGTAAACGAACATATTTTGTTGTGTAAAGTTTAATCTATGGTGACGTTTACCATTGAATATTGATGTGCTTATTGCTGTAATTTTCTTTTATTTGAAAATCATGTTTTTGGACCTCTATATATGAAATGGGTTGATATTATTTTCTATCTACGTTTATGGTCAATTTCATTGTTGATAACAGGTACAAATGAAATTGATAATTTACTGTTTCCATAGAAACTGTTAACTTAATTTAAAAAAATCTAATTAATTGTGTATCAATCTTTGAATAAAATACAATTGCTAAATAAACCATGTATGGCAGTATAGATGCTTAACAAAAATTCAAAATGTCAGGGTTTTTTTTCATTTTAGTTTCAAGTTCGTTGCTATACAATATGTTCAATTTCTGAATACACCCCTATTTTCAGAAAATGTTCATACATTGATTTTACTATAAACATGTTGGTAATGTTTAATATCTGTCCAGAAGATATTTTGTTGATGTGTTGTTATTCTGTGTCTTAAATTCTTTAAAATGACAATACATTTGAAAAAAGAACAGTGTCTGTTTCCATGGCAACAATGAGCGTTTAATGTTTTATAATAATACAATTAATTATGTAAGTCATAGTTAATGACTGTCATCACCATACACACACAATTGAGTGATTATCAACAAAAACTGATCAGCATAAAATGAACTAATACTGGTAGAATTACAACGTCATTTCGTTGTATTGAAACGTCATTTCGTACAAAATCGCGCAAATCAGTGTTTCTGACATGCAATACAAAAAATGACATAACTTCGTCAATTTTAGGAATTCAATGCTCAAATTTCAGATTTTGATTTTTCAGATGTAGCACTTTCATAATATATGCTTAACTGAAAAAGTCATTTTTTGACCAGATGGGTCAAAATCTCGTTCCCAGCCACATTTATTATAAACTGTTATTATTTAAATGAATCAATAACTGGTTGATTCAATTACCTGGCCTTGTTTGTTGCTAAGGTGTAGATAGATTTTTCAAAAGAGCTGAATACTTGGATAACAACTGCTCATCAAATTTGAATACAATTTTTATGTAATAGCGCTGGTGTTGTTGTCATATTGGTCACACTAGTTATGTTCATTTAATTGTTAGGTAAGTTTATACTTGATAAACACGTTTTGGTCCGAACTTTCAACCCTCCTTAGACGAAAAAATAGAATTAAATTGTTTTGCCTTATTTTAAAATGGTGCAATAGTCAAGGGAAATACCTTTATATATTGCATTTCACAACTCCTATGTCAAGGGTTTGTCGTACGTTTTTGTCGGCAACATATATCCATGTGAAACACATGTCACCATCATAACTGTATAGATTTATAATTAATATGAACATTGTATGATATTTATTTTCAGGAAATAAGCAGGATATTCAGGAAAAACACCACTTGCAAGTACAAAGAAAAGGCATTTGTTCACCAGTAAAATTGTTTTCAGTAAGGTTAATATTAAATGCTATAAACGCAGCATAAACATGCAAATTAGACAGAAACTTATTCATTTTTATTACATTGATTACAATTTATAAGTACAATGAAATATGAAGAGAAAACGAGCTTTCTATTCTCGAAATGTTATTACAAAATAGGTATAAAGGAAACAGTACAGTGAACATATTAAGTTGTGTACTTATTGTTTTCAATGAAAGATCATAATTTAAAAAAGTATACTTCTATGGTCTATGATATTCAGCCTCTAAAGAAAAGCAGACATGCAATGATACTTTCTATCCAAGCAACCAAATTATCAATCGTATCACAGAGTGATGAATCTTAAAAGGGAAGAAACATGTAAAGATCATTTTTGAGACACCTGACACTGATCTGAAAAGGCCCTTATTGCCGAAAACGAAACAATAGAGATTCGTTTTATTTTCTTAGTCTAAGGATGATTTTTAAAACATGAAAACTGAAAATCAACTTGCAAAAAGATTTAACAGTGATTCAGTTTGCCAAAAACATCATCCTAAATAAAAAAATCTAGTAAACTTTCTAGTTCGTATTTGCTGATATCTATAATGTTGTCGAATAACGTTGGTATATGTGTTTAAATTAACCAATAAGCGCATAATAGTTTACATGTAAAACACGCCAATGATACAATACACATGGAAGTAAACAGTTTTTAAAATGATATTCATCAAATTAGTAATACACTTGATTTACAAAGGCTGTGCGAATGTATATTCAATCAATTTTAAAGTGATAAAACAAGTAACCATTCCATGAATGGAGCACTATGATATTCACAAAACGTTTAAGCCTGTAATACATCACTATATGTTTATGTCAGGCAGTAAACACATGTTTGACATGATTTTATTTGTGCACTTTATGGCACAATACCGTTGTGGGAGGCCCAATTAGTATTTAAAGAAATAGGGGTTACCATGCGGCCTTCGTGCGTCGTTTCACCCATAGTAGATCCACCTAATCCGGTAGTCTTCAAAATGCACTAAAACATTTTTGCATTGTTTCCGATAGAAAATAAACCCATCCTGAGTCAACACGCTAGATACCACGTCACTCTATTTCCTTTTAAAGCTGATTAACACTTTTAGCTTCAAAGGAGTAAGGTTTTCTTTAACTATGATACCCGGTTGACAACGTGTGCGTCCTAGACTAAGCACAGACTTACATAGTAGCCTGGGCTCGAATCGCCAAATAGTATCCTTCCGCCCTTCCTTCTAGTCATTTTCTTCAAATGGCAGGAAAAACGTTTTTATTTGGTTCTATCTTAAAACCTAATTTTTTGTTTCACGTTCAAAAAAGAATTTCAGTCATTTCATCTGTGGTTATTAAGGAGTGGAGGCACAACACCTGTTGATAACATGCGTTAAAGAGATATGATACAATTTGGTCAAGGTCAATTTGAGCGAATCCGTCAGACCTATTTCTACTAATATAATATCACGTGTGCCCTTTTTAATACCTGTCAATCCGACCAGCACAATGCTGTTAGTACTAGTGTATGTACATATTTCACCTACTTTGTGTGGTCATAAATGTGCAATATATATATATATATATATATATATATATATATATATATATATATATATATATATATATATATATATATATATATATATATATATAATCATAACAAAACAGTACATACAATTGAGCACGTACACTAAAATAATGAGTCAATTTTTCTCCTGTAATTTACGTTCACATATACACAAAAAGGACACGTACACCATATGAACGTTGTATCGTCTGATTGCATGACTGACAATAATTACACTTTTCAAACTTTGAAAATATGTCTACAAGCATTAGAACCTCTACATACGGTGTCATTACATGTTATATTCCTAAGAATTGTTTGTTATACTGGTTACCTTTCACATGCTTCATAAGTTGTAAATTATAAATACCGAATTGTATACACGGGCAGATTTGGCTTTAATTCCCATTTTTCAGTTACAGCAACACTGATAAATTGCATATACTTATGTTATAATACAGCAATGCCACATTTAAGTTGAGATATGAATTCACAATATAGGGATAATTCTTTGCTTACACATAATTAGTTCGAGGATCACACGTTCACCCTTTTCAACTTTCATCAGTGCGATATGTAATCCTGGCCAGGTATTTTATAAATTATCCGCCGCTGTAAAAGCCCGAGTCTCTGTTTGTAATGTTGTGCAAGCAAACTGCCATGACCAGATTGCTGTTTTTTGCAGCATCTTGGTTTTCCGCTTCAGGTTGCCTGTACACGGCCTTTGAAGCATCTTGTCTTTCTACTTCCGGCTGCCTGCGCGTGGTGTTTGTAGCATCGAATCTTTCAACTTCAGGCTGCCTGCGCATGATGTTTGTAGCATCGAATCTTTAACTTCAGTCTGCCTGCGCGTGGTATTTGTATCATCGAATATTTCAACTTCAGGCCGCTTGCGCGTGGTGTTTGTATCATCGAATCTTTCTACTTCAGGCTGCCTGCGCATGGTGTTTGTAGCATCGAATCTTTCTACTTCAGGCTGCCTGCGCGTTGTGTTTGTATCATCGAATCTTTCTACTTCAGGCTGCCTGCGCGTGGTGTTTGTAGCATCGAATCTGTCTACTTACGGCTGCCTGCGCGTGGTGTTTGAAGCATCGATTCATATGTATTAAGATAAAACGTTAAAATCTTATAGTTGTATACGATACAGGATTTCGTAACATGTAATGGAGGTATAGCTGGAAATAATACATTCTTACCTTTCACCTTATCACGTGGTTGACGTGGAAGTGGATGTTCGTTTTCAGATACCCAATGTTCACAGTCGTCACGCAATTGTTCTGTGATATTTTTTTCAATGACACTCGCTTCGTTTTCATCGTCGTTTATAACATTATGTGCATATTTTTCAAGCATGTTGTGGTATTGTTGGTCTTTATCATAAGCCTTCATCAAAGTTTACTATTGCTTTTTAAAATAGATGTAGTTTTCGGATACACTGCCTTATAGTTCATTAAATGAATACATACACAAAGCCATGCCATGCGTTTGACTCCATGAACGCACCTTTATCTATCGCTTCGGTCCGAGAAGGACGAGAAGAAGGTTTAATTAGCGCCTCTCTCGGTGGTGAGTACTGCAGTTTAGAGAATATTGACCCTGAAAGACAAAGGTAATGATAAACATATTTTCATGTTAATTTTTGTGTTGAGTAAAAGCGTTGTCAAACAGTGTCTATACAACTGTTATTAAACCTCTAATATTACAAACCGATAGTTTCTTGTAAAGTAGTAGCAGTCACTGGATTGCTTCTCGTCCCTTGCATATGGATAAAACCCACTGATGTCTAATTATCCGTGTCTGCGATAGATGTGTTCCGCCGATCAACGAGAACAAACTTTAACTATGTTGTCGGTGATAGATTTGTCACGCCGGTCAACAAGCACAAAGTCGCTTTCTGCGCTTTCGTTAGTGTAGATGATCGTGTCAGGTGTTTCTCGTACAAATCGAAAGAGTATTGAATGTCGTTTCGGTACGTATACAATTTTGGGCATTGTGTTCTCTGATATGTGTTGAGCATTTATATATTCTCGCTCTTGTGGACCTGGCTGCACACAAGATAACGTCATTGTGACTGAATCTTGTGTCGTTACTGGAATTGAAAGCGGTAAAGAAACCGCTTGTCCTAATGATGGTGGTACAGCCCTGATTGTGGTGGACGTGGTATTGGTGGACGTGATGGTGGACGTGTTGTTGTTGTTGTTTTTGTGTTTTGTTTTTGTTGTTATTGTTGTTGTTGTTGTTGTTGTTGTTGGTGGTGGTGGTGGTAAATCACTCGGCGAAGTTCTGGAATCACTTTGACTTTCAGTTCGATTTGAACCAGCACAACCTTGTTTGGGTATAATAAAAATATAAATTACATATAATTACAGCTTTACGTATCTGCGTAGTTTTATTCATCTGCAGTACAAATTCTCTAACATACATGAAAATGCGATTAAAATATTACTTTATTACCACATTAAAACACATCTGATTACCATACGTATAGTAGTCTATACATGGCGATACACTTTTATTTATTTAGAATATCTATTAGTTAAAAAAGGCATCTATTAATAGATTTTCCATTCCTAAAGTACTGCTAGTGCACACTATAATGACACATCACCTATATTGAGTTGAGGAATGTCGAGCAGTTCCACGACATTTGTTAGATCTGCATGCTTGAGCGCATCTTTGAAGTGACTGTACCAGGAAGCGTGTCTGTGTTGGATTCTGTCAATTAGTATATCCACAGCATTTGCAAGTTCCCCCGACACTTTTGCGTCGTTTATCAGCTGTGCATGAGCATCATTGCGTACACCAGTATTCCACAAATAACGTGTTACGTTTGACGGTTCAATCAGTGGCTTAATCACATCAGACATGATCGAGATGTACGTGTTTTGATTAAGAATGTTGACATCATCAAAAAGCCTAGTTAAGTGTTCGTATCCTGAAATTTAGGCAACTATAATGTCATTCATGTTGGTTTGGCTTTATCGATTTCTGTGAATTATTTTGAACTCTCATAATGAAGTATCACTGCAGATGATAACACGTGTAAGTTATTGAAATCATTCTGCAACTAAAACAAACCACTTACCACATCTTTGCAGTCCAACTATATTGCATGATTGTAAATGTTTATCTCCAAAAGTCGATCCATCAACAACTCTACCGCATCCGTTTTGTTCCGCTTTGCGTTTAAATTCATGCGGATATATTATATAAGACGCATGGAAACATAAACGATGTTATCTAACTCTGCATTGTTTTCCTAAAATTTTAAAAGCACGATCGAACGAAACTTGTATAGCATTATTTTATTATGATAAATAAAAGATTAATTCTTAATACAGACATGTTTTAATTCAAAAAGGAAACGTCAAAATTTATTTATAGTATTTCAGATACAATCATATGAACAATGCATTCTAGGCATAATATACTGAGCATGATTGATAATGTATACTATAATTGCAAATTATCATTTAAGTAATGAGCGCAGCTATTACAACACAACTTATCAGTTCGTGTTGGCAACGCTTTGATGTACCACAGTTTCAACATAACGTTGTGACTGATACAATGGCTGTTAACATATATGAAAGGAAACCAGATCTGATATGAGGTAAACATACTGCTTATGCACTTACCCACAAATGGCAAATGTGGCAGTATTTCGTGAATATCAATAGACGCAACAATTACTTTTCTGAAAACGGCCAGGCAATCATATCTTCCGATGAACCATACGTTACATCTGAAATTCATATCAGTAAATGGCTTGCGAAAATCCTGCAAGGTATTGTTCGTAAATAACATTTTAATAAAAATTATGTAAAATACGGGAATAAGGAAACTCCAGAGCATCATCAGGATTTAAAATATGTTTAACCTCCGATACTTTTTTAATAAGTTTAGTGACCCAAGTCATATAAAATACAGCATTTAAAAAAAATTACAACAGCGTGGGACGCCGCTTTCGAACGTTCAATACGTAAACTCATTGCATGGCGCGACGAACCATCCACTTGCCCATAATTTATAATACACATCCACGTGAAAATAAAACTCATATAATTGTAATCGGAACTAAAAACAGTAATATTTTTTTATAATTAAATTGCAATTTAATAACTTTATCATTTCACATTATTAAAGAAGACAAAAATAAAACATCTTTGAGGTACAGTGAATTGAGGTAAGATTTCCGTACATAGAATTATAACGTATCGTTAAGCATAAATATACCTCCAACTTGTTCATAGGCACTCTCTTCAAAGTCATCAGAAACTGTGTCCTTTACGGCACCATGCAAAACTGTTTCCTTCATAAAAGTATTATGTGTCGGATTAAAACGTTGCGGTTCCAAATAGCTCACGTATGCACTTTCATCTTTTCGAACCCAAACTGCGTCATTGTCTTCCTCAAACGTTGGTTGATTTGCTTCATCGAGTGGCCTGTAAGCTGGCATCTGCGTGTAGGCGTCGATGAGCACATTCTTTGTTTTAAATGTATATCTTTGAAAAACGCTCAAACCTGCGTGGATGAATAGCATTTTATTATACAGTATTGGTGCACGACTGTTTTACCATTCAATTTTCCATGGTATAAGTGGTAATGTATGTGTAAAAAATAACGTCGACAAACAACTTATGACTATTGTTGATCAATAACGCTGTTTGCACAAGTGTTGTTTTTATAATTGTACATGGGCAGAAACAAAAATATTGTTCAATTTTCTATATACACGTGGTATTTATCGATAGGAAAAGTGCAAACATTTCCTAATGCATTATCAGAAAGTAGATTCATCAAAACGCAAAAAAAGAGTTTTTGTAACAAAAACAACTCAAAAATCGTCCACTTGAGCTCAATAAAGGTTACGTTCTCTAATTTGCAAGTATTTAAGATAATATGTTTTAGTTGTTTCTGGTGAAATGAATGTCGCAAAGTATTATTTTCTATTGACGAAAGCGTAAATGCGAATGATTTCGGTTTGATTCTTAAATTGTATTTCTCGAAAACGAATGTCTTTTCTATCAAAGCGTACACCGCAATTCAACTGTGTCATGCTTGTCAGTTTGTTTTTTCTCAAAAATGTACCTCTTCTTCTTTTTTTAGTTACTATTCGGCCATGTTTACATTACGTAGTGTTGGCGTCATCGCGCGGACAGTCGCATGCAGGTAGCGTCATTATTTTTAAGTATGTGTTTCACAACGCGTTTTTCTAACTCCAACCTAAATAATCACACTATGTGTTTGCGCAGTAAACCAAATGAAAAGATTGGAAAAGCAACTAAGGTTTTTTCAAGCGCACCGGCTATCGCCGCTTCATTATCGATAGTTAAAGGATTCGATTTCGCCGAATTAACAGGGTATAAGTGATAGCGTCTGCTTCAACTAATAACGGAAGACGCTGGCAAAGTGATGGTGTTGAACGGCTCAAACCACAACCGCACAGAGAATCTCGTTACGAGACTGGCTTGATGTTTCCTCAAATCTCGAGTAACCAAACAGAAACGCGGAAACACTGTGAAGCAATCCATGTGCTAACACACAACATACGTCGTCGATCCTGGATGACCAACACTCTTTCCGTCTTACATGTGGTTATTACAACGACACAATGTATCTACCTCCAGACTTGCACAAGTGTATCTCGAATACTTTGTTGAGGCCTATCATATGAATTTCATGTATTTGTCCATGAGGGAATCTGACAATTTGTTGAACAACATATGCTTATAATACAATTTACCTATTGAAACCTCTTCTTACTGTCAAATGAAAACAGTTAATTATTTAGTTAAATAGTTTCTATAAATAGAACGCATGTCATCACGGTTGTACGCATGAAAAGAATGTGGACAACTCCTTATGAACAAAGCTGTTAAGCGGAAACCAATCATTTTAAATTCAAAATTATATCCGTAGGTATACAGCACGAAGATGTATTTTTCCCCATGTGTAATGTGCAAACAGATACGCGATTTATTTTATTTTCAATATATAATAAACGTTACGATAAAGCACGGATTCAGTAAAGAGTTTTCAATCTGGTAAATAAGGCTTTCAAAAGTTACCTGCATGTTATATTTTCCATTGTAAAAAGTCGTTAACATAAAGTTAACGTGGATAAGTGCAAACATTGGAGACTTTTTGTTGTATTTGTTTTAATTACAAAGAGGTAATACTGTACAGTAAAGTGTCTTACTGATATATTGCTCAACAGCTTTGTTGAGTAATATTTCTATTGTTTTATCGTAAGATTCTAATGCTACTTCAAACTTTTCAATGGATACCATTATACAGAATGTTAATGTATTATGCAAGCTGCATTATATATACTACTATTAACTTAAACGTAAACTGTCAACAAGAAAAAGCTACAAAATGTAATAATTCCGTTTAGTGTCACAGTTTCGAATCATTAGCCCATATAGAATAACCTAAATTTAATCAAATAGTTTTTTAAGAAGTGTTTTGGTGATTCATTAACCCAGAATCCAGATTTATTTTCTCTCATATATAGTTTATAGATGCGTGTTATCAACTTATGAAACAGTGGTAGTCAAATATTTATTTTTTAATAATCCACTCCATCTACCACTGAAACAGAAGCTGATATAGAACCGCGATTGAATGGCCAATTCACAATTCGAATGTGTGTGCACGCTGCATCTTTAGTGAGCATGTGCAACACCCATGAAAAACATTTCGAACTAAAGTGAACGATTTCATGAAAATTCTTCTTTTTGTGTAAAACCGTCGTGTTTTATTGGGAACCAAAAATCAACTTTTGCAGACTTCATTTCATAGCGCCTCAGAAACATTTAAAACTCTCCATCTTGTTTTTATTTAACAATTGAGTAATTAAATTGCAGTTAAATCGAATTGAAATTATATTTTATTCCTTTTAAGTTTGAATAACAATGCTATGCTACGTTTATTTTTTATTTACACGTGTACGGTCGTGATTTATGGCTAAGTGTGAGGTTCTACGCGTCATTACATAATTGTTTCCTCCCAATCTTTTTATTGACAGTTCTAAGGCGTGGACTCCAGCTTTAATTAGTTTAGTTGTTCGGTTGATAACAAAATACTATAACATTTGGCCGAATCATTGAATTAGTACGACTCCCAGATCACGCACAATGAGATGTTTGCATTTGGGTGTTGAAGTAAATATCTATAAGATTTTTTAAGAGGTATATCTAATAAGCTTACAAACACTTAATGAAACCACAAAGAACTTATACGTTATGTCGCGCAGGAATATGTTTATTAAAAATAATACTGTACGATACGCTTAATTCAGTAAGTCAAACCGTGAATGTGTTATGCAACCTCACCGTATCTTATAAGTAGTGCCGTTTTGCGCTGATTGAACATTTCTCCAACGAATTTTGATGTTGATAAGAAAACAATATGTTAAAAATAATTTCAAAGTTTTAAGGAAATGTGTTTGCTTGTCGCGAATGTTTAGCTTTAAGAAACAATCGAGGAAGATATCAATACACTATGCAGTAGGGCTGCAACGAATCCAAAAAATTTGTTCGGATCCGAATCCGAATCCAAATATGGTTTCTTCCAGTTTTTCGGATCCGGATTCCTCAGATAAGTGAAAATGATAATTGTCTGTCTAAATTTAAAAAAACAACAACAACAATGTTTGAAAAGTATAATTTGACAACAAAACATTAAACATTTATCAACAAAAAAAGTTCTCGTTTTAAATTGTAGCAATGCCAAAGTAAAACGAAACCTTAACACTTATTTACTTTATAGTTTGCTCGCTAACATACACTTTTCACTGTTCATACAGTATGATGTTTGTTTTCACAAAAATTAACATTTCAACATTGCCGGGTGCAGACAAGCCCTATGAGCACTGAGGTTCCTGTGGAGAAGATTTTCTAACTGGGCACTGAGGTTCCTTGCATCACAAGATAACATTTAAACTTAGTATATGACGAAAGATGCTTTCAAGACATTACATGATGAAGGAACACAATTTGACAGGTCGCGAAATTATGAAAAATTTACCTTGGTGTGCCAGTGACATCCGGTGCCACGCCCCCCTGCAGAGTGGTACCCGGCTTGCGTCGTTCATGTGACGGGACCATGCTGCATGATGTGGAGTCAATCGGATTCACGCAGATGCCTGATGGGATGACCATGCTCTCTTGCTACCCAGTCCGCGGACGTGAACGGGTGTGTTCCCTGAGGTGCGTATTGCCAGGAGGATAGATGCCCTGATGTAAGTATTTCCAGGAGGATAAGTGTATTAGCCTGTGACGGTAGGTATTAGACCGTGCATCAGCCTGTGACTTAGTGTGTTGCCCTGGAGGTTTAGCATTTGCATGGGGTAGGTATTCCAAGGAGAATCGGTGGTGTGCAGCCGACGACAATAGCGGACGAGCGTTTCCCTCAAAGAGTGTACTGCCGAGGACGACCGTGCCATCCTGACAAAGTTTCCAGTCGATGCCCATGTGGGACCATAAGTTAGTATCATTGCTAGTAGCGGTTGTGATAATTGTAGAAGAAACCCACTGAAGAGCTAACCTCAATAAACACCACAACCTGAAAAAATTTCCAGCCACACTCGAGCCACTACCGTTGTTTTTAATACAACTCAGAAATACAATAAGGATTGAAAACATACATAAATTATCTGTGTTTAAACAGAGGATACTTTATCGACATCGTTCATGGTGAAAAGTAATAACAAATAGAATCTGCTAACATTGTTTCGACACAAACAATCAACATAAACACTCACACACTCTTCAAAAGATATATTAACTAATAAATAATTATATACAAGCAGTACATTTCTAACACATTGTAATGTATTTTGAAAATCTTTGTTTATTGTAAATGTTGATAATAAACACTACTCTTTGATTTCATTCATTAATAAATTCTTTGTACGACATATACATAAACGCTGAATGGTTTGTTTGCGTATTGTTTTCGATTGTCGAACAGACAAATGAAAATCGCACTCATAACATGTTTAGTAGTCATGCGTAGAATCACATTCAAATGACTACGTTTAACGCAAGTTCAAATTCATTGATATCAGATTACTTTAATTGCGCTTGGCTTAAGTGAACAATGGGCTGTCAAACGATTCATTGTAGTACATTGGTTTGACATATGATTTATATGTTTAATAAACTCATGTACAGTGTTCTTAAATGCAAATATCTTAACCGCGAATTTATGATTCAACAACCAACAACCAATGCGACACACGATATTTTGCGCGATACACGAAGCGACCCACGATATTTTTCGCGATACACGAAGCGACACGCGATATTTACCACCGATATATCGCCTTTTGGGCTACCTACACAAGGGCGATATTTCGTGGTACATTCTCACGCGTCGCTTCGTGTATCGCGAAAAATATCGTGTGTCGCAAAAAAATTGTGTATCGCATTGTGTGTCTTGTGTCGCCCTTGATGAACGAAGTGCGAGATTACAGATGGACTATCCGGATTCCGTAGTTTTCGGATGGAGACTTAAGTGCACACTTGGAGACTTTTATCGCGGAATAGAGGTTTTTCTATTTTTAATTAAACTTAAACAGTTTATTTATAACCATAGAATCTCTTTTGGGCACGATTTTCCTACAAAAAGTATGCTTACGTAAAGTTTTCCATGCGGCACCTTTGCAATTTTTACGACATACATAATCTGTTTTCCATTCAATAATTACCAAACTCATACAGTTCTTGTATGACTGTTATGGAAAAAAAGAACAACAAATGGATATTAATCATAATTAAGACTTCATGTTTCATTCGATTTTGACTTATATTGAACACTACAGAAATATTACTAGAAGAGGAAGCCTTATCACACCCGCTTGCCTTTTATTTAAGACCATTTATCAATTTTTGCCCAGATAAAACAGTGTAAACATATCATGGGCTAAACGGCAATTGAATGAAAATAACTTCGCAAATGAGTGTTACTCATGTAACCCAGCCAGAAAAATCCCACCATGGGGATCGAACCCGGGACCTCCCGGTTCCCAATCAGGCTGACACTCTACCGCGTCGCTATAAAAGCTAGCTCATATAGCAATGCAGTATAAGTTCTCCTTATAACGAACCCTGCTACATACACCCCCTCCAATTCTGAAATTCTTCCACGTATTTCCTATTGCCATGACATATGTAGGACGTCTGACACACATGGTGGTTTTTTTACGTTGGGCGCCGATGTAATCCAGCCAGAAAAATCCCCGACCACCATGGGGATCGAACCCGGGACCTCCCGGTTCCAAATCAGGCAGCCACTCTACCGCGTCGCTATAAAAGCTAGCTCATATAGCAAGGCAGTATAAGTTCTCCTATATCAGTATATATATCGGTATAAGTATACCGAACCCCGCTACACTCAATCAAACGGATCATGTCTCAAGCTGAGCTAATAAGGTAATCAATATAATCTAAAAATATATTGGAATATTACGGGTAATTCCTACTTGAAAAGCTAAATGGTGACTTACATAGTCAATTTGTTCACTAAACAACTATCATGGGGAATGAAAACTCATCCGCAAAAAAGGTTTGTTTATATCAAACTTGAATATTTAAAAGTTAAAACGTGCTGGCATTTATATAGCGGTTTGATTATTTATTGTTTATATGATTAGTTTTATTATTAGTAAAAACGAAGACTACTTATTTATTTCCGTGCTAATAAAACATAATTTTCGTTTTCAGAAATCAAAATCAAGAAATATATGGAGGCGGAACTTAAGCTACGACGACGTAAGTTTTTACAGCACGAAATTATTAAGCATATCAATCAGGGTTTTGTCGAAAACGTGAAGACCTGGGTAACTGAATAACATCATGTAATTAAATTGAAATAAACAGTATCTTGAATTGTTGTTAAGTGAAATTGCACCGAGAGGGAATTGTAGTTATTCGCATGTTCGTGTTGATGTTAAATATGCATTGAACTAATGGTGATAACGACTTTGATCGTTCTGCGGCGATGACTCCAGCAAAAAAACGGGTGATATCTGTGTGTTTTTTAATGTTCATGTCTTAACTTTTTCAGTAATCAAAACTTCAGAGCCTCTACTAATTGTGTGTGTTCTGATTATATGCAATGACGGTTCCAATGCTTAAACATACTTTATATAGGGATTGATTGAGAAATTTAAGGAACAGTACCATGAACAAATAATGGAAATAAACTCATATGTTATTATTTTAAAGAACTTATTCATGGATTTAAAAAAAAAACACAAGACAACTAAGAAACCAATTCGTTGCATTGGTATCGCCTGCAAAATGCAACTCCCTTGATATACGGATAATCATAAAAAAATAATTGAGTGTAGAGTTATTATTGTATGCATTGTAATTATCCTCATCGATTTCTATAAACCCAGCAAAGTTCATGTTGAAATATTGTAGCGTATAATGAGATACAGACCTAAAAAGTTACATCGTACAACAACAAAGAAAAATAACTGTTAGTCAAGAAAATGTAGTGGTATGGTTCTTGTGCATTGCACTTCTTTCCATTGATTTCTACACAACCATGAAGTTTAATGTTGAAACGTTGTATCGGAACTGAGTTATAGCCCTAAAAAATGCTATCATACAAAAACAACAAATGGAATAAACTTTCATTTAAGAAAGTAAAGGTTTATCATTATTAAGCATTGCATTTCTCCTTATTAACAGCAATACCCCTATTAAGTTTCACGTTGAAGTATTGTACGGTATCTGAGACATAGCCCTGAAAGTTGCATCATACCAAAATAACAAGGGCAATAACTCTTATATAAGCAAGTGTTTGGTTATGATTCTTATGCATGACACGTCTCCTCATAGATATATATACATATTTAAAGTTTCATGTTGATATGTTATATTGTTTCTGAGATAGTATCCGAAAAGTTTTTGTGACAGACAACGGAACAACGGACGGACGACGCCAATTCTATATGGCGGGGGGGAGGGGGCAAAAACAAGTAAACGATTCAAGCGTGATTGTATAGATTAAATTAAAACAATCGTGATAACACTAACTTAACAAAGGACAAATGTAAGAATATTGTTTCGTTAATTTACAACTTTCATTCATAATAATAAGAGCGTTTGTATCGATTAGAACATTGCTTTTGACACGTGAACCTTGATTTGATTGATTGAATCAGTTACAGCATTATTGGTGGCTCGGCTCAAATACTACCATAATTTGAAAAATAATTGTTCACTATTAAAAACAAATTTAGAAGTTAATGACATGCTTGCTTTATTCATTGTATTTATCTGCTGTAAATATCACCGTGTTACTATTATCGGAAGACGCTTGGATTATCAAGTTTTATCCGTTAGCGCTATATCACATGTATTATATTTAAACACATTTCATAACGCGGAATAATAAACTTATTTAGGATCCCAAATTAGTTTTATATAACAAAATTGAAAACCAAATCCAGCAATGTTGATATATTGGCTGAAATATTAGTTTGTATTAAATCTTTACAAACACCACATATATTGTAAAGCAAATCGGACCACAAATCGGGACACAGTGTCTTTTCCGACTCGCAATAGATACGTATTGTGTTGGGACGATTTTTTACTGTTCGCGGATCGTAACCGCCATCGTTGCTAGGAATAAGCGTCTGTCGCATCCGTAAAGGGCATCGACTATATTTGGAGGAATGATCTGGGATCGAATTTCAAATATAGGTGGAAAGCCGGTAGCGGTATCATAAAGCTTGTCTCAATCTCTAGAGTATATGGTCTGCACAAATGGTAGCGGTATCATAAAGCTTGCAACAACGTCTAGATTATTTGTTCTGCCTAATGTTCTATACATTGTGTATAATATATACAACCCATACTTACGGGAACATTAAACCAAACATGTTAGATATATTGTCTTTTAGATAATGGTCGAGGTTGTGTGATCCTGTGAAGGGGTGAGGAGATTTTTGTATTTGTATCCTTTGAAATGATTATAGCTTCCAATAAAGCACGACGGTGTTGCTCGTGCTAGCTTAAGATGAAGCGGCCACACACATTCGAATGGTGAATTTCTCTTACAATCGTGGTTCTATTTCAGTTTTTGTTTCAGCAGTAGATGGCGTGGATTATCTCAAAAATATATATATATATATTTATTTATTTATATTTATATATACTGCAGCTTGCGTAATACATTACATTCTTTATAATGGTGTCCGTTGAAAAGTTTGAAGTAGCATTAGATTCTTACGATTAAGCAATAGAAATATTACTCAAAGCACAAAGCCGTTGAGCAATATATCAGTAAGACACTTTACTGTAAAGTATTACCTCTTTGTAATTAAACAAAATACAACAAAATGTCTCCAACTTTTGCACTTATCCACGTTTACTTTATGTTAATGACATTTTTACAATGGAAAATATATCATGCAGGTTACTTTTAAAGCCTTCTTTACCAAATTGAAAACTCTTTACTGAATGCGTGCTTTAATCTAAAGTATATTAGATATTGAAAATAAAATAAATCACTTATCTTTTTTGCACATTACAAATAGGAAAAAATACATCTTCGTGAAATATCTGTATACCTACAGATATAATTTTGAATTTAAAATGCTAGGTTTTCGCTGAACAGCTTTGTTAATTAGCAGTTGTCCACATTCTTTTCATGCGTACAACCGTGATGGCATGCGTTCTATTTATAGAAACTATTTAACTAAATAATTTACTGTTTTCATTTAACAGTAAGAAGAGGTTTCAATAGGTAAATTGTATTATAAGCATATGTTGTTCAACAAATCGTCAGATTCCCTCAGGGACAAATACATGCAATTCATATGATAGGCCTCAACAAAGTATTCGAGATACAATTGTGCAAGTCTGGAGGTAGATATATTGTGCCGTTGTAATAACCACATGTAAGACGGAAAGAGTGCTGGTCATCCAGGATCGACGACGTATGTTGTGTGTTAGCAAATGCATTGCTTCACAGCGTTTCTGCGTTTCTATTTTGTTACTCGCGATTTGAGGAAACATTAAACCAGTCCCGTAACGAGATTCTGTGTGCGGTTGTGGTTTGAGCCGTTCAACACCCTCACTTTTGTAGCCTCTTCCGTTATTAGTCGAAGCAGTCGCTATCACTAATACCCTGTTCACTCGGCGGAATCGAATCTCTCTAATTATCGATAATGAAGCGGCGATAGCCGATGCGCTTAAAAAAGCCTTAGTTACTTTTCCAATATTGTCATTTGGTTCACTACACCAACATATAGTGTGATTATTCAGGTAGGAGTTAGACAAACGCGTTGTGAAAAACAAACTTAAACATAATGACATTAACTTAATGTGACTGTCCGCGCAATGACGCCAACACCTCGTAATGTAAACATGTCTGAATAACTGAGTAACTGAACATAAGTAGATGAGACACTTTTTGGCGAACAAACTAATTGACAATAATGATACAGTTTAGTCACGGTGTACGCTTTGATTGATAAGACTTTCGTTTTCGAGAAATACCATTAAAGAATCAAACCGAAATCATTCTCATTTACGCTTTCGTCAATAGAAAATGATACTTTGAGACATTCTTTTCACCAGAAATATTATCTTAAATACCTGCAAATTAGAGAACGTAACGTTTATTGAACTGAAGTGTAAGATTTTTTGAGTTGTTTCTGTTACAAAAACTGTTGTTTTTCGTTGTGCTAAATCTGCTTTCTGAAAATGCATTAAATGTTTATTTGGTAGTATCGCACTTTTCTTATCGATAAATATCACGTGTGTATAGAAAATTGAACAACATTTTTGTTACTGCCCATAGAAAATTATAGAAACAAAACTTGTGCAAACTGCGTTATTGATCAACAATAGTCAATGTTTATTTTTGCACATACATACACATAATACAATGGAAAATTTGAATGGTTAAAATGTCGAGCACCAATACTGTATTATAAAATGCTGTTCATTTACGCACGCTTGAGCGTTGTTCAAAGATATTATATATTTAAAAGAATGTGCTCATCGACGCCGACATGCAGATGCCAGCTTACAGGCCACTCGATGAGGCAAATCAACCAACGTTTGAGGAAAGCAATGGCGCAGTTTGGGTTCGAAGAGATGAAAGTACATACGAGAGCTATTTGGAACCGCAACGTTTGAATCCGACACATAATACTATTATGAAGGAAACAGTTTTGGATGGTGCCGGATTGGACACAGTTTCAGATGACTTTGCAGATAGTTCCTATGAACAAGATGAAGGTATATTTATGCTTAACGATACGTTATGCTTCTATGTACGGAAATCTTCCCTCAATTCACTGTACATTGTATCTCAAAGCTGGTTTATGTTTTGTTCTTTAATAATGCGAAATGATTTAGTAATAAATTGCATTTTAATTAAAAAAAACAATAACTGTTTTTAGTTTTGAAAACAATTATCTGAGTTTTACGTTAAATTTCACGGGATGTTTATTATTAATTATGGAGAAAGTGTATGGTTCGTCGCGCCATGCAACGAGTTTAAACCACAACGTATTGAACGTTCGAAAGCGGCCTCCCACGCTGTTATCATTTTTAAAATGCTGTATTTTATATAAGTTGGGTCACTCAACTTATTCAAATAATAGCGACGGTTAAAAAGATTTTCACTCCTGATGATGCTCTGGAGTTTCCTTATTCCCGTATTTTACATATTGGAATGTCAGAAACGAACAATTGCTGACAGGATTTTCGGAAGCCATTTAATGTAATGAATTTCAGATGTAGCGTATGGTCCATCGGAAGAGGTGATTGCCTGGCAACATTTTCAAACCAAACTTACCGTTTCCAGAAAAGTAATCGTTGCGTCTATTGATATTCACAAAATACTTCCACATTTGTCATTTGTGGGTAAGTGCATAAGCAGTATGTTTACCTCATATCAGATCTGGTTTCCTTTCATATATGTTAAAAACCATTGTATCAGTCACAACGTTGCGTTGAAACAGAGATACATAAAAGTGATTCTAACGCGAACTGATGTAAATAAGTTGTGTTGTGATAGCTGCGCTCATTACGTAAATGATTATTTGCAATCATAGTATACATTATCAATCATGCTCAGTATATTATGCATAGAATGTATGATTGTATCTGAAATGCTGTAAATTAATATTGACGTTTCCTTTATGAATTAAAAACGTGTCTGTATATATAATTATTCTTTTATTTATCATAATAAAGTAAGGGTATACAAGTTGCGTTCGATCGTGTTATTAAAATATAAGAAAACAATTCTATTGTTATAAGTTTCCATGCGATTTATATATTTCAGAATATCCGCATGAATTTAAACATATTGCAAATCGGAACAAAACTTCTGCAGTAGTGTTGTTGATTGAGCGACTTTTAGAATAAAAAAAATACAATCATAAAATAAAGTTCATGGTTGGACTGCAAAGATGTGGTAAGTGGTTTGTTTAAGTTGAAAAATGATATTAATAACTCACACGTGTTATCATCTGCAGTGATACTTCATGATGAAAGTTCAAAATAATTCACAGAAATCGATTAAGCCAAGCCAATATGAATGCCATTATAGTTGCCTTAATTTCAGGATATGAACACTTAACTAGGCTTTTGGGTGATATCAACATTCTTAATCAAAACACGTTCATTTCGATCATGTCTGATGTGATTAAGCCACTGATTTTACCGTCAAGAGTAACTCGTTATTTGTGGAATACTGGTGTACTTAATGATGCTGATGTACAACTGATACATGATGCGGAAGAGTCGGATGGAGTGGGAAATGCTGTGGATATACTACTTGACATTATCCAACACAGGCACGTGTACTGGTACAGTCACTTCGTAGACGCGCTTAAGCATGCAGATCTTTCTGATGCCGTGGAACTGCTAGACATTCCACAACTCCATATAGGTGAATTGTCATTATATTGTACACTCCAATTTCTGTGGGGGTATATAACCTATTAATATATTCCTTTCTAAACAAATGTGATTTGTACATGAATAAAAATGTTTCGCCATGTGAAGACCACTATACAGATGGTTGTCTTAGGAATAGCATTATGGTAATAAAAAAACATTTTACCTGTACGTTCATGTATTGTAATGAATTAACAGCAGGTGGATAATACTGCGCAGATTTGTACAGGTATTATTATCTGTAATTAATGTTTTCATTGTAGGTTTTGTTGGTTCAAATCGATCTGGAAGTCAAAATCATTCCACAACATCGCTTAGTGATATACAAGCTCCAACGCCGCCGCCGCCGCCGCCGCCGCCGCCGCCACCACCACCACCACGTCAACCACGACCCAGGCCCCCACGAACATTATCAACAAAAACGGATTCGAGACCTCTCCCAACTCCATTTACGACGAACAATTCAGGCACAATCGTGTCATCTTGTGAGCAGCCATCCCCTCAAGAGCGAGAAGATTTATATGATATGGCAACAGATATGACCGAATCAGAAGCAGATACTGCCGGACCGGACATTGCTTACGAGAATACTGCACTACCTTCAGGTTTTATCGATGGACTTCCACAGCGATTATCTTTGTTGCACATTGAATGGGTTACACATGTTTTATTCGTAGAATAAATGCCCCAATAATTATTTTCAAGTATTTGTTTAATGTAAACATATAATAGGTAAACAGCATCTATTTTAAAAGCTTAGATAAAAAGGGATGAAGAGTAATGATAAAGATCTTTTAATTGTTCGAAGAAGTGCGAAATTAACAGGCCGTTGAACGTTTTTCATTATACACGTCTCTGTTTATAGATACCACATTTGTCAAACAAGTTTACAACATTCACGAAGAATATTCAGAAAATTGTATTAACGAAGAGGAAAATGACAGGAGTGTCATTGATCAAAGTGTCACTGAACAATTGCTTGATGACTGTGAATATTGGGTAAATGAAAAAGAATGTCCACCTCCACTTCCACCACGTGTTAAGGTGAAAGGTAAGAATATATTGATCCCTTCTATACTTTCATTACATGTCACGAAATCCTGTATCGCATAAAACTAGTAGATTGTGAATGATCAGTCATCTGCGGGTTTTATCCAAATAGAAGGAACGATAAATAACCAGTACTTGAACTGTTGTTCTTTCAGTTCACGCTGTTCAACACATATCAGAGAACACAATGCTCAAAATTGTCTATCTACCGGAAGGGCAATCAATGCCACTTCGATTTTTACGACAAACTCCTGACACGGCCAACTACTCTAACCAAAGCGCAGACAGCGGCTTTGTTCAAGTTGATACGCGTGAAACAATCAGCACAGACATTGCGTTTTTTCTCGTTGATCGGCGAGACACATCTATCACAGACACGAATGATCAGTCTTCTGCGGGTTTTATCCAAATAGAAGGAACGAGATGCAACCCAGAGACTGCTACTACTTCGCAAGCAACTACCGGTTTGTAATATTAGAGGTTTTATAACAGATTTATCGACATGTTTTGACATTGCTTTTAATAAAGACAAACACTCACAGAAAAATAATACGTTTTTGCTTACATTTGTCTATCAGAGACAATATTTTATAATCCTCCGTACCAATCATCGGACCGACCAAATCGATAAAGGTGCGTTCATGGAGTAAAAACGAATGGCCTCTGTGCATTCATTTATTCAATGTACAATATTGCAGATCATCTGAAAACAACATCTATTTTGAAAGCTTAGATAAAAAGGGATGAAGAGTAATGATAAAGATCTTTTAATTGTTCGAAGAAGTGCGAAATTAACAGGCCGTTGAGCGTTTTTCATTATACACGTCTCTGTTTATAGATACCACATTTGTCAAACAATTTTACAACATTCACGAAGAATATTCAGAAAATTGTATTAACGAAGAGGAAAATTACGAGAGTGTCATTAAACAAAGTGTCACTGAACAATCGATTGATGACTGTGAATATTGGGTAAATGAAGAAGAATGCCCACCTCCACTTCAACCACGTGTTAAGGTGAAAGGTAAGAATATATTGCTCCTTGCTATACCTTCATTACATGTCACGAAATCCTGTACCGCATAACACTAGTATATTGTGAATGATCAGTCATCTGCGGGTTTTATCCAAATAGAAGGAACGAGATGCAACCCAGAGACTGCTACTACTTCGCAAGCAACTACCGGTTTGTAATATTAGAGGTTTTATAACAGATTTATCGACATGTTTTGACATTGCTTTTAATAAAGACAAACACTCACAGAAAAATAATACGTTTTTGCTTACATTTGTCTATCAGAGACAATATTTTATAATCCTCCGTACCAATCATCGGACCGACCAAATCGATAAAGGTGCGTTCATGGAGTAAAAACGAATGGCCTCTGTGCATTCATTTATTCAATGTACAATATTGCAGATCATCTGAAAACAACATCTATTTTGAAAGCTTAGATAAAAAGGGATGAAGAGTAATGATAAAGATCTTTTAATTGTTCGAAGAAGTGCGAAATTAACAGGCCGTTGAGCGTTTTTCATTATACACGTCTCTGTTTATAGATACCACATTTGTCAAACAATTTTACAACATTCACGAAGAATATTCAGAAAATTGTATTAACGAAGAGGAAAATTACGAGAGTGTCATTAAACAAAGTGTCACTGAACAATCGATTGATGACTGTGAATATTGGGTAAATGAAGAAGAATGCCCACCTCCACTTCAACCACGTGTTAAGGTGAAAGGTAAGAATATATTGCTCCTTGCTATACCTTCATTACATGTCACGAAATCCTGTACCGCATAAAACTAGTATATTGTGAATGATCAGTCATCTGCGGGTTTTATCCAAATAGAAGGAACGAGATGCAACCCAGAGACTGGTACTACTTCGCAAGCAACTACCGGTTTGTAATATTAGAGGTTTTATAACAGATTTATCGACATGTTTTGACATTGCTTTTAATAAAGACGAACATTCACAGAAAAATAATACGTTTTTGCTCACCTTTGTCTATCAGAGACAATATTTTATAATCCTCCGTACCAACCCCAAAAGAGGCTTAAATAAATCCTCCTGTTACTCATCGGGCCGACCAGATCGATAAAGGAGCGTTCATGGAGTAAAAACGCATGGCCTCTGTGCATTCATGTATTCAATGTACAATATTGCAGATCATCTGAAAACAACATCTATTTTAAAAGCTTATATAAAAAGGGATGAAGAGTAATGATAAAGATCTTTTAATTGTTCGAAGAAGTGCGAAATTAACAGGCCGTTGAACTTTTTTCATTATACACGTCTCTGTTTATAGATACCACATGTGTCAAACAATTTACAACATTCACGCAGAATATTCAGAAAATTGTTTTAACGAAGAGGAAAATGACGAGAGTGTCATTGATCAAAGTGTCACTGAACAATTGCTTGATGACTCTGAATATTGGGTAAATGAAGAATGTCCACCTCCACTTCCACCACGTGTTAAGGTGAAAGGTCAGAATATATTGCTCCCTGCTATACTTTCATTACATGTCACGAAATCCTGTTTCGCATAAAACTAGTAGATTGTAACAAGAATTTATATATTGATACAAATTTTGGAGTTTTAGTATTCTATATTTAGACTAAATTTTGTTATTGCTTCTATATAAGCAGGCACTTATGTAACGATCGCGGGGAATATTTATTGTGCAGACATATATTTACACGTTCTTCCATATTGCATGTTTTTAATTTATGGATTTTGAAACAATGTAGTACTTTTGATGATATTATAATACATATATGGCCAAACAAAGTGCAACGAAGACAAGAATCTTACAAATCCAAAAATAGCCCTCTGCGCAGGAACTTGTAAAACTACATTATTTGGATACACATAAATTTGTCACAATGCAAAACTTCGTAAACTTATTTATCGTCTTTCGATTTGAAGCAATTCCAAGCTAAAACGTATGTCAAGAAATGTAAGTAAACATGAGTTTTAACCCCATCTGCCTTATTTAGAATAATCTAAATCATACTCTTTACCTTGTGCCTGTTCTGATTGACTTACACACACATCTTTTACCTAAAGATGACGACAGTTATAAACAAGCAAATCATACACACACGGGAAAGAGAAAAGACGAAGTAGATGAGGTTAAGTACAAACCCGATGGAGATGAAGCCATTGAGCCGGCAAACACATCGACGATTCCGGAACATCATACTAGCATGAGTGCGTTAGACATAGCATCCATTCATACATTTAGCCCCGAAACGCTTAATGAACATATTGGTCAGTTACAACACGAACAATATAGTTTGCACATTTATGACTACACAAGTCGGTGAAATAAATAAGGACACTAGAAGTTACAGAATTGTGCTGGTCGGATTAACAAGTAAATGACACTAAGCATATGGTGTTTGTAGAAAAAGGTGTGACGGATTCGCTCAAATTGACCTTGGCCATTGAAGCAAGTAAACAACGTGTTATGTGCCTCCAATCCTTAATAACTTAAGATGAAACGACTGAAATTCTTTTTAAAATGTGAAACAAAGAATAAGGTTTAAAGATAGGACAAAACAAAAACGTTATTCCCGCCGTTTAAAAAAAATACTAGAAGGAAGGACGGGAGGATAATATTTGGCGCATCCGGGCCAATGTGTAAGTCTGTGCTTAGACTAGAACGCACACGTTGTCTTTCGGGTATCATAGTTATAGAAGACCTTACCCCTTTGAAACTACAAGTGTTTATCAGCTTTAGACGGAAATTGAGTGACGTGGTATCTAGAGTGTTTACTCAGAATGGGTTTATTTTTTATCGGGAAAAAAAATGGAAAAATGTTTTAGTTGATTATGAAGACCACCGGAATTGGTGGATCTACTCTGGGTGAAACAACCCACGAAGTAACTGACTTCAAGGTAACCCCTATTTCTGTAAATACTATATTGGGCCACCTACAACTGAATTGTGCCAGAAAGCACAAAAATAATATCATTGTAAACATGTGTTAACTAACTGTCTGACATAAACATATAGTAATATAGTACAGCCTTAAACGCTATGTAAATATCAAAATGCTTCGTTCATGGAATGGTTACTCGTTTTATTACTTTAAAATTGATTGAATTTACATACACGCAGCCTGCATAAATCCAGTGTATTAATAATTTTGCATCGGAATATTATTTTCAAAACTGTTTATATGTGTTTGCTATCCTTTGAGTGTTTTTACATGTAAACTATTATGCGCTTATTGGTTAATTTTAACCTAAATCCCAACGTTATTCGACAACATTATAGATATCAGCAGATACGAACTAGAAAGTTGAGTAGTTTTTTTTTTAATTTAGGACGATGTTTTTGGCAAACTGAATCACTGTCAAATCTTTAGTGCAAGTCGATTTTCAGTTTTTATGTTTAAAAAATCGTCCCCAGACTAAGGTAATAAAACGAATCTCTATTGTTTCATTTTCGGTAAAAAGGGCCTTTTCTGATCAGTGTCAGGTGTCTCAAAAATAATCTTTACATGTTTCTTCCCTTTGAAGATTCATCACTCTGTGATACGTTTGATAATTCAGGTGCTTGGATAGTAGGTATCATTGCATGCCAGTGTTTTGATTTTCTTTTGAGGATGAATATAATAGTCCCTAGAAGTATACTTTTTTTAATTATGATCATTCATTGAAAACAAAAAGAACACAACTTAATATGTTCACTGTACTGTTAAAGTTTTATCGCTATGCACACACGTGTTTTTATCATTTCCATCATACCTTTTTGTAATAACTTTTCGAGGTTAGAAAGCTCTTTTTCTCTTCATATTTCGTTGTACTTGTAAGCATTGTATAAAAGATGATTTAGTTTCTGTTTAATTTTCGTTTTAATGATGCGTTTATAGCATTCAATATTAACTTAATGCATAGTTATTTAATGTTCATAATCAAAATGACAGTTATAACATATATATACACACATTGCTATTGCTATTAGTAACACTGAGTGTTAATGTGTTTGCTTTGTTTTACGATAAAATATTCGTTTAATTTAAGTGTTTGTGGTTCTATAATGATAACAAAAGTAAAACAATGTGTCACAGGGTATACATTCATATTTATCGTTAGTAAGTTATTCGTTATTCATGTCGAGTAGTTTTAGGTAGCTCTGATATAAAGTCTGTAGTCTTATTATTTTATAGTTAACATATAGTTGTATTTAACCTAATTTAGCACGTGCACGTAACAACCAATCATACACTTTCCCTCCTTTATTCAGTTGTTTGCTGAAGGTTGCTTCAGACAGCCATTCAATCTTTGATTGAAACATTATATTATTTGTATAGGACATTTTATATTCCTGCAGGTAACTTATTTGAATCTTTTATTTATTTTATCTGTCAATTGTTTGTATTGTTTTTTAAGACATCTGACGGTTACGGTTGTGTTTATTAGTTATTTATTAAAATAAATTATTGCGAGTAATATTCACACCGCCATGCAACGCTAGTCATTATTCATGTGTATTTCATTTGAATGCATACATATATTATCTTGATTATATACCTAATTGCATGTATTAATTGTTTCTATTTCAGATACCTTTATCGATCTATTCAAACTTTAAACCTCGATTGATTCGATAGTTTGTCGTCGAACCCAAAGTACGCAAATTGCGCGTAGCTAGGCCGGCAACAATGGCGCCCAACGTTCTTCACTGATCGATCAAATAATATAATTTGGACAATCCGTGTGCACAATCCTTTCACGAGGATCTACACTTGATGGCCACATAAGACGTCGTTTAATACCCGGGTTAACGTTAAAGCATGCTAAGGGCCCTCTTCAAGACCGTTACGTCACATCATCAGGACCAAGGACCATTCGTCGCTGGAAGTGTGTAAACTGTGTGTGACTTGGTGTATAAACACTGACAATAGTGATTATTTCTCATGACGCATGGCGGTGTGGTGAGCTGTACATTTTATTATTGATTAGTTAGTTTATTTATTTGATAATATTTGATATATACTATTGTTCACTTTATATCATTAATTTTTTAATTAATGTAAATGTAAATTTTTGTCCAACCTAGGTTAAAGATTTTTTGGTTCAATGCACTAACCATAGGTTGTCCCGTTTAACATACGCCCCTGCATTTGTGTAAACTGTGTTTTCACTGTCACTAATCCGGTTTCAATAACAATAGAAGTACATTAAGTAGTACAATACAGACAGGTAGGCACGTAGATAGCTCAGGTGCTAGTTTAAAGGTCATAATTTGGGATCAAGACAATCAATAAATTTGCTACCCACTTATAAAAAAGTTTCAACCCATGTAAAAAATTTGACATCGGACACACAACCGCAGTTAAGCACTCCATCAAACTGACAAATCCGGAACCTTTTAAAGAGCCTTTTCGACGAGTTCCCCCAGCTCTTTTCAATGAAGTCCGAGAACATCTCAAAGAAATGTTAGAAATGGGAGCTATACAAGAATCTCAAAGTCCATGGTCATCGAATTGTGTAATCGTCAGGAAAAAAGATGGAACCATACGATTTTGTATAGATTTTAGAAAACTAAATGCAAACACCAAGAAAGATAGTTATGCAATACCAAAAGTTGAGGACACACTTCATCTGTTAGCAGGATCACGGTACTTTTCAAAGTTGGACTTGAAATGTGGATACTGGCAGGTGGAGTTAGAAGAAGAGGACAAGGAAAAGACAGCGTTTCAAGTGGGTGGACTAGGGTTTTATCAATGTAACCGCCTTCCATTCGGACTTTGCAACACCCCCGCAACCTTTCAAAGATTGATGGAACGCTGTATGGGCGATTTAAATCTTAGAGATTGCCTCATTTATTTGGATGACATCATTATTTTTTCCAAAGATGTCAATACCATGATTGCAAGACTAGACCAAGTGTTCTGTCGTTTGGCTGAATATAACCTCAAGATCAAACCATCAAAATGTGAATTCTTCAAGACAAGAACCACTTACCTTGGCCATGTTGTATCAGCAGATGGCATAGAAGCAGATCCGGTCAAAATTGAAGCAGTAAAAAATTGGCCAACCCCAAAGTCTGTGAAACAAGTAAGCCAATTTCTCGGCTTTGTTGGCTATTATCGGCGATTCATTAAAGGGTTCGCTTCCATTGCAAGGCCATTAAATAACCTGCTGATAGGCCATCCGACTAAACGTACAACACAAAGAAACAACAAAGCAATAAAACCAGTTCCATTTAAATGGGGATCCGACCAACAGACTGCTTTTGAGGAGTTAAAGAAAAAGCTTACCAATCCACCTATTTTAGGCTATGCAGACTATACATTGCCGTTTATTCTGCACACAGATGCCTCCTCAAAGGGATTGGGTGCTGTACTTTATCAACGCCAAGACGGCCACGAAAAGGTCATAGCCTATGCAAGCCGTTCACTTAAACCGTCAGAGAAGCATTATCCTGCGCACAAGTTGGAATTTTTAGCGTTGAAATGGTCAATGACGGAAAAGTTTCACGACTATCTTTACGGCGCGGAAGTTGAGGTTATAACGGACAATAACCCACTTACCTACGTGCTAACGAGTGCTAAGTTGGACGCGACAGGGCAACGATGGCTTGCTGCGTTATCAAACTACACCTTTACGACACGTTATCGGGCAGGTAAAAACAACGCCGACGCAGATGGTTTAAGCAGGGTGGTAGTGCAACCAGAAACAATAGCTGCTATAACCACTGCCGTAACAGCAGGGATTGAACAAGCGCCCTACTGTTTCAGTACATCCGCACCTGTAAAAGAAAAAACCTGAGGCTTGTGATCAAGTTCCAGAAGATGTCTTGCAAACATACGCCCTGAGTTCTCACAATTGGAGAAAGTCACAGCTGGCCGACCCAGTAATTTCCAAGGTTATTCATAAATTACAAGTTGGCACAAGACCTTCTGTATCATCTTCCTCAGACTCATGTACCGGTGTTTTGAAATATAGCAGACACTGGCCCAGTCTTGAGTTGAAGGATGGGGTTTTATACCGAAGAACTGAGATATGTGAGCAGGAGTACAGCCAATTAGTTTTGCCAGAAGCATTACGGGAGATAGTGTTTTCAAGCCAGCATGATGACCTCGGCCACCAAGGACGTGATCGGACACTATCATTATTCAAACAAAGATTCTTTTGGCCTGGCATGGAAAGCTTTGTAAAAGACAAGATTAGTAATTGCGCCCGATGCATAAGAAGCAAAACTCCAGCCAAAATTAGTTCTCTTGTGAACATTACAACCTCATCACCAATGGAGCTTGTTTGCATAGACTTCTTGAGTTTAGAAAAATCAAAAGGTGGATACGAGCATATTTTAGTTATCACCGATCATTTTACGCGATATACGCAGGCGTTCCCAACGACAAATCAGACAGCAAGAACAACAGCGAAAGTTTTGTTTGAGAAGTTTTTTGTGCATTACGGCTTTCCGGCGCGTTTACACAGTGATCAAGGTACCAATTTTATGTCTGGCCTTATAAGCGAACTGTGCAAGTTAGCTGGAATTGAACAATCTAGAACAACTCCATATCACCCTATGGGTAATGGGATGACAGAGAGATTTAACCAGACACTGCTGCACATGTTGTCCACACTCGAGGAGGACAAGAAATCGACTGGAAGTCGTATGTGGCACCGATGGTTCATGCGTACAACAGCACAATTCATACCAGTACTGGTTATTCGCCGTACTACTTAATGTTCGGACGTCACCCAAGGTTAGCGATCGACGCACTACTTGATTTACCGTCGAACGATAATGGGAAGGTGTTCCAAAATGAGTACAGCCGCAAACTTCGCGACAGATTGGCGACTGCGTATAGTCGTGCGAAAGAGAACGCATTTCAAAATGCAGAGAAAAGTAAGAGGGTATATGACACTAAAGCTAGAGCCACTAAAATCATTCCAGGTGATTTGGTTTTAGTTAGAAATGTGACTCAACGCGGGAAACAGAAAATCGCTGACAAGTGGGAAGATGTGCCATATGTGGTAATTGACCAGCCAAATACTGAAATTCCCGTGTATGACGTCAAGAAGGATCAACCTCACTCCAAACGTATACGTCGTGTCCACAGAAACTTGTTGCTGCCATTGGGAATAACGGAGCAACATCAAAATAAAGAGCAGAAAGCTCCGAGATACGTTATACCGCAACGACGGACACAATCACGTGACAACTATGACGACGGTAGTGTACCCATACGTCGCTCGAACCGCCAACGTAAAGCGCCGAACTTCTACGTTGCGGGTTCGTGTTATATATGAACGGTAAAGACTAACAGTGATATGATAATGTGAAGTGTTTGCTTATAGACAGAAGTGTGGCATAAGTTATAGAGTTATTTTAAAAAATGATGTAAATATGTGTCTTTATAAAAATTGCCATATATCGTACTTAAATGTTTGTATAATAAAATTTATGATGGATACGTACCATTTGTTTGTGTTGTTACGAAAAAAATGTGCAAGTTATTGTACTTGAATGTTTTATAATAAAACTTATGATTGATACCATGTGTTTGTGTTATTGCAAACTTTGGAAGTAGTAACTTGATGAACGTATATGTTTTATCACCGCGTGTTCTATGAATTTATAGAACATATATAAATTAATGTCGGGACGACATTTCTATAGCAGGGGGAATATGTCACAGGGTATACATTCATATTTATCGTTAGTAAGTTATTCGTTATTCATGTCGAGTAGTTTTAGGTAGCTCTGATATAAAGTCTGTAGTCTTAGTTATTTTATAGTTAACATATAGTTGTAACCTAATTTAGCACGTGCACGTAACAACCAATCATACACTTTCCCTCCTTTATTCAGTTGTTTGCTGAAGGTTGCTTCAGACAGCCATTCAATCTTTGATTGAAACATTATATTATTTGTGTAGGACATTTTATATTCCTGCAGGTAACTTATTTGAATCTTTTATTTATTTTATCTGTCAATTGTTTGTATTGTTATTTAAGACATCTGACGGTTACGGTTGTGTTTATTAGTTATTTATTAAAATAAATTATTGCGAGTAATATTTACACCGCCATGCAACGCTAGTCATTATTCATGTGTATTTCATTTGAATGCATACATATATTATCTTGATTATATACCTAATTGCATGTATTAATTGTTTCTATTTCAGATACCTTTATCGATCTATTAAAACTTTAAACCTCGATTGATTCGATAGTTTGTCGTCGAACCCAAAGTACGCAAATTGCGCGTAGCTAGGCCGGCAACAAATGAAATATATTGAAAAACCATTCTCTAAATTTAGTCATTCTGAGCAAAACAATTAATAGGTTTACTTTATAGATGCATGTAACAAAACACCTTTCGTATGTACGCCAGTTACTTTTTTACCCGAGTAGCAATATCGATATGCTACTATATATTGCGATCATATAATCAAGATATTTTCATCAAAAGTATTATCTTATCCTCGCCTTTGTTTAAAAAGTAATAATTTTTCACACCTTATAATTCTAAATTTTTAGTATTTTCTATATATCGGAAATCGTATACGATCTTTTTGTTATGTTCTGAAACACTTTCTGAAACAACTAAATAGTTGGAATTTTTTTCTATATTTAAAAATTCGTTATAAATTTCGTAATTCTAGCACGTCAATGAGGTAAAAGTGCATGGACACACATAATGCAGCCGCGGGCGCGCAAGGACATAATTGAATGGGACGGTTCTCTGACGGAACTTAAATTAATACGTTATGTAATGTTACAATTATGGCGCAACTGTGTATTAATTAAGATTGTTAAAACCTGAATAATAATATGTCTTCAGCATAAATCTTAAATTAAAACCTACTTTACAGATATGATAATCAAGTTAATCCGTCTAACTTATCAACATAAATATGCTAGAGTCTTGGATCAGACTAAAACTCTAATGTGCTGTACGTCTGTAATGTTCAGAGTCATATGACTCGTTGAAACAATGTTGCCTCTTGGTGACATGTATGATATGATGTTGTTTTTATGGTGTGAAAGCTGCTGATCAGTGCCCTTCAAATCTGATTTGAGGTGATAAGTTCTTTAAACTTATTTTAAGTGTCGCACTTTTGTGTTCTTTTATCTATGTCAGTGTTTTACCATTTCTCCTTTTATGGCAGTGTTTAGACCCGGTAAGGGTCACAATAAGCAGCTTTCACACAGCTTTTAAATAAACTAATGTATTACTCCCTTTTAGGCTTCAATTGACTTTCGGTTATGTCAATACCATCTGAGAGCTTTGTCCGAACCACCGAACCAGAGAAGCCGATGATCTCCCCTCTTTAGTCTTATGATTAAATAGCGATTTTCAAGGTCAGCGTGCTCCAGGCCACCGACCCTCTTGTAGAGTCGGCGGGTTTGGACGCGGCTTCTCTCTGTATGGCATCTGATTTTTTAGTATAATCTTATATGTATGTTTCTCACTGTGATTCTGCAATGTGATTTATAAATTAACTTATAATTTGCGTTTCCATGTCATTTCTTAACTTTGTGTCCCTATGCTTATTTGTTATATTGTTATGTTTGTGTAATAAAGTCGGTCAAAAGCTATTCATAGCTTATGTTTATAATATTGTGTATTCATACCGACAATACATCAATATTGATTTGATTCGATGTGTTGAAATTTCATTGTGGAGTACTGACAATACATAAAAAGAAAACAAGTTATCCCCGGGTAACACCAATTTAGCCACTTAATGATGTAACATACAACAAGTAAAACCGAAACACTTTTGTTTTCAGAAAAATATATTTATTTATATTTTGTAATAAAGCATGGGACATCAGGACATGGCTATTGTTGACCACAATAGCATCATTTGGACGAACGCTGTAGAGGTCCGCCATATTAAGTCACAAACAAAATGTCAAAGCTGTAGACAATTTAGTTTCTAAACAGTATACAACCGTCGGCTAGGCGGACACATTTTAAAAGTCCTGGATTGTTTTCCTACATTTTTCAATCGACGCAAAATAATGACACCAAGATATTACATTATAAGACTACTTTCTCCGATCATAATATTAATTCACCCTCAACGGACCGGCGATCCAATGCGTGAAAACATGTGGTTTCAAGTTTACAGGATCTGCATTGCGATGTAGAACGAAATTTAGCAAATAAAAAAATATTGGTTTGATAAAATATTTTTTCATCTGTGTAATATATTTTGCTAATTGGTTCTTATCGGCGCTTTGTGGCAGAAGCTGGAAATCTAACGAGCATGACTTGAACAAGGTGTGTAGAGGACCACTTCTATAATATATTAAATACAAACCGCATTATTTTTAACCGAGCCTATTGGTTTTAGTATTTGAAATCACTAGGCTCTCATTAAAAATTCACGCGGTTTGTATTTAATATATTAAAGAGGTGGTCCTCTACACACCTTGATCAAGTTTCCTCTTTGAAAAGAATATGTTTCATAATTCAATTGTCTCTGGTGACCTACATATGCAGCGAACCAGACCGATTTGAATAATTTTGACAATTTTGGTTGAGGTTTACGAAGTGAACGTTTGTGGATCGTGTTCACAATTCTGAGTTCATAGCAGTCTCAGAGCCCATATCCTGTCGCACATTTGGCTTCTGCTGCTGGTACATGTATGTCGGGTATTTTAAGCCTGACCTGCGTTGCCTGAACTATCAAACAAATACATATTAAGGGATGCCAACTTGTCCAAGCGAAAGGAAATAGTGTTGCATATACAGTGTCAGTACTTAAAAACACTATTAACGTATGCGTTAGTTATACATATATTGTTCGTTTTAATAGATAAAACGATCAAAATTAATGACATTGAACAAATACAAAAACAATGTGTACATGTATTTTCATATATTTGTCCGTGATTTATGAGGAAATCGTTTTTTCCCCAAAGACATTCACTGCTTATAGATCTGACTGAACATGTACTATTTAACGGCCTTAACAGAAGTAGCAGGCTATAGGGTAAATATTGCGCAAGTAGTTTAAACAAGAAACCGTCGGAGACGGGTGATGCTCCCCAAAGGGGTTTTTGCCACAATAGTGCACTATATATTCAGATAAAAGGAAACGTCTTGAGGGGCATAACTTTGGACAAAATTATACGATGGATGGTTTAGCAACATAACAATTTCAAAGGGTCATAACTCTCTAAATAAATCATCTAACCAGAACCCACAAATAACATGCGCATCTCCTCAAGGTAGTTAAGCTTCCCATAAAGCTTCATTTAATTCCAGTCAGTAGTTGGGGGGACATGAATTGCACTATATGTACAGTTAATAGAAAATTTCAAAGGGCCATAACTATGTGAAAAATCATCCGACCAGAACCGGCTGATAATGTGCACATCTCCTCTTGGTAGTGAAGCTTCCCATAAAGTTTAATTGAATTCCGGTCATTAATTGCTGAGAAATAGCCCGGACAAAAATTGTGCACGGACGGACAAAAGCACAGACAGATTAAGCGGCGACTATATGTCCCCCCCTAAATCTTTGGGGGAGCATACAAATTCTACCATACGGTCAGTTAAGCATACAAAGATGCGTTGACATAAAAGAAAGTCAATAAACAAAGGTGTTATTTTAAATGTCAATGTTTGTAAAATGATCATAACATGCCCATCCCACACGGTATAAACTGAACGCAATTTTGTGTTCGCATAATTGCAGCGTGTACTTTATGAAAGGAACACTATCTAGCGGACAAGTTGCACTAATGATGGATATAATTTCCGAAACCGGTCGAGATATTATTAAAACAAAAGCTATGAGCAAGTTTCATAACGACTGGCAAAAATGTGACTTCTTAAGCCACGCCGGGTGTGCGGATACTTTGAAAACAGATGGCACTTCGATACCAGATAACAACAAAAGCCACGCGCGAGAGTTGAGTTCGTCAGCTTTTTTGCAGTTATGTTCTGTTCATTTGATTTTCAGACACGTTACATTGTTTGGTCGAATAATGGTATAGTATTTCGTATAGCGGAGCAAGAAAGACGTGAAAAAAAAACAACAGTGGATTATAAAAAAAAGATACAATTTTATCGATAATCGTCATGAATTCGATGATCAGTACGTATTTCAACAAAATAAAAATACTTGGAAATAAATCAAGAACGTGCCAACTAATCGAAATAAAAGATCAATATGTCCATTAATGTTACAACATGTTAAATTTTAGTTGAATAACGTATTTGAGGAAATTGAAATGTTTTAAGAGTCGGCTACCAAATTTTCATGGGCACTTCTTTTACCGATCATCTCAAATACAATGGCACTTCGATTCCAGATAACGCGACACTTTTTACCAGATATAACACACTCTATTTAGTGAATCAGAAATGCAGAATTCGCTGTGGAATACTGCTATAGTAAGCAGGCAATAAATAAAAATGTATATACTGACGCAAATTAAAAACGAATTACCGAAACATGTGCTTATCCCTTTGGAATATGATAATAACAGGGAAAGGGAAGTGTAAAGGGAAGTGCTTCCTATAAGTAGATCTCAATATAAAGGGAGTTTTCCAACCACTTTTAAATTGTGTGGCTACGCATTAGTATCGTCTTCATGATGCGATTCTAATGAGCACCAATGACAAAGGATTTTATGAGGTTTATTGGCCGCTTTAAGACCCATTGCTCCCCTTATCTAGAGTCCTGCTATAAGTTCAATTGAACACATTCAAAAGGTAAAAATATAAAGGTAAAGGCATGCTTTTATAGTCTGATTACTCACTATGATTCAATCGACTTTGACATTTACCCCCCGATCACTGGGATTTAAGTCGTCCGTTTACATATGGCGCACAAGGCAGCCACGGCATATTGACTTATTTCCCCCACAGTCGTGTTGATCCACATGATCCGTTGCATTTTCAATTCTCTTAATCTCAATCTACCACTTAAAAACAAGTTTATTATTTAGACAATTATTTTCGGTCGTCACTTGAAATATATTACTTCAGAAATAAGCATTTTAATCTTATTTACAATTTGCACTTATAAAATAAATTATATAAATTAATAGTAATAAGATTTTTGAAAACGAACAACGCCATTGGTTATATTTTACATGTGTATGTAATTACGTTATGCATAGATTCCCAACGTTTCGGGCTTGACAATGCAAATTGATTCGTACTAGAAAATGTTTGGTAAGAATAGCCATAATATACATACATGCATTTCAGGTAGAAGATAAAACTCGGTTATCAGAGTGCCCAATTTGTTGAAAGTCTCTGTTATCCGAAGTGCCCTATATCGGGAATCAAAGTATCAGCAACTTCATGAATACCACCTATTAAAACAGGCTCTTTCTTCGTTTATATTTCATAGAATGCTATCAAAATTTCAGTATTTGAAGCACAGTGATTACTCTACATGCTGGAATATCAAACAATTTCTTGCAATATTTCTAAGTAGTTTTATTTTGTTGAAATGTTTACTGTTCATCCGGTTTATGCTGTTTTCCGACCGAATTTTCTATTTTTTGGGGGAAAAATCTACCATTCTTCCGTGTTTTTAACCAGGTTTTCCGAAGGAAAAAACTGGTTATTAGATTGGCGAATGCGGGCGGGCTGGCTGGCTGGCTGGCGGGCGGGCGGAACAAGCTTGTCCGGGCCATAACTATGTCGTTCATTGTCAGATTTTAAAATCATTTGGCACATTTGTTCACCATCATTGGACGGTGTGTCGCGCGAAATAATTACGTCGATATCTCCAAGGTCAAGGTCACACTTTGAGTTCAAAGGTCAAAAATGGCCATAAATGAGCTTTTCCTGGCCATAACTATGTCATTCAATGCGAGATTTTAAAATCATTTGGCACATTTGTTCACCATCATGGGACGGTGTGTCGCACGAAAGAATCACGTCAATATCTCAAATGTCAAGGTCGCCACAACTAAAAATAGATTAAAAAAAAAAAACTTACAAAGGGGGTTAATTTTGTTTGTTCATTTCAAAAGTTCAGTTTGAGTTTTCTCCCTTTATCAGATTTTTTTTCACAATGAAAACCTGGTTTTGTGACAATTTTGTCCCTTGTTTTTTTTGCAATAGAAAAAGATACACCATTTATACACTCGACCATGCGCCTTGTCTAAAAAAACTAATTTTTACGATATACCTTAAAAAACTGATGAACTTACCTCTCGCGCGAGGCTTTTGTTGTTATCTGGTATCGAAGTGCCATCTGTTATCAAAGTATCCGCATACCCAGCGTGTAACTGGGCATAAGGACTGTTCAAGCTATTTACGGAAAATTGGCTCGCCATGTCCAACTCACGTGACCAGTTTCCGAACAAGGCCGAAATTCCTATTCTGGCCGTTCAGACTAAATTTCATAATCATTCGACAGTAATTGTGTTATTTAGTACTTACTACGTAAATGTTGACGACGGAGTCGGATTTATGACAAACGGCGATCGCAAAAGCTCACACGGAGCATGCTGTTAATAAAACGAGTGAATATTGAAATAGTTTTCATAAAATTTATTTCATAATGTTCATAAATTAAAGCCAACTGTTCTCTTGGAACACTGGTTCGTCATTGAGACTGTAAAATATGCAGGAAAACCCGGCATATACAACACGTTTACAGGCAACCTACAGTCTGGGAAATTTGCATGTATGAACGCTATGTACACAAGCCAATATCGACACAATAATTATGTCTACATACGTTTGGTATTACAAATAAATGTTTTGTTAAACTGACAAAATTATTCAAATCATGAAATAACAAGCAGAACGAGTAATGCTAATTGTTTCATTACAAAACAACCATATTAACAAAATCAAGAGTTACCAATGTAGTAATGGCAAACGCGTGGCAAACAGGGAGCAAAATCACTGGGTCAAATATTTTGGAAGTAAACATTTTGAAATTAAGCGCAAAATTCAGCTTAGATTTGCATAAGGAGGCAATTAGACGCTTTAAAACAAAAACAAATTTGTTAACACATTTTAAACTGGTTTGTGACATTCATTTAACAATATTTCTTTCTCCAATTAATCATACCGAAAAACTCGGATTCATTTAAAGAAAACGATTATGTACCCAACAAAATTCTAAACAGATTTAAATGTTATAAAAGTTTCAAAATACCATGTATTGTACCTGTTTTATGTTCATCTGTTTCCTTTTTTCTTGACTGGGTAATACATTTATACTTTTTGTAAATTAAAAATATGTTATTAATGCAAATGGATTAATTAAGTTGTTACTTGTAATGCATTCGAAGCTCAGACGAAACCCTATATTATCACAGAGCATAACTTGTAGTCAAGTATCTAGACATCGTAACTGAATAGGTATATACGTCGAGCCTCGCTCTGTGTAAACTTGAATGTCAACACAAGCTAATAAGGGGCAACATTTTCTACTAAAACTGGATATTTGTTAAGAGACTTCCTTTAAAGAAAAACAATCATAAAAAGCAGTCAGTGTTGTAGTTGAAAAACCTGTGCACAGGCTAATCAGGGACGACACAATATGTACATGCTTTTAGCCCGATCTTCCCAGAATGAGACTAAATTGACAGCAGACACTGGCTCTTAAATTATCTTAGACAACTACTTTTTTCTCCACAAATGAAAACACGTGTGGGCAAGTGTGGTCGAAAATAAACCCTGACTGACAAAATCTAGTTAATGTTTGTCATTTTAGTTTGTGTCAAGATAAAGTGGATATATTTTGCATGGTAGATATTAAATAATCAGTTGTTGAACTTCCGCAAATGTATGACATCAGTAAATGCATACACTACATGCCCTACATGTATTAAAATGTCACAAACAAATCACAAATTGCAATTTGCTCATAAAAAAGGGTCCAGAATCAGACACACTATGGACGGACCAGTGTTAACCTTTATTACCTTTCGTAACACAGGTATGGGACTAATAATGACCGCCATTGCATTAACTCCGATTTTGGTATAAAATGAACAACATTAACAAAGTCATGTTACTTTCTAAATGGTTTGTAAAAACACTTCACTAAGTACCTACGAGTTAAGTAGTTTTATCTTAAAATAGGTGAAACCAAGCATTTAACAAGATGTGTTTGTGAAACACAATGTCCCCCTATATGATGTTTGACATTGTAGGATGACCTTGACCTTGTGAAGGATGACCTTGACCTTTCACCACTCAAAATGTGCAGCTCCATGAGATACACATGCATGCCAAATATCAAGTTGCTATCTTCAATATTGCAAAAGTATTCATAAACTAAGCGATTTGGGCCACATATATTTGACCTCTGACCTTGAAGGATGACCTTGACCTTTCACCACTCAAAATGAGCAGCTCCATGAGATGCACATGCATGCCAAATATCAAGTTGCTATCTTCAATATTGCAAAAGTATTCATAAAATTAGCGATTTTGGCCACATATAATTGACCTCTGACCTTGAAGGATGACCTTGACCTTTCACCACTCAAAATGTGCAGCTCCATGAGATACACATGCATGCCAAATATCAAGTTGCTATCTTCAATATTGCAAAAGTTATTGCAAAATGTTAAAGTTGGCGCAAACAGACAGACAGACCAACAGACCAACAGACAGGGAAAAAACAATATGTCCCCCACTACTATAGTGGGGGACAAAAAAATCTGCTATAGTATTAAATATCACAGAGACAACAAAACAACAATAAAGAATAACAGACAGAGGTGTTAACAAAGCAAACTTATATGAATCCCTGTCTAGGAAAATGGGGCTTAATGCCTGTTTGTACAAGATCATCTGCGATAATTCTGTGAAGTCCACAATCTGGAATGATAATTTCCGAATAAACTGCATTGTCCTTAAATACAAACAAGAGGGCCAAGATGGCCCTAGTTCGCTCACCTGAGAGGAGTCGGTTAATTCAATCTTTACCAAATGTCAAACTTGACCTAGATATTGTCCAGACAAACATCCTGGTCAAGTTTCATCATTATTTCATCTGCGAGTCATGATCAATGTACCTATGAAGTTTCATGATCCTAGGGGTAAGCATTCTTGAGTTATCATCCAGAAACCATTTTTCTAAGTCGAGTCACCGTGACCTTGACAGCCATTGTGTGAATACGTTTTTTGGCACTGTGACCTTGACCTTTGACCTAGTGACCTGATAATCAATAGGGGTCATCATCGAGTCATGATCAATATACCTATGAAGTTTCATGAACCTAGGCATAAGCGTTCTTGAGTTATCATCCAGAAACCATTTTACTATTTAAGGTCACTGTGACCTTGACCTTTGACCTTGTGACCTGAAAATCAATAGGGGTCATCTGCGAGTCATGATCATTGTACCTATGAAGTTTCATGATCCTAGGCATAAGCATTCTTGAGTTATCATTAGAAACCATTTTACTATTTCAGGTCACCTTGACCTTTGACCTAGTGACCTGAAAATCAATAGGGGTCATCTTCGAGTCATGATTAATGTACATATGAAGTTTCATGATCCTAGGCATAAGCGTTCTTGAGTTATCATCTGAAAACCATTTTACTATTTCGGATCACTGTGACCTTTGACCTAGTGACCTGAAAATCAATAGGGGTCATCTGCGAGCCATGATCAATGTACCTATGAAGTTTCATGATCCTAGGCCTAAGCGTTCTCGAGTTATCATCCGGAAACCATTTTACTATTTCGGGTCATCGTGACCTTGACCTTTGACCTAGTGACCTGAAAATCAATAGGGGTTACCTGCGAGTCATGATCAATGTATCTATGAAGTTTCATGATCCTAGGCATAAGCGTTCTTGAGTTATCATCCGGAAATCATTTTACTGCTTTGGGTCACCGTGACCTTGACTTTTGACCTAGTGACCTGAAAATCAATAGGGGTTATCTGCGAGTCATGATAAATGTATCTATGAAGTTTCATGATCCTAGGCATAAGTGTTCTTGAGTTACCATCCGAAAACCATTTTACTATTTCGGGTCATCGTGACCTTGACCTTTGACCTAGTGACCTGAAAATCAATAGGGGTCATCTGCGAGTCATGATCAATGTACCTATGAAGTTTCATGATCCTTGGCATAAGCGCTCTTGAGTTATCATCTGGAAACCATCTGGTGGACGGACAGACCGACATGAGTTAAACAATATACCCCCTCTTCTTCGAAAGGGGGGGGGGGTATAATTAGAAAACTGCCCCCCTCCCAGCAGCCATGTTATTCAACTGACCGGAACCATTTTGGAACTCAACTCTCATATCAAGGAAACAAATGTTCTGAGCAAATTTCATGAAAATTGGGCCCAAAATGTGGCTTCTACTGTGTTCACATGTTTTCACTATATATATAGAGAAAAATGCCTGCCCACTGGCGGCCATGTTTTTTCACCGATCCCGACCATTTTCAAACTCGTCCGAGATATCAATAAAACCAATGTTTTGACCAACTTTCATGATGATTGGGCAAAAATTGTGACTTCTAGAGTGTTTACAAGGTTTCTCTATAGCCAAATAGGGAAAACTGCCACTATATATGTACATATCGAAAAAAATGCCCCGCCCACTGGCGGCCATGTTTTTTCACTGATCTCGACCATTTTCGAACTCTTCCAAGCCATCAATTTAACCACTGTTTTGACCAACTTTCATGATGATTGGGCAAAAATTGTGACTTCTAGAGTGTTTACAAGGTTTCTCTATAGCCAAATAGGGAAAACTGCCACTATATACATATAGAGAAAAATGCCCCGCCCACTGGCGGCCATGTTTTTTCACCGATCTCGACCATTTTCGAACTCTTCCGAGACATCAATTGAACCAATGTTTTGACTAACTTTCATGATGATTGGGCAAAAATTGTGACTTCTAGAGTGTTTACAAGGTTTCTCTATAGCCAAATAGGGAAAACTGCCACTATATACATATAGAGAAAAATGCCCCGCCCACTGGCGGCCATGTTTTTTCACCGATCTCGACCATTTTCGAACTCTTCCGAGACATCAATTGAACCAATGTTTTGACTAACTTTCATGATGATTGGGCAAAAATTGTGACTTCTAGAGTGTTTACAAGGTTTCTCTATAGCCAAATAGGGAAAACTGCCACTATATACATATAGAGAAAAATGCCCCGCCCACTGGCGGCCATGTTTTTTCACCGATCTCGACCATTTTCGAACTCTTCCGAGACATCAATTGAACCAATGTTTTGACTAACTTTCATGATGATTGGGCAAAAATTGTGACTTCTAGAGTGTTCACAAGGTTTCTCTATAGCCAAATAAGGAAAACTGCCCCGCCCACTGGCGGCCTTTTGAACTCAACCAAGATATCATTAAGACAAACATTTTGACAAAGTGACATGAAGATTGGGCATGAAATGTGACTTCTACAGTGTTTACAAGGTTTTTCTTTTTTTTGACCTAGTGACCTAGTTTTAGACCTGGCACAACCCAGTTACGAACTCGGCCGAGATTTCATAGGGACAAAGCTTCTGACCAAGTTTCATGAAAATGGGACAAGAAATGTGGCCTCTATAGTGTTTACAAGCAAATGTTAACGGAGGGACGGACGGACATACGACGGACAAAGACCGGTCACAAAAGCTCACCTGAAAAATCCATAAAAGTGGAAAGTGTTGTACCTAATTAGCATGTGCGGTCTGCACAGGCTAATATGGGACAACTCTTAATGCACATGCATTAATCCCCTTTATCCCAGAGTGGGGCTTAAGTATGTTTTGCTAAACTGTGCAATACTGAATAGGATAGAAATGTAAGCATAATTTGTCTATGAAATTTTGGCATTCCAACTGAAGAAATCCTCAAGAGAAAGAACCAAATATCAACATAGTCAGGGAAGCAGTTTGATCTAGTTACTTCTGAACCAGACTTGATCGGATTCTCGGCTTCTTATAGAGCCTCATTCACAGAAAACTGGACTAAACGCACTGTCCACCTTCAATGGATTTTTTGTTTTGAAGAGACTTTCAACGAAATGTTTAAACAAAGCAGAAAGAGTTGCACCACATTAGCCAGTGCAGACCTCAAAAGCAAAAACTTTGCTTACATGCATTAAGGTCAGTTATCTCAAAATGAGGCTTCTGTAGGAAGAATTATTACAATTTCTTGGTCTCAAGTCATTTAATAATTGGGACTTGCTTGGTGGAACTATACATTTTTATTTCTGATAATTTGCCTGCATCGCAACTAAACGAGTGAATGTATCATTCAAATAAATCAATTAATTATGCATAGATACGAACAACATGAACATCTAGTTTCCTCAGGTAAACAAAACTATACACGAGCCGCCCTCCAGGAACTGGGCCAAATGCATTTTTTAAAGTATCATCAAAGATTAGCTTGTGAAGTCCACACATGCTTATCAGGGACAACACTTTGTCCTGAACTGGATACATTGCATGAAAGTGTAGTCTCGGATAAACCTGTGTAGACTGCACAAACTACAGGCTAATCTAGAACCAAATGTTAAGCACATGTAGTACGCCCAGTTTTCTCAAATTGATGCTCATACTGAAGTAATTGGCCAGCACTGAATCTTCAGATCATTATTCACACTAAGTTTGTTTGTTCTTTTTGAGGGTAAAAACATGTGCATCGATTTTATTGCATTCATTTCAAAATATAATTCATCTAAAAAACTTAAGAGCTGCATCATGCAAAAAAGGGGCTTATGTAATATGTGAATGCACAGGCTTGTCTTAAGCTACGCTGTTTGATAGAGAGACAATGAAACCTTGCATGGACAGGTTAGCTGGCTTCCATGGCGTGGGATCCATTTTCACATGATGCAGCACATGTAGCAATATACAATGCATGAGATTCTCATTTTGCAAGACAGTAATCAAAAGTTTCTGTCAGAATATACCCATAATAACACAGAAAGAATATGATTGAAGTTAATAAAATAAGTAGCTGTAAAATTTACAGTGAACAACCAAAACTAGATAATTGTATTAATGTTGTTTTTTTTCACATTAATTTCAGAAATAAGAACCCCTTATAACAGTTTAAGCGCATACTGTACACAATCCTAGTAAACAATTCAGTATAAGACAACTTTCTGTCCACAATTTACTCAATATTACTGCATATTAATAAAATACTATAACAGAGGAACCAAACATTTTAGCGTACACCTTTTTTGAATAAAAAACAAAACAATTTTCTTTATTGATCTTTCATGATGGTCTCTTATTTCTTCAATACTCAAAAATAGGACAATATCTAATGAGGACTCCCAGATGGACAGAGTATACCATGCAAAAATGAAAACATTATGCTGAACAGTCTTGAAAAAAAGGATTCAGTATAAAATATAACCAGTTATAAAACACTGGCAACACAACAATTTATGCATTATGTTTTGTTGTAGCTCTAATGAACCAATTGCATCACAATTTCACAAACGTATACCATTAACATGATCTCGGACTGATATTTTGAACACCCTTAACCTTGGTATTGATAAGAAATGTGTAACAAATATGGAGACTGTATTTAATCTTGTCAGAATCTTGACACCTTTGATTCCAATAGGATATATTATAACATTGAATAATCCTTATAAGCATGTACCTTTTTTATTTAATACATCTATTTTAATGATTTTTTTTCAAGCTTTTACCTGATTTATTTAATATTAGAATTTTTAATTATAATTTTAAGCATTTACATTATTTATGTAAAATTAAGATTTTGCATGATTACATGTAGTTAAAGCCTTAAACTTAATTATTAAATATTGTGATTTTTCATGATAATTTCAATCATTTGTCTCATTTATACTATATTAAGCATTTTCATTATCAAATTTATACAATAATAAAAATCTGTCTTTCTAAAAACACAGCATCAATAATATAGTCATATAAAGCGCATAAAGTAATAACACATTTTAATTAAATTTCTTTTTGGAAATTTTCCAAAATCAGGGACAACAAAAATATTTATTTTGAACAATTTTGGAGGCATCTAAAAACTGAACAATTTCTTTAAATGTTTTCTTCAATATCAAATCAATCGTTTGAAAATATAAAATTAACAAATTATGTTCCACGTTTCTAGAAGTTCTCCCTGGAGTTAATCAAAAGACCTTTGTTCTGAGAAAGTTTTTCTGAAAGTCTATGGCTTCTCTTGATACTGGCCTCAAGACTGTTTGACTGTGTGGTATTGTTTTTAAATATATCAGAGGAAAAAATGGAACATGCTTTATCTCCCGCCCCTTCCTCCCTCTTTGAAGACCGAGTTTTAACATTAAGAATAGAATGTGTAGGTGATATTGTGGATGACACAACCTTCCGAATCTTGCTTGGACTGTTCGACACCAAAGCGTTGTTACTGCCAATTTGCTGAAGACTCTCAGTTCTTTTACGCTTTCTACTCCTATTCTCCATCAGAGAGACAGATTCTGTTACTTTTTGACCGGGGTTCCCTTGAGAGGGAGCAGAAACAGTGTTCTTTAACGATTCTGGGTTTACAATTCCCATCCTCGATTTCACATTAAATGCTCCATCTCCTGTCAAGACAGATTTCACTTCAGGCGGTTTATTTTCTGGACCATCAGGTGTGCTAGTAACTACTGACATCAGTTCCAAACCAACAGCAAGTCTTTCACTACAGTCCTTTTCGACAACAAGGGACTTTTTCCTTGGTGACATCCTACAAGGAGAGACTGACATTTTTTTCACAACTTGAAGAGGTTTCTCCCCAGTAAGTGAAGACAATGGCACATTTTGAACAGAGTGAGATCTCAAACGGTTTGATTTCCGAACAGGTTGAGAACTGCTCGATTCCCCTTTCTTAACATTACCATTATCTATCTCAAGAGACACAACGGCAGGTGAGTCTAATGCAGATTTGAAATCCTCCTCCAAGCCAGACTTGTTCAGGTCTGTGGGAAGCACAAATGAGGGAGCCTCACTTGTTATTGAGACAGGTGAAGGAAAGGCATAGTCCCCACTCCCTCCCACGCCCTCAGTGTCAATGTTCACATTCAGTGGCTCTAAGAAGCTAGCACTCTTGGAGCCACCAACTTTACTGTGGGAGATAAGGGTATTCTGAGACTTATCTGCAGCCGCTGAACAACAGTTTGAACTGATGGACTCGTTCTCTGAGGAGACAGACCTAACAGACAGCCGGTCCATGTCTGGCTGCGAGGACCCTGGCTCCAGCAGCTTGTTTGTTGTGTGCAGTGAATTGTCCCTTCCTGAGGTCAGAATGGACCTGAGAGTTTTGTACTCCATTGTTGTACCCACACTTTTCTGGTCTTTAACTTCCACAACATTAGTACTAGCTCCTTTGTCCGATTTCCTGAATATTTCACTATCATTATTAATTGATTTCAAATTGTCTCTTGCCACACTTTTCATACCCGAACACCTCTCCTTAGTTCCAGCAATGTCTTCCATGACAACAGCAGTTTTCACGACCGACATCTCGTACAGCAAGCTCCGATACAACGTTAGCTTCTGCTTGGAAGCCTCTGCCTCCATCTCCTCAGACACACAGTTAGTCAGGCCGAGGGGCTTCAAAGCCTTCTGTGGAGATTTCTGGCTCGACTTTTTCTTTAGCCCAAGAAGTTTGTCAATGTTAGGGGCCAGCAGGCTGGGCCCAGAGGGAAACTCGCATTCTGAAGTGGAGAATTCCTCCTCATATGTACACCCTCCTACCTTCAGACCCTTGAACTTCCCCCGCAGGATTTTGTCCAGCACCCGCCTTGGCACCCACATCAGTAACGTCCTGCGCGACATCTTCTCCACAGTGACTCGAAACTTCTTCATCTTTTTCAACAGTTCATAGCTCCTCACACTTAAACCGTACTCAGCAAAACAGTTGAACTCTTTTTTCTGCTTCTTGGTGAACCAATACGTATGGTTCTGTTTTTGCATATTGGCGACTCTTCTCGGCTTATATATCATAGGATACACCAGGGGCTTCTTCCGCAATTTCTCTAAGAACTGATTCTTCACCGGGGTTCGACAGAAAGAGTCTGAGTCAGCCACAACAGGCAATGCTGTGTCCACGTGAACATACTTTTTCACTCTTTGACCAAGCAGGGACGTGATCGGGATATTCAGTAAATTCAACTGAGGCCCAGACTGTTGCTTCTTGTCAGCATCGGCATCATTGTCGGAGTCTTCATCAGAGGGAACACTGTGGATCTCATTCCTGAACAAGTAAATATGAACGGTTTATTTATACAGATTATCAGCAATACATGCTTTTGGCTAAATACAATCATACCATAAATGCATATACACAGAGAGATTAAGTTCGGCTAAACATAGAACTGTAGTATGCAATTCTATATATTATACCACAAAATAAGGAATGTGAAATTATAGCATTAAAATATGACTGCAGCAGATATAAATATAACAAAAAATAGAAACAAGAGATGTGTTTGTCAGAAACACAATGCCCCCTATTGCGCCGCTTTGAAGCCATAAATTTGACCTTTGACCTTGAAGGATGACCTTGACCTTGACCATTCACCACTCAAAATGTGCAGCTCCGTGAGATACACATGCAGGCCAAATATCAAGTTGCTATCTTCAATATTCAAAAAGTTATGACCAAACTTTAACGAAGGTTAAAGTTTTAGGAAAGAAAAATACCAAGGATTTTTTACCTTTGACCTTGAAGGATGACCTTGACTTTCCACCACTCAAAATGTGCAGCTCCATGACATACACATGCATGCCAAATATCAAGTTGCTATCTTCAATATTAAAAAAGTTATCAAACTTTAACCAAGGTTTAAGTTTTGGGACACACACAATGACACAATGACAGACAGACAGGCCAAAAACAATATACCCCCAATCTTTCGATCCGGGGGCATAAAAACAAGAGCTGTCACCATAGGATAACTTATGCCTCCTTTAAACGCTTGATAGAAGTTATGAGCTTTTTTCAAAGCTAAACCCAGATTACGAAACCTAAACGCGGACCCTAAGTTCAAGGTCATAGGGGTCAAAACTTGTGTGCGTATGGAAAGGCCTTGTCTATAGACACATGCATGCCAAATATGAAATTGCTATCTGAAGCGACATAGAAGTTAAGAGCATTTTTCGAAACCTAAACGCAAAGTGTGACGGACAGACGGACGGACAGTCCGATCACTATATGCCCTCCTTCAGGGGCATTAAAAAATTAACAAAAACAATGGTAATTTGGTATATAATATGAAGAATTTATACACAACTAGGAATTAATAGAAGTATCAATGATATCTTTTTGCTTTAACATTGCAAAATATATCATCTTGGATACTGAACAGATATGATTTACGGACCTGTCCATTGACATGGAATAAGACAAGTGTCTCCTTGCTGCAGACTCCTCTCTCGACAGCTGAGACATCAGTGAGGTTGGGGAGCTCATCTGCACTGGCGACAAGGGCACTGGATCCACATCATCCAGCTTTATATCACAGTCAATCTCCAGCTTGGGCTTCCGTTTCAAAATGGCCACAGCCTCTTTATGAGCTATCAGTCCCAAATTTGGTACAAACTTCTCCTTGGACAGAGAGGACCACTTGTTTCCGACATTTCCGACCTCCGTCCTCGATTTAAAGGAAGATTCCCCCTGCATGTCTTGGAAGGCCAGCCTACTTGTCCCCGCCCCCAGGGTCAAGGTTTCCCCCGCCTCTAGGGTGAAGACAGGCCTCTTGGGACACAGAGACTGGTGGACCTGCATGGAGTCCCGCTGTATAAACTCCTTCTCACAAAAGTAACAGATGTAGATCTCTGCATAGTACGGTAGATACAGGTCTGCAATAGAAGACAAGGGATTTAAAAACATTTAATATTTAACTATTTTCACTCTTAAATTCTTTAATCTAACACAACAATCAGTGATTTTTTTTGCTTTTATTTGTTACAGCCTGTGCCATTTGAATTGGGAAAATTAGCGCAATACACCAAGAAATTGGGAAAAATAGTGTGATAAACCATGAAATTGGGAAAATTTAAGCATTATAAATATGATTATAAGTAACAAAATTAAAATTGTTTTTAAGTGTATGTTCAGGGTTTTTTCTAACCATTTTGGAAAAAGGAGTCTGGTCATATTGGGATTGTTTTAATTGATTTAAGTGGCAAATTTGGGAATTATTTATTGACAAAAAGGACTAAATTAAAGTTATATATTTTGTAGGATGTGTAAATAAAAAAGTGACTTCTTTCTTAAAAAAAAAACAAAATATATATATATATATTTTTTTTTATTTTTTTTGGAAAGTTGGGCTTTTTTGGGAAAATTTGGTCGGCTTTTTGGGAAAAAACGTTGATTTTTGCGATTGGGAAGCAGCCGAAAATCGGCTGTAATTTTTAGCAAAAAAAATCACTGACAATGTTCTGCATTTGTATCAGCTTTATAAATAAACAAGAGCTTTGTCACAGACAAAACATCTGTCTCCAACATGGTTAATTTTGTTTGAGTAAGATTAAGTATTTTTTTAGTTGCTGCAAGATCCACATTTAAGTTTTCACTTATTTGTGAAACCAAAGCAACAACGAAAAAAAAACACTGAAATAACATGCATATATCCCCTACGACCCTCTATCCATTAACCAAGTTTCATAAACCTATCTAAAGTTCTTTTTGAGTTATTGCAGGATCCTGATTCAATGGACACAGACTGACAGACAGGGGTGAATACTATGGTCCCCTCAAGTTTCATCGGTCGGGAACACAAGTAGTACTTATGGAGAATATACTACCTATAAGAAAGAGTTTAGAGTTTTTATGACGTTTCGTTTTATGTGAAGCCCAACATAACTACACTTCTAAGAAATAGGGCTCACCATTATATCAAATATTTATGACTGGAACAGAACTTTATAACTGACTAGCTAAAAGATGCAAACCAGATCAAGGCAAAGCATTCCTTTATAATTTAGTTTGTGTGTGTGGATAATTCACTCTTTTAAAATGTGGAAATCAAATAATTGTTTTTTTTAAACAAGCTATCATTACAATAACAAGCATCAAACATTGTCTATGTTAACCCTTCAACACCTAAACATCAAATTTGACGCGTTTGCAATCCCTGGGAAAATTGAATGAAATGTAAAGATCTTTCTTAGGAGATTAAAGTATTAAAGACTTCATTGCCAGGCCTAAGCTACTGATAAGCAGCAAACTGCATAAAACCTTAACAGCCTGCGAGTAACTTTAAGTTTTTTTATATTATGCTGGTTGCATAAAGTTGTTTTCACTTTGCTTCTAAGAAGGAAGGGTTAAAGTAGCACATTCCCCATACCCACCTTTTGTGAGACTCTTGGTCTTGATGGGGGTCTGTGGGCATGATCGGGCACCCACTGTCGCCTCACCGACCTCCCTCTGTGGAGGTCAACATATACTGGTATAGTCATGAACAGGCAATATACATAGTGGTGCATTCTTTAGCTAACCCTTTACCACTTAGAAACGTATTTTCACGCATTTTTAGTCCCGAAGAAAGTTAAACTTAATTTAAGACCTTTCTTACTAGATTCAAGTTTCTAAAGCTTTATCTCCAAACCTTAGATACTGATGATCAGCAAACAGCATAAAACCTGAACAAACTGCGAGTTACTTGCAGGCTGTTCTGGTTTTATGATGTTTGCACATAGCCATTTTGACTTTGCTTCTAAGTAGTAAAGGGTTCGATAATAGATTGTAATTCGCAATTAAATTTGTTAGTTGAGCTGCCTTCTTGAAAAACTTGGATTAATGCATAAATCTACAGTGTGTCCCAAATTAGACTGTGCAGTCAGCACAGGTTAATGAGAAACCACCTGCTGCTTTTATGGTATTTATCGATTTTAAGGTAGTCGATTCTTAGCAAAGAAACCAATTGAGGTGGAAAGTGTTGTCTCAGATTAGCCTTCGTAGATTGCAATAGCTTATCTGGGACAACACTCTATGCACATAAATGAAGCCCATTTCTGGGACAACACTTTATGCACATAAATGAAGCCCATTTCTGGGACAACACTTTATGCACATAAATGAAGCCCATTTCTGGGACAACACTTTATGCACATAAATGAAGCCCATTTCTGGGACAACACTTTATGCACATAAATGAAGCCCATTTCTGGGACAACACTCTATGCACATAAATGAAGCCCATTTCTGGGACAACACTTTATGCACATAAATGAAGCCCATTTCTGGGACAACACTTTATGCACATAAATGAAGCCCATTTCTGGGACAACACTTTATGCACATAAATGAAGCCCATTTCTGGGACAACACTTTATGCACATAAATGAAGCCCATTTCGGGACAACACTTTATGCACATAAATGAAGCCCATTTCTGAGACAACACTTTATGCACATAAATGAAGCCCATTTCTGGGACAACACTTGATGCACATAAATGAAGCCCATTTCTGGGACAACACTTTATGCACATAAATGAGGCCCATTTCTGGGACAACACTTTATGCACATAAATGAAGCCCATTTCTGGGACAACACTTTATGCACATAAATGAAGCCCATTTCTGAGACAACACTTTATGCACAAAAATGAAGCCCATTTCTGGGACAACACTTTATGCACATAAATGAAGCCCATTTCTGGGACAACACTTTATGCACATAAATGAAGCCCATTTCTGGGACAACACTTTATGCACATAAATGAAGCCCATTTCTGGGACAACACTTTATGCACATAAATGAAGCCCATTTCGGGACAACACTTTATGCACATAAATGAAGCCCATTTCTGAGACAACACTTTATGCACATAAATGAAGCCCATTTCTGGGACAACACTTGATGCACATAAATGAAGCCCATTTCTGGGACAACACTTTATGCACATAAATGAGGCCCATTTCTGGGACAACACTTGATGCACATAAATGAAGCCCATTTCTGGGACAACACTTGATGCACATAAATGAAGCCCATTTCTGAGACAACACTTTATGCACATAAATGAAGCCCATTTCTGGGACAACACTTTATGCACATAAATGAAGCCCGTTTCTGGGACAACACTTTATGCACATAAATGAAGCCCGTTTCTGTGACAACACTTCATGCACATAAATGAGGCACATTTCTGGGACAACACTTTATGCACATAAATGAAGCCCATTTCTGGGACAACACTTTATGCACATAAATGAAGCCCATTTTACCCAGAATAAGGCTCAATTTATCATTCCCTAAAAAGTGCCCCTTTTGCAATTCAATGCCTGATAATCGGTACACATACAAGAAATACGACATATAGCAAATATATAAAGATGTATAAGGACTATTGATTAACACTGCTCACAATTAGCCCAAGACTGCCCTGCACCATACATTGTGAACTGGACGTGCTAATATTCAACTATCAATACAACAAACTTGTTTAATTGTATTCCCTGAATTGATATCAATTGAAAGCACACTGGCTAAGTGAAATTTATTTTTGTGTATTTTGGTGACTGGATTAACATGAAACTCTCATGGATTCCCATATATCAAAATGTGTGTAAGTCAATTTTACTGGCGTGAATTGCAAATTACTTTGCTATTTTTTATGCCAAAAAAAGGTGTAGACAAATAAGAGTATATTCAGCCATATGGGGTCAATATGTAGCCTTTGGCCCATGAGGCAAATGGCACAGTAAGCCTTGACTATAGAATGTCCAGTGTCCACTACTGACCTGTTGAGCTAGGCAGGCCTGCAGACCTGGGTGCTTGCTATCCGACAGTAGGTGGGTCTGACCCACATGCCTGTACCCACTCACAATTATGTCCTTCAATACGTCTGGCCAGAGTTTCTGTGAAACAACCAGTCCAAATTAAAACAGGAAAAAAGAAATAAATACCATATGGAATTCAAGATTTGATATTAATTTTTTATTTCACAAGATATTATGCCAAGTTTTCATTTATTTGTAAAGAAATTACACTTAATAAGGTTATTTTAGTTAAATAATTTGTTCTGGCCATTGAATTAGAATTGGGTTAAAACAGCTTTATTTCTGTTCAGCAAAGGGTCTGATTACTAATTTGGGTTTTAGATGAGCAACACAAAAATTGGTCTTGTACCAAATGTGTGGCTCCAGACAAGCATTCGCAATCACATAGTCTGTCTGCTTTAGTCAGGAGAGTTTTGTCGTCTTATTCTTTAAGCAGACAGGGTAGCTAATGACCTGACTGCCCTGAAGTCCAGGCTTGGCTTGAACTATGCTAGCCACATATTGCAGAAGACTAATGTTTATGAGACTAATTTGGGACAAATGCCAGCTCTATGGGCTACATATGAGACTTAATGCATGTGCTTAATTAGCCTGGCACAACACTTTCTGATTTTATGGAATTTTTTCTTTATAGGAAGTCTCTTATACACAGAAATACAGTTTAGGTGAAAAGTGTCATCCCTGATTAGCCTGCGCACACTGTACAGGCTAATCTGGAAAGACACTTTACGCACATTCTTTAAGCCCAGTATTCCCAGAACAAGGCTCATGTTATCCAGCCTGCCCCACCTGTGAGTACCAGTCTGTGATGTTGTTCACCCAGGACACGTCGTCTGGCCACCAGACTGGTTTGCCCGACCTGCGACTGTGGAAAGCAGACGGGCGACCAGTCAACATCTTCAGTAACCCAGGGATGAACTCCTTCAGCTCTGACTGAAACAACACACATGGTTTTAGAACAGAACAGAAAATCACAACCATCCTACGTTAAATGAGTTAATGTAATTATCACAGAGATTATAAAAGCTGCGCCCCTGGAAAATGGGGCTAATGTATTTGCGTTATGTTTTGTCCCTGGCTTAACAGTCTTATCAGGGACAATAATTTTTCCCAACATTGGATTTTGAAGAGACCTCCTCTAAATAGTTAAAACAGAAAATGTGATCCCTGGTGAGCCTGTGTAGACTGAAGACAACTTGTAGATGTAACTTAACACACATGCATTAAGCCCCATTTTCCTTGAGCACGGCTCATCTTTATGACCGAGTTTTGAGTAATGAAAATGTTTTCCAATAAGGTTATGTTGTAAATACACAAGTTAATAAGTCATATCTGATGTAATAAATGAAGTAAATCAAAACAAATGCAAAAGAAACAAAATGTGTTTCATTTCAATGGCAGATTGACATGGAACTGTTCCATGAAAAATGAAAAGAAACTTACTGATGCAAGTTCCTGCTACTTTGGAAAATATGTTTACCAAGCTTCCTGATAGCACTATTATACTTCATGTGTATTTCTTAATATTAACATTAAGACTGAGGACTGTTTCACACAAGCATGTCTTTTCTAACAACATGTAACCATGGAAACCACTTCTTTAATAATGCTATTTAAGAGATTTGTACAGTACTTCAGTGTTTGCACCATCAAATTTCCCAATATCTAAACTTTATCATTTTAAATAGACTGGTACAAATGTATGTAACTTTCAAGTCTTACATGAATGTATACATAATTCTACTTATTTTAGACTGACAACATTTTTAATTGCTCTGATGTTTAATATTCCATTATTTTGTAAAAATGAATTATTCAATTTCAAACAGAAATTTGATTAAATTGGATTTTATGTGATAAGAAATGTTCACTGTACTTGTAATCAGGGATCATATTTTCCCGAAACATCAATCGGTCCGGATTTAAATGGGGAAAAAGTGTCCGAAAATTTATATCCGAAATCATGACAAATTACATTAAAATATATACCATTGATTTTGCTATTCATTAAGATGGTATAATAAATGTACAAGTTAAATTCCCTTATTATTTTTTAACGGAAGATACAAGTTTTCTCATTTTGTTTTATCATTAGCTATTTCATTGACATTGGTTGTTTCGTGTGCTGTTTTATCTGACTGTTTTTCATCGTTGTCAATATTGTTAGTCTGTGTAAATCTATACCGATGTTTTAAATCGTTGTCAACTCGATAATAGCTTACAAACATGCATTGAACCAAACAAATGTCTGTTTATAGTTTGTAGTCGAATAACCCACGGCCGATAGTTAAGATGCGTAGGGATTAAATGAATTGAAACCACGCATCTAAACTTTCGGTCGTGGGTTATTCAACAACAAACAATAAAGAACACGAATTATTTCGATTCTAACACGATTTTTACTGAAGACTTATACACTAACAAGATTTTTACTGAAGATTGATACAATGTATATTATTTTTCTTGTGTACTATTTTATGTAAAGTTTCTCCAATAAAATTAACTTTCGGCTGTTCTGTCGATCAGATCCGCGACTTTTATTTATTTTTTGCCGAATTATTACGCTGACGGAAAATGTATCGGCATATTTTGTTTAATTACAGCGCGTGCTTTCAGTGTATAAGGTCCGCCCACAATTATTGCAGAATATCCGATTTTCTTCTTTGTTTATATGACAGTTTACTGTATCATGCATGAAATGCACAATTTCCACGAGGATAACATCAAGGTTTGTATCTCCGAAGTAACTGTCAACGATTTTATCCTGGACGAGTACACCTTACGGACCGATTGTCTTAGGTATAAGCCAGTGAAATTATCGATTGATATTGACACGGGGTTATTCACAGATGCGCGAATCTTCGCTGCTTGGGGCACTACTCTGATAATAGTCGGCTGACATGCAATAATCTGGTCCTGACCGGTTTACAGACTGCAGCGAATGGTTTATCACACCTAATAGAGATAAGGATGTAATTAGGGGTGTGCACTGTGTAATCGATTTCATGACATGGGAATTTTAGCAAACAGAATCAGACCGACTGTTTGGGATTTTCAATCGGTCTCTCATGACCTCAATCGGTCTAGGACCGACAAAACCGACAAAAATATGATCCCTGCTTGTAATACAGTGTTTACTTAATCATTTTCGTAATTGCTACTGCTGACCCTTCAGGCCTTTCCCTGGAAAACTAAATGGCCCCATTCCCAAAGCAAAATGGTAAAAAAAATCCCAATTTGGAAAAAAAGAATCCCAATTAAATTAATTGGCTTTGAAAAGTGTCATGTGATTATTATATCTGAATTATATTTCAATTACATCTTGTTCTTATAATTTGAATTATCATAAAGAATTAGTTTTTTCCCAAATCAGTAGACTTTTTGCAAGAAAACATTTCCCTATCCAAAAATTACAATTTTCCCAAAATGGCAAGGAAAAGGCCTGCCTATGTACTACATACTACACTTACTGCCTATGTACTACACACTACACATACTTTACTCATGGTATCCATCTTCAGTGAAGGCAGCTTCACATCTGGCTTACTGACAGCAGTGGCAGCCTGCTCAGACGACAGATCCATGGCAGAATCCAGCGACCTTCGAACTATTGAATCCTTCCTTGTGTTCCCATCCACAGACGCTGGTGTAGCGTTTGTACCGTTACCGCTCAGACTTGCTACTCTTGTATTTGCTGAGATTTCTGTTCCGATTGCAGATACTGGTTGCAATGCAGTTCTCAGTGCACTAAAGGAATTTTGAACTGGACTACTACCAACTTGTTTGTCCAATATTTGGACAGTTATTGAAGCAGTCTTTGCTGCCACACTGCTGAGCATTGTTTGAACCTGAACTACCTTCTTCTCTTTAACAGGTGAATTAACCATCTTTTTAACTTGCACCTTCACAACCTCGGGCTCAAGAACAGCCTTTTTAACTCCTTGTTTTGTACCGGTATTATGCGATGGTGTTTTCACTTTTAGTGGAGATTGAGGAGCAGCAGCGTTGCTGACTTTTGAGGTTTCAGATCTGTTCTTACTGAGTGTTTTGGGCAAACCAATATTGCCGTCAGATTTTACACTTTTAGGACTTGCTGTCAAAGGTTTCCCTTTATCTGGCGTAAGTTTCCTTCTACTTAGTCCATCACCACTTGTTTTGTTTATTTCTATTATGTTTTTGTTTTCCTGGAAAAAATCAAACCATTTTAAAAAATATTTTAAAAAATAGCCTTCTTGACCAAGTAAATACATGACCAAGTTTTATTTTTAACATAACTGTTAACAGCAAAGAATTTTACAAAGCCCACCAATACAAAATTGAGAAATAGCAAAAGCCGGACTGAAAATTTATAAAGTTAAAAGCGTAGGGCTTGCAGTTGTCAACTCAAAGGTGATAACTCAATTTAGAAGTGCAAAGCATTCACCTTTAAATCTTGTCTATTTTCACTACCAGCTAGTTTGTCCCTTTGTCTTACATTTTAATACCTTAGTTTTATTAGTTACATCATATATGCGTCAAAGCAAGTATTGTTAATTACAAATGAGCAGCCTCCTGCAAAAATTAATCTTATGCCATTTTCACTTCGCTTCTTATGGGAGAAAGGGTTAACTTCAGGGTGGCTATATGTAAAATTTCATTAAAATCACTTGAGAAATGTAAAAATCATTCCCTCCACAAACTAATTGCATTTTATGCTCTCGGACCAGCCATGCAAGCAACAGAGTGACTCCCATAGTAATACAGGTTATAAAACTTTGTTTTCAGGCTATAATTTCAGTAGCTTGTAATTATGCCTTAGGGTAAAAGCTTTTAAACAGTGAATCCAAAAGTGCATGGTAAATTATTATCTTGGGCAGTTGTCAAAATTAGAAGTAAGACAAGCAATCCCAAAGCTTTTTTTAAACAATAAGAACAAGAAGACATTATTTACCAAATTGCAATATAAGTTGACTGAGACAAAACTTAATTCTTATGTGATCAAGCTACATGGAGGTTAAATATTTTCTATTGCATGGCATATGGACAAAGAGGTAACTAGAGTCAACTTGGATCACATACTTAATCACATACTTCATAACCCAGCCTATACTATTCACATGTACAATGTCGCTTACACAAGCTCTCTTTAAGCAGGCTTTCTTCCTCACCCCGCTGCCTCCAAACTTCCTCATGTCTTTACAGACCACACACTGGCCACAGTCAGGCTTCAGGCAGCCCTGTAACACAGGTACATCCAGTTAGCTCCAGGAGTGTATCAAAGTTGTACAACTACATGGGAGCTTTGTCATGCAAAAATGGTTCTTATGACATATATACGGCGTACCAGCACATCTGCGTTATCTGGTCAAGAGTTTCTGATCAGACTGTGCAAATGCACAGGCTGGTCTGGAGTTACGCTCATCGCATCTGGAATAAGTAACATTTTTGTATGACGCAGCTAAAATTATTTACATGATCTTTGAAGTTGATCAAATGTTCTATAGGTGTTCTTTTTAATAATCATCAAGAAAAAATACTTTGGTTTTCGTGGTCTTAACAAGAAGTACCATAAAACAATGTAATAAACAGGCACAACTATGCATAATAATAGTGGAACACAAATAATTTGCTTCTGCAGCAGAGCCTTCTTGCCTTTAATAGGTTTTAATACTTGGAGGACTTTCTTGAAGATGTGACTCAGTTAACTAACAACCTGGTGTGACATAGCAGCACTTTGCTTGATACAATTGAGACGCCCTCTGAGAAAATGGGGTTTAATGCATGTGCGTAAAGTGTCATCTCAGATTATCCTGTGCAGTCACGGGCTAATCAGAGAAGACACTTTACACTTTTATTGTATTTTTCGTTTAAAGGAAGACTCTTCTTTCGAAAAGTCATTTAAGGTGGAAAGTGTCGTCCCTGATTCGCCTCTGCGGACTGGACAGGATCATTTGGGATTGGGATGACACTCTACACACATGCATTAAACCCCTTTTTCACAGATCAAGACTCAATTACTAATCAACTATATGTAACATAATCTTTTACCTGCCTATTTAATGTCCATAACACTTAATAATTTAAACCAAACTGAAAGAACTTATAATATCCCAACTTTACAAAACACTAAATCCAAAGTCTCCAGGACTCTTAAAATTAAAGATGTTCTGAAACACTGAGCATCTAATAATTCTATAGTAGAAATTCCATCTTCAATTCCCTTATGTTAATTATGGTTTGTGCAAAGTGCTCATCGTGTTACCACATGTACAAATTATCTTTTTTTTTAATTCTTACATTCTAAGCATATAATGTCAAATAAAGGAGTACTTTGTGCTTTAAGAGATAGACAATAACTAAAAATCATGAATGCCCATGAACAACTACTGGCTACATGGTGTCTTTGTTATAAATAAAATGTATTATGTTTCTCACCTAATAAAAGTTCAACCGGTCATTGACATTTCACTATCTAGATTCTAGATTTGAATAAATGCCAGTAATGTGGGAGTACCTAGAGATTCTTCTACATGTATATTCAGCTAGAATGTTTGTACACCAAAACTCATTAATTAAACCATTAACTTAATTATAATTATTAATATATCTTAAAGGGAGTATGCACAATTTCTATGTCAACACGTAATTCTTGCAATCTTAAACCAACGTATGAATATGTCCTAGGAATGCTAATAGTCTAAATATTATAAATGAACAATCTCTATATGGTACTAGAAATCAAATATTGTTTACTTCAGTAAATTTCTTAACTGGCTGGTTAAAGCTGATGCCGACACTTTAACTCATATTTGTTAGGAAACAAAATTAAGTCTTTGTGTACTATGAACGAATCTACATTAAAACTAAATTAAGATTCAAATCGTACATATGCATGATATACATGCTGGCGAATTCGACCGAACAGACATTTTTGATTTCAGAATTAAATATCTGGCTTATTTCGCATTTTTAGAGACATGTTCTTCTTAACTTTTATTTTAATTTAATATATTGAAATATATTACAAGTTTTTACACATTTTATATAAATTCATAAATACTTGACAAAATGGTGCAAACTCCCTTGAATGTTTTTTAAATAAGTTATTTTTGTCACACTTAAATGGTTCTTTTAACACATGCAAAGAAAAAATAGAAATCATATCACAATTTGTTAAACTATCAACTGAGGAGCTGCGCCATGAGCGCATGATACGCCCGTCGTTCGCCAATGAAGTAGTAAGGTAATAAATAACCCTTTGAATCATTTTTTTACTTCAGTTTATTTGTATTTGAATACATGGTTTATTTTATAAGTACATGAGCATGGAGCGCCGTCTCCTTGACATTCATACCATATCTTTTTTTGAGTATATGTATGCATTTCTTTAGAGGATATGGAGTTGAAGTAAACCTGTTATAGATATTTTGACCAATAATAAAAGAGAAATGTAGCTACAGTAGGACATTCAATGAAATCACGAAATTTTGACGAACAAAGTCCCATAACTCTGGAACGACAATTCAGAATTCCGTCAAAAACGAAAGGGGATCAGGGTTTATCAATATTAAGATTGTGTTAAAATTTGAAGAAAATCTGTCAAAGGATATTTGACGTAGCGTACGACATTAACAGACGGATGGACGGACGGCTACGGTAGGACATTCAATGAAATCACGAAATTTTGACGAACAAAGTCCCATAACTCTGGAACGACAATTCAGAATTCCGTCAAAAACGAAAGGGGATCAGGGTTTATCAATATTAAGATTGTGTTGAAATTTGAAAAAATCCATCGAAGGATATTTGAGCTACAGTAGGACATTCAATGAAATCACGAAATTTTGACGAACAAAGTCCCATAACTCTGGAACGACAATTCAGAATTCCGTCAAAAACGAAAGGGGATCAGGGTTTATCAATATTAAGATTGTGTTGAAATTTGAAAAAAATCCATCGAAGGATATTTGAGCTACAGTAGGACATTCAATGAAATCACGAAATTTTGACGAACAAAGTCCCATAACTCTGGAACGACAATTCAGAATTCCGTCAAAAACGAAAGGGGATCAGGGTTTATCAATATTAAGATTGTGTTAAAATTTGAAGAAAATCTGTCAAAGGATATTTGACGTAGCGTACGACATTAACAGACGGACGGACGGACGGACAGACGGACGGACAGACGGACGGACGGACAGACGCGGGGTATACCATAATACGTCCCGTCATAGACGGGCGTATAAAAACGACAAAATGTGGTTTTCATAAAAGTTTGTTTCTTATCATGTTAGATATGGTATATCAGACTAAAAGCTTGGTAATTAATGTGCATTAAAGTGCTTAGAAATAATTGTTATATAAGCAGGCTTAAAAAAAGAATGCATCTTCACAACTCTAAGATCATCCTTATACAAAAACATGTCTCCTAAATTCAGATGAGCCATGCTCTGACAGCCATAGTTTTCCTTCTTTATCAGTTCCAAAAAACAGCACTTACCAAATTACGTAAAAACTACAAATTTCCCAATTGCTGTAAATAAAATTCCCAATTGAAGGTTTCTAAAAAAAATATGAAAAAATTCCCTATGCAGTACTTTGGCTTGAACCTAAGTAAATATAATATTGACAACTTGACAACATTTATTTATCAAATTTTAAGCATTTGGGAGCAAAAAATCAAATACACCAATTTTTCAAAATGAAGACTTCACGACGTGAATTTTCCCAATTTCAGGTTTTTGTCACGCACAATTTTCCTAAATGGGCTGGAACTAGTACTTTTCCCAATTGGACAAAACAGAATCACTGTGGTCATTCATAACTTAATGCATGTGTGTAAAGCAGTCCGCAAAGGCTAATCATGGACAACACTACTGCCGCTAGACTGGAGTTTGGTTAAGAATAGACTTCCTGTAAGCCACATAAGTGTTGTCCCATATAAGCATGTGCAGACAGCACAGGATTATCTGGCACAACACTTGAACACATGAATTTAGCCCCATTTTCCCAGAGCATGTCTCGTATAGACCTGATTTTAGTCGTGTTCTGAGAAAACTGGGCATAATGCATGTGCGTAAAGTATCGTCCCAGATTAGCCTGTGCAATCCGCACAGGCTAATCAGGGACGAAACTTTCCGCTTTTGTGGTATTTTTAGTTTCAAGGAAGTCCCTCCTTACCGAAAATCAAGCTAGGCGGACAGTGTCGTTTCTCAGAACAAGGCTCATTTCAATTTGTATTTAATAATCTGATTATTCATTTTCATGATCTGGTTTTCCTGTACAAGAATTGCAAAATTAAAAAAAAAATTTTTTAGTGCTATATTCATGATCATTTTTGAGATGCATTCTTTTGAAAAGAAAAGCAAGTGTCAAAGTCCAATTACAACTTTTTGTGTGATTTCCAAACCTTGATCCTGAAAACGTTAAAAGCCCTGCTTTCCCATGAAGAAAGGTACATATAGGACAATCTAATGTTAAGTTTTACTTACAAATCTTTTAGTGCCAAGTTTGTTTTCTGAAACTTAAGAAAATTTACACTCAATAAACATTTTTTTGGATAGCAAGCATGAAATGTGCCACCCAACTGGTAGGCAACAGGAATTTCAGCCGATATTTAATTATAGTATATGACAATCAGGATAATATGAAGACTAAGTATGCATTTGGCTTGCTTGTCAAAATTAGCACAAAATATCATGTAACAGCAATTATGATTTTACTAGACATGCCACATCATATGTAAAGCTGGCTTTTGTTTTATTGATTAAACTGTCTAAAATGGTTTCTATTCCACCTTACCACAAATATAGTAAGGTTCCCTGTATACAATATTTTGTTATCCTATATAATGCTCCATTACCAGTCTGAAAAGTATGGGTGTCCTACCCTTGAAATAGAAGATTCCCTTGTCCATCGGCAAACCAAACTTTTCAAATACAACTACAGTATATTCAGTATATATTTCAATATATGTCTGCATAATTTGCAAAGCTGTTAATAATTATGCATCTTTGAAATGCAATAGCCATTTATAAACTACCCTCACCACCTGCTCTTGCAGACTTACATGGGGGAATTTTACCGTTTCAGGGAAAAACATACTGTTAAGGTAGGCAAATTGAGGATTATGCTGAATAGTCATAGATAAAGTACCCAATATTGAATAAATATAAGAAAACAGAATCGCAGATTCTACTATTTTGAGATAAAAATCTTGCTAATTACCGTTACAAAAATTCATTCATTAATGGATATTAAGATACAGGATTGAATCTCTACACATCAAACAGTGTTGTTTTTTTCATTAAAATTTTGGGCTTCAAACGGCTCAATTCCCTATGGGGAAAAAATAATTCTTTTTTCCTAAATGGGACCTTACAATTTGGAAGGTTTCCAAAAAACACACAATCAAAAATATCTTGTTCCAAGGCTCAAGACTACCCCAAAAATTAATGGACCAGAACAAAACTCACACTTCATCTTTTAGTCATGTCGGTAGACTCACAAACTAACAAGAGTCATGTAAGTAGACTTGCACACCAAAAATCAAGTAAAAATCTGAAAGTTTGTCGTAATAAACCTCCGAAAAACAGAAAATTATGCCAAATATCAATGGACCCGAACAAAACTCACACTGCATCTTTTAGTCATGTCGGTAGACTCACAAACTAACAAGAGATGTGTTTGTCAGAAACACAATGCCCCCCAACTGCGCCGCTTTGATTTTTGTTTGGATTTTATTTTTATTATATCCCTTTAAAAAATGTTACTTTCCTAGTAAAAATGATCTGTACCTGCTCAATGATAATAGAAATGATCTCCCTTTAAAGCTTGTTACTCCCTTGGATTTTTTTTTTTTTACCTTTGACCTTGAAGGATGAACTTGACCTTTCACCACTCAAAATGTGCAGTTCCATGAGATACACATGCATGCCAAATATCAAGTTGCTATCTTCAATATTGCAAAAGTTATGGCCAATGTTAAAGTTTTCAGACCGACAGACGGACAGACAGTTCAAATGCTATAAGCCACCCTACCGGGGGCATAAAAATCAGCTAAAGATCTAAAAGTGTTTATTAACAAACTCGGGGAAAACAGTCTTTGTAGAGAAAATTTCTTAGTCCAAGGCCCAAGACTTTGCCAGAAATCAATGGACTGGAACAAAACTCACACTTCATCTGTAGGTAGACTCACATATCAAAAATCAGCTCAATATAGGGAAGCGTTGCGTAAAAAACAGAATCCAGGACCAACTGACGGGCAGTATGACTGCTTTATGTCACCCATATCATAGCATACAAAAAGTTATTTTTTTTAAAGGGGCCTTTTCACAGATTTTGGCATGTTTGAAGTTTGTCATTAAATGCTTTATATTGATAAATGTAAACATTAAATTTTAAAAGCTCCAGTAAAAAATGAAAAATAAAGTTTAAAAAAGGGAAAAAAAAGGAGCCCGCAGCAGGGCTCGAACCATTTACCCCTGGAATCCTGAAGTAAAAACGCATAAGCCAACTGAGCTATCCTGCCAAGCATACATAAATACGTTATATAAGCAATCTTCTTAGTTTCACAAATTTAAACGACAACAACAGAACTCTCCACAGTGATTTTTTTTGCTTTAATTTGTTACAGCCTGTGCCATTTGAATTGGGAAAATTAGCGCGATAAACCGTGAAATTGGGAAAAATAGCGCGATAAACCATGAAATTGGGAAAAATTAAGCATTATAAATAGGATTATAAGTAACAGAAGTGATATTGTTTTTTAGTGCATGTTCAGGGAGTTTTCTAGAAAAGGAGTCTGGTCAAATTGTTGTTTTTTTTAATCAATAAAAGTGGCAAGTTTGGGAATGATTTATGGACAAAAATGACTAAATGCAAGTTATATATTTTGTAAGATGTTTTAAAAATAAAGTTGAGACCTAGATTTAAGAAATCATAATTAAGTTATATGAGACTTCTTTCTAAAAAATAAAAAAAATAAATTTTTTATTTTTTTTTGGAAGTTGGGCTTTTTTTTGGGAAATTTTTGTCAGATTTTTGGGAAAAAACGTGTTTTTTGTGCGATTGGGAAGCAGCCGAAATTTGGCTGTAAATTTGAGCAAAAAAAATCACTGCTCCAAATTATTCAATCGTTTCGCGTTACAACGCTTTATAATTTTTAGGTTTTTAAATCATCAAAAGATGCATATAATGGCTATATTAGACCATGGCAAATGTTCAGTAATACAGTTTCCTCACAAATATCATAACTAAACCGAAAATTTGCGAATCTGAAACAACTTTTTTCAATTTTGTCAATTTACCAAACCGTGAAAAGATCCCTTTAAAATACCAATATAAAGTTCACCTCCTATCTAGCTCTATAAGTTGCTTCGTAAATATAATACAGAAAACACTTTTATTCTCATTTTTGAAGCGTATGTTAGAAAAACAACAATGCTTATTTAAAATTTTTAGCCAAAACCAGTGATTTTTTTGCTCAAAATTACCACCGATTTTCGGCTGCTCCCTAATCGCAAAATTCCACGTTTTTTTCAAAAAATCTGACAAAAATTTCCCCCCAAAAGCCCAATTTCCAAAAAAACAAGAGGGTCATGATGGCCCTGTATCGCTCCACTGTTTTTTATGTGAAAAAAGCGTGGAATGCGCATGGGCTAAAATGTACTCAAGCATATGACTTTCTCTTTCTATCCCTCATCCCACTGGGTGCTTAAAGTTTGAAGGGTGAGCATTTTTAATGGGAGCCTTCAAGGGATAAATTTGGCCCCAGGGGCAGGGCTTTTTTTCCTTCTTTTGGACCTGCCGAAAAACAGCCCTTTCCCCTCGGATTTTGGTTTCCCCTCAGCAGGTAAATTTATTCCCCAGACTTCATTTTTTTTCGTAAACTTTTTTTTAACTTTAAATACATAAGTTAACCTGATCCAGTGTAGAAAATATAACATATTGCATAATTAAATTTATCTGTTGCCTTGAATTTGTTTTAAAAACAGCAAAATATGTTAAATTGATTATTTAAGACTTTCCTTTTTTCCCCCAAAATCTGGCCTTTCAAGTGATTTTTCCCCCCAAAATCCAGCACTTCGCGCGATTATTTTTCCCCTCAGAAAGGCCAGGCCCTTTCCCCAAAATAAGACAAAAACCCCTGAGGGGCATAATTTGAACAATCTTGGTAGAGAACTATAAGATGTCATTACATACCAAATTTGGTAGCCCTAGGCCCAATTGTTATGGACAGGAAGATTTTTAAAGTTTGCACAAAAGAGGCTTTATATAAGCATACAGTACAGCCAAAGCGGAACAAACGTATTTCGCGATCCGCGGCGACAAGGTGAAACGAGTCGATGCCACGTCAGTCGTTGACGCCACATCTGTATGCGGCGGCAAGTCGCATTTCGCCGCGAAACTTCGCATCTGTCTGCCGAGGCATGCCGCGATCCGCGACATGATGCCGAGTTGATGCGCATCATGAAATAAAAAATCTTTTTAAAATTATAAGTTACGTGTAGTTAACAAATTTTGAAAGAACTATTATAATAATAATTAAAATCATAATAAATTTATTGTGCGCGGATTGTATTAGCATATAAATGTAAGCATAATTAATGTGTCTGGCCAATTAAGTTTGTTTCCCGCCCGTAGTGTATGTATTTCACACATAAACAAGGTCACGTAATTATGTTTTCGCACATACAAGTGGTCAAGGCTCCAGCATATGGTGGATTTATAAATTAATTGCATGTTGATTTTGCAATTATATTTAAGCTGAGAAAATTAGCAGTTTGAAGCCACATCAATAATCAAGACGGTGATGACGTATTTGTTGTTTTGTTAATTATCAGCTTACTATTGTTTGAATATGCGTATATAAACACGTTTTATTTTGTTCATATTATACAGTTAATATCGCTACTAATTACCCGATAATCCCGTATATTCCAGTTTTAAAGCAAATGCTTGTAAATATTTACGATACACAAACATTCTCGATATTTCCTTTAGTATCAAATACATTATGCATTTGTTACTATTTATAGAGATGATGAAATAACGTCTAATGGTGGCGTTTTTTCCCCCACTGAACACGCGATTTACGCCTGACGTGATGTTCATGTATTTATACAACACAAAATACACCCAAACTTTTCAAACGACGTTCTACATGTCTGCATAATTTTCGCGCGCTTTTTATGAAACAAAGGATATTTTAGAACTGTTTATTTGACGCTAGAAATTGCCAAAGGTCGCGTTAGCATTAAAATTCGGAAGTGTGTTTCGGATTACAAATTTAATTATGATAATCAAACGAAACATTATCAGTTGCGCGTAATTAATTCTACGCTACACATACATGAATGTTCATGTAGGTGGATATCTTTTCACTCGATCCGCCGCGTACAAGGCGGCGGATTAACTCCGCGAAAGTATGCGAGGTTAATACAGACTCGGCGTTGTTGCGCGGATCGATGCAGAGTGCCACGGCGATACGCCGCGTGAACACACGATTCAGCCGCCGCGTTCTAATAATCTGGCCGTGGCGTAGCCGCGGATTATGTTTGTGCCGCGTTGGCTGTACTGTATGTTCAGTTTTGTGACCCCCGGGGCAGGGTCAAATATGAGCCCAGGGGAATAATTTCAACAAATTTGGTAGAGGACTATTAACTGTCACTACATACCAAATTCAGTAGCCCTAGGCTCTTTAATTATGAACAAGAAGATTTTAAAAGTTTGCACAAAATAGGCCTCATTTAAGCATAATATGTTCATTTTTGTGACCCCCGGGACAGGGTCAAATTTGACCCCAGGGGCATAATTTGAAAAAACTAAGTAGAGAACTATTAGATGTCACTACATACCGAATTTGGTAGCCCTAGGCCCTACGGTTATGGACAATAAGATTTTTAAAGTTTGCACAAAATAGGCTTTATATAAGCATATGCTCAATTTATTGACCCCCGTGGCGGGGTTAAATTTGACTAAATAACTTGAACAAATTTGAAAGAGGTTCACCCCAGGAACATTTGTGAGAAGTTTTATCAGAATTGGACTTGCAGTTTAGGAGAAGAAGATGTTTAAAGAAAAAGTTAACGCACGGATGCACGCACGACGGACACAGGACCATGACATAAGCCCTGCTGGCCTCTGGCCAGTGGAGCTAAAAAAATAAAATAAAATTTAAAGAAAGAAGTCTCTTATGACTTAATTATGATTTTCTAACTCTAGATCTCAACTTTATTTTTGAACATCATACAAAATATATAACTTAAAATTAGTCTTTTTGAAGATTAAAATTTTTCCAAATTTGCCACTTTTATTGATTAAAAAAATACCAATTTGACCAAACTCCTTTTCCCAAAATGGCTAGAAAATCCCCTGAACATGCACTTAAAAACAATATTAATTTTGTTACTTATAATCATATTTATAACAGTGTTTTTTTTCACCATTTTGGGAATGGGGCCGGGTCCCTTTGGATTGGGAAAATTCACGACGTTTTGACTAAAATTGGGAAATTAGTGTTGTTGTTTTTTTGCTAACAAATGCTTCAAAATTGATGATACAAGTGTGTCCAGTATTATATTTACTAAGGTTGATCTTATATGGATGGGAGATGAACAAAATATTGAGATCTAAAAAAAAAAAATTTTTTTTTTTTTGGAAACCTTCCATTGGGAATTTTTAGCTCCCATTTGGGAAAAATATTTATTTTTTCAATTGGGAATGAAAAAAAAAAACACTGTATAATGCTTAATTTTTCCCAATTTCATGGTTTATCGCGCTATTTATTCCAATTTAATGGTTTATCGCGCTAATTTTTCGTATTCAAATGGCACAGACTGTAACAAATAAAAGCAAAAAAATCACCGAAAACACCGCAATTTTTCCCAATTGAAAAGGACCCAACCCCATTCCCAAAATGGTGGGGAAAAAAAATCAAGGTACCTTGCTTAAAAGAAAATTGTTGACAGATTTTGGCATTATTTAATCAGGGTTTTCAGATTAAATATCTGGAGGGCAAGCCATTTTCCCAATCTAGTACCCTATTATAGAAAAATATCCCTGTCACCTTCCTTTGCAATTATTTATTTCCAATGTTTATAAAGTATATGCTAACATGATAAAGTTTTGTCATTTGCAGGGTTCATATAAGTTGCTGATCAAACTTTGTTGTGTAAGGCATTTTGTTAAACATGGAAATCAGATTAAGAGAAAAGAAATAAAAATACAAAAGCAAATTAAGTAAAGAATCACAAAAGCAAGCTTTACATAGTTAGGTCTTAAAACATAACTGAATGTTGAAAGTGACTGAAATGAAAAACGCTATCAATTTACTAAACATGCCAGCGATTTTCCTCCTTCTTTATAAAGTACCGGTAAACGGCACTTTCCCAATGACGAAAAAAATACAAATTTCCCAATTGCTGTCCTTAAATTCCCAATTAAAGTTTAAAAAAAAAAAAAATTTTTTTTTTTTTTTTTTTTAAAGCAACATTTAGTTAGTTTCCCTTTGCAGCTCTATAGCTTGAACCTAGGTTTATATAATATTGACAGCTTGAAAACACTTGTTTATCAATTTTAAAGTATTTGGGAGCAAAAAATCAAATACACCAATTTCCCAATTGGAGGTTTTCACGACTCGATTTTCCCAATTTTGAGGTTTTCACGACTCGATTTTTCCCAATTGGACCGGTACGGGTACTTTTCCCAATTGGACAAGGAAAATCGCTGCATGCTCAACGCTATCAATTTACTAAACATGCTCAACGCTATCAATTTACTAAACATGCTCCATTGTTTGGTATGTATAATTTCATTAGAAATGATGACCTGTTTCAGTGTAAAAATTGTGTCAATCTGTAAACAGTTCTTTAAAAAAATCAATTGGTTATAATAATGAATAATGAAATTTAGTTTAAACCTATTTATTTTAGCTTGATTGCATTGAAAGCCTAAGGCTTATAAAAACACTCTCGAGTCCGTTTCCTGGGCCTAGAACCAGTACTTGGTGTCTTTGTGTAAGATCTAAAGAACGCTCCCATGGTGGGGATCGAACCCGTGACCTCCCGGTCATATTAAATTTATAAATGAACATATAAAATAACATATAAATGAAATTATAAGTGTAGGACATGTGTGTGCAACACAAAGTGCATGCTTATACAAGATATATAAGCTGTTCTCTGTGAAAAGGGGGTTTAATGCATGTGTGTAAAGTGTCGTCCCAGATTAGCCTTAGCCAGTGTGTGAAATTTAGATTTTAAAGAAATAGCCCAAATTCTTATACACATATATAAAAAGTAAAATTTCTTACTGGCCCGACGTTATACATTTTTTAATTCCCACTAGCACAAATGGATTTTTACTAGCCAAAACCCTTCAGGCTAGTGCGAATTTCGCACACTGGCCTTAGCTAATCTGGCAAGACACTTTCCGCCTTAACTGGATTTTTGCTAAAGAGACTCTTAAAACGAAAAATATCATAAAATCAGAAAGTGGCGCCCTGAATAGCCTGTGCAATCTGGGAAGACACTTTACTCACATGCATTCAACCCCCCCTTTCACAGAGCACGGCCCAAATTGATGTGACATACCTTGCATGTTCCACACCTTTTCACTCTGAACATTGTTTTATCTGTCCACCATGTCACCCTCCAGTTTGACATTCATTTTGGTGAATAAGTTGAAGCAGTTATGCTGGAAGGAGAAACATTAATTTTTGCAGTCGATAACCTTTCCTTTTAGCCAAAACAGATATTTGTATTAATATTTACATTCACTGAAATAAATCGGGCAACAGATTTGGATAAATGAAAACTCAAAATATAAATCTAATTTTTGGAAAAAAATCTTATTTATGTGGAGAGATAGAAATACTTCAGAGATAACTTTAAATTAACATATTTTAAACTGCTGTACATACATGTGAGATTCACAATTTGTTTGATTAGTACCATATTCAAGTAACCAATTAATTATGCAGTTGTGAAATATTGCAAGATGACCTCAGTCTGGTGGAGACCTTAAACTGTGATTTTGTTTAAATTAAGAATAAGACTCTCGTGATGACGTCATACGCATAATCTCCAAGTATTTTATTTTACTACCAATTCTACAACTGAAATGAAGATAAATGCAACAAAAATGAGGATTTTGTTAACTGCATTCAAAAATTGCACAGTGAAGCAGACAACTGCACTATCCTCTATTCCTATAACTTCGTGCAGCCCTATAAGATCGTGTACTTTTTTATGACGTAAACTTCTAAGCAACATTCAAACGCACGTGCCAGAAAACTGTTCACTTTTGTAAAGCGAGAATTTTCACAGCCGATAAGACAACAATCATGAGGAAAAACCAATAAATATGATATAAATTGTCCGTTTTTCTGACCTCGTTCGAAAGAAATGTTTATCAATGTTTTGATCATAAAATGTAGTAAGAGTAGTTTCCCTTGGAGGCCCATCTCGAATTTGTATTGTGCTCTCTGTACTTTGTATTATAATACGATTTAAGTATGCTGTGCATGCGGAAAATTTTACCCCCAATTGATGACACGAGACCATACGTTAAGATCGTGACTGGCCTATTGCGATAAAGGTTCTCACTGCGTCAATTTGGGATTTTGTCACAAAACAACTGTCATTAGAAGGGGTGACAGCCTTTTAATATGCCCCCATTGTGAATAGAATTTTATTTAGCTCTTTTCCGTTAGTAAATACAATTTATCTAGACCTCTGAATACAGTTATCACAGTTCATATTTCGTTTTAATGATGACCAGTTTTGTTAAAACCATTCTTTTCAATACAGTTTATTCACGAAATTCATCTCAAACAACACATATTTAATACAAATAAACACATATTCACAAAAAGATATATCGGTTATTATAAACACATCTCAGGGCCTCACTGTGACGTCATCAAAATCGATGCACGCTCTTGTAGGGTAATTCTGTATGACGCAGACTACGACATACATGAATGTTTAAAGGTACTTAACTTCATTATTATTATCTGTCAACCAACATATTTAACTCGTTATTTGTTAAACAAAAGATAAATCATAAAGTATATATCAAGTTGAGTTAATGCCTAATGATTTTTCATGAAAGATATGCCTTTGAAGTTTAAGGTGCACGAACTTATAGGTAAGTGTAAACACAATGTTCATGTTTAATGCCAATTGTACTGCAGTACTGTCCCTTTGATGTGATGGCACTGGAATTAGGTCAGCCATGCAAATAGTAAATGCAATTGCAAAATGTATACAACTATCCGCTTGTGTGATTAATCATGCAGCAAATTAGCACATTTGACAATGATTCCACAGGAATTATATATTTTAAGAAAAAAACAATCTTTTTACAAAAAAATATGGGAAATTGTTTTCTTGTTTTGTTTTTCTTACCAATAATCAAAGCGTTTTCAATATAAAATATTTAGCAAGGTTCAAATTATATAAAGCAGCTCCGAAGCTTAACAAGGAATTGGATTTAATGTTAAAATTTACTTTTAAATGCTTTATTTTTATTTTTTGGAAATGTGACTTTAAGGCTATCAAACTATATTTTTTTGACATTGGGATTGACAAACTTTTTTACCATTGCCTTTAGACTAAAAAGAAGAAAAAAATGCAACAAGTTTACATTTTTTAATCAATATAAGAGCTTTATGCGGATGTCTTGGAAATCCCAAGCGCAAAATTCTGTATGCACTAGTAATATCTGATACTAATTTTTAATTGCTTTATTACCTGTTCCCCCATCAGTCTGACAATTAATTAAAAATGGACCTCACACACACCAACTAACTTCATAATTAAATTTAAACTCTGCTGCCACAAACCAAACTTTTTTTACCTATCTGAACATAGGTCTAGATTCTTATACTTTTGGGAATCTATCAAACATTTCATATACTTTGAAAGGTATTTAATTTCATTTGTTTACATCTTGCTGTCTAGCACTCTTGATCGTTGAGCATTACCTAAGCAAAGTCACGATAAACCCTTGGTTTAATTGTGTTCCAAGAATGGTTGAAATAACTTTCAGTAAAACACCGATTTAGTATTTATCATGGGAAATATCAACTTGAGTTAATTAGCAGTCGACATATACCAGCCGAACTCCAAATTGTATCGGTTTATCGGCTCTTGCTTTTTGACAGCGCAGGCGACTGCGTGCTACTGCCAGTTGACGATGCAAGATGGGCCGCTGCAATTTTCTGTACATTAATATTTAAACACACGAATATAACTTTCAAAATGGATCATCGATTTCAAATGAGTACATTTAAACCAACAATAGCAACTAAAAACACGATTTTACTTACTTTGTTAACAAAAACAGTTGCGCCGTTTCTAGATTGGCCTACGCAAAATGGCGGATTTTGGTAAAGCTAACATCCGGGCACTTAACGTCCTGAACAAAGCTTGCGCAAACCAATTGGAGACGACAAACACGATGTATGACTCAATACACCGAAACTTATCAGCTAATAATCTGTTTTGTACCCCGATTTAAAAATCAAAATTGATAAATTCAAGTTTAAACATAAAAGCTTATTTCGTGTAAGCGTATTAATGAGATTTGTTAAGGTTATAAAGAGAATATACTTAAGATAAATGACACTTTATTGTCGTTGAATGACCTACCACACGTAGGCAATGGTTCAAGCTTTAAATAAAAAGTATGAAGGCCAAATGAATTGTATAATTATTATGAATTATACTGACACCATAGAAGTTATAACTGTCCACGCCAAATTTAGATCCAGTGAAAACTTTCAGCTGGTAGCAAATCCAGTTGTTCAACGTTTGCAATTATTAATAAATGTATGACACCATGTATAAAAGTCATCGCTACAAACTGTTCACTGTGTGTTGTTCTTATTCAGATATACATATACAAAATGTTTGCTGTATGGTCTCATTAAAAATTGCTTGTTCCATTTCATATTGAAACAGTATCTGACAGTATGAGACACGTTTGCTGTAAAGCAATTTAAACTTCTGGGGTTTATTGCATCCTGTCATTGTATTGTGATGTATATCAAATTGTTTAGTCATCAGCACGTACACGTGTTCAAACATAAGCTTTTTTTGTTTCTGGCACATAACGAGATGGACTACGTTTATCGCCGTCACCAGGTTGCATTTATTGAAACTTGCCATTCTAGGCAGAATTGTGTGGTTGGTGTTGTGTCTGTTCCATTTTTTTCGTCACGTACATTGTGAAGAACTGCTGCAAAATTGTACACAACAAATGCTTCACCTTGATCTTTCTTTTCTGTACATATTGAACATAAGGCGGGTCAAATAAAAATTGCCCTTTTGGTTTATTGGGACACTTAAAAGTTGAGTTTTAGCAGTAAAAGAGACATTAATTAAATAATTGATTTACACAACTTGTGGCGTTGACCTACTTTTGACGCAGCATTGAATTGCTTGTGTTTTGCAGTTTACACAACGGGACTAATTGGCAAATCAAGTGAGCCAAAACTTCTAAAATAATTGCAAAAGACACGTAGATAATGTTAATTAAGGATATTGCCTTATTAACCACAGGACAAATTTGCACGCTTTAATATGTTGGAAAATGTATAAAAACGTGTACAAACTGACCATCTGTAACAAATGAATGTGTAACTCAAATATTGAATCAATATTCTATTGTACACGTATGCAATCAAATCTTTATGAACGTTAATTAACATATGTTGTTTTGAAAAATGCTTTTTTAAACAAGTTCTATGACGAAGGATCAGTTGTTAATGATTTAATACTATTTGTCATAAGCATCGAGTCAAAATTCCCCACCCACTACTGTTATCATTTAAATTTACCTTTTCATGTATTTCAGGGCTTTAGATAAGGGAAGTAAAGATGTCTATACGGTGAAATAACATCGTCGTCGGTCATTAAATCCTATGTTGTTGGTACTTATTACAATAGTCTCAACGAGTGTTTGATCGAGGCCAATATTAATTCTTTTGCAATTGGGTCAAGTTATAATTGTAAATTTACCAGCCAAGTAGCATATTGGTGACCAATAAACTTGTTTAGAAACACGTATATATTTGTGTCGAGCGTTAAGCAGGATAGTTTTATTAGATCTTAATTGTTGATTGCACAACTATATACATGCAAACAGATATATGTTTAACAACTAACTAAGTGCTGGTAATCCGTAGGTCCAAAGTAGGTTATAATTGTATTAGTTGACCTCGATATAAAACCCAAAATACGTGAGTACGGTACGTATCTAATTTGTTGTGTATAATTTTCACTATTTTGTTAAGTTTTATTTTCGAATAAAATGTTAATGTTTAATTTCCAATGCATAGGTACTGATAGCAAGGTTTTCGACCTAGTGCTCTCTGCTTGCCATCATATGTGATATATTTGTGCTGACCGTTTGTGTTGTTGATCATATTGAGCTGCATGAGTGCAATACAATCGAGACTCGCTTTGGGAAACGGAGCATAATGCATTTGCGCAAAGTGTAGAGCAGATTAGATTGTGCAGTCTGCACAGGCTAATCAGGGACGACACTTTCGACTGTTATGAACATTTTCGTGTAAAATTAATAGCGAAAATCCAGTTTTGGCGGAAGGTGTCGTCCCTGATTAGTATGTGCGGACAGCACGTGCTTATCTGGGACGACACTTAAATGGGCTTTTTCACGTTTTGGTAAATTGACAAAATTAAAAAAAGTTGTTTCAAGTTGTTTCAGATTTGCAAATTTTTTGTTTAGTTATGATATTTGTTATGAAACAGTTTGACAGAACATATTTACTATGCTCTAAATTAGCGATTATATGCATCTTTTTGCGATTTAAAAACATGAACATTATAAAGCGTTGCAACGCGAAACGATTGAATAATTTGGAGAGTTTTGTTGTTGTCGTTATATTTTGTGAAACCACAAAGATTGCTTATAAAAAGAATACAATAAATATGTCATTGTATGAGCATGGATGGCCGATTGGTCTAAGTGGTAGACTTTTACTCCATGACTCCAGGGGTCAGTGGTTTGAGCACTGTTGAGTGTTACTTTTTTTCTTTTATAAATTTTATTCTTGATTTTTTATTGGCGCTTTTATATCCAATGTTTACATTTATCAATATAAAGCATTTAATGACAAACTTCAATACATTCAAAAATCTGTGAAAAGGCCCCTTTAACGCAGATGCATTATAGTCCGTTTTCACATTGCGAGGCGCATATGATAAAATAACCACAGATAATAAATAGTGTTGATAATAATAATGCTTAAAAAGAAGTAATAACCTATGGGGGAGATGCATAGTTATTTAAACTGCATCTCTACTGAACATACCAATATTAAATGCACAATAAATATTTCGTTTCTATAGCGTTAAGAACAGTACAGTAGAAACAATAAAAAGCAATAAGTAATATCTGGTTTGAAGCGTAAAAACAACACAACTTTGTTTAAGAGTAATCTTTTGGCAATTTAATGATTACATACACATTAAATACAAGTGTACTAATATTCAAATAAAATATGATTGCTAGAACAGTTTGAACACGGTTTTAATCGCACAAATAGTAATGGTCTTATTATTTAATGTAATTGTTGTTGTTTTTTATTAAATGGGAAATCCACAAATGAAATAAACATAAATACATACTTTTATGCACTATTTTGTTATGTTACATTTTATTTTCCGTTGTTTTATTTTCCATTGATATTTTAGAATGTTTTGTTAAATAAACCGTTGTGTTGTTAAACAAAAGATAAATCTGACGAATGTATGTTTAAAATTCTATATGAATCATGGATAAATTGGATATATATAAATTAAAAACTCTTAACTGTGTGTCACTTTATAGTTACTATGTCTACGACCTGAAGTAAAAGCATACATTTTACACTAATAATATATAAATAATCATTAACTTAATCTTTTTTGTGTGTACCAAAACCGTATGATCATATTACTTTAAGCCAAAGAATGCAACTGATATTTAAATGGTCTAAGATGGCTATTGTAGATAAGTATTTCGATATGCTCAAGTTACTTGCAAAGCTTTAATTGTTTGGTGTGTTCGCAAATCAAGAAATGTCCATCCGTTACGATTGTAGAGTTTACAATACATCGGGACCCGAATCAGTTGCTCTATTCAATACGTGAACAGAGTACATTCTTACGTTCTTTTGGGAAGGCGATTAATTGATAATTGCGCTTTTTGCCTGTTTCGGTTAATGGCGATAACATAGTCAAGTCTGTTTTTACTGTGTTGTCTCAGTTTTAGTTATATGTGTTTGTTATATGCTTTTGGAGCAGGTCGTATTGTTTTGGCATTTGCTTACATGCTATCAATAAAGGAGATCGTGCTTATAATAAGATATTTCTTCAGCTTTTTGGCAATTTGAATTAGCATAATAATCATTTAATGACATTGGCGTCATGCCCATTAAGCATATGCATTCGTCTCCAAATTATATCTGCGCACGCGAAAGGCAATTCTTACTTTTTTATTCATTATGCAGTGTGCATTAATTGTATGTCCTTTGACAAACCGTATATTACATTGTGTTTGTTAAAATAGTTTATACTTTTTTATTGCAGTATGTTTTACGGTTGATTTCGTTGCAGGTGTTGCACATGTTCTAATACGAAAACTGGGAAGGACACTTCCAGTCTAGAGCAGTAATAAAGAGTTTGGACTACTTCAATGACGACGTGGAGTTGAAAGTAATATTGAAAATAGATATATAATCATTGCATCTTTGCTTGTAGCTTCTGCTATGTGGTTTGTCACTAGCATATGTATTTCATTGTAAAGTCGCTAAAAATATTTGGTAGGATTTATGGAGACAAAACAGTTGAATAAACGAAATGTTAAGAACTTATTACTGTGTGACCCAAACCCTACGTACCCTGCAATCACATTGTAGAGAGAGGGAGAGCCAGTGTGTAAAGGAATTCTGCTGTGACTTGCATATATATTCACAACAACCAATGTGTATATACTCGGTTTCTTTATGACACACGTCTTCGTTTATGCGTAGCCAAGCGTTGATAATTATTCACACAACCAAAAGTATAACGAACCAACTAGACATGAATTGTGTCGCATTTCCACTCAAAGCATTTCAACTTAAAATGTGTAACAGCTTTGACTGAGTCATTCATGCATGTGTCCATACAAATCTTTTGAAATTAAGAAAAAATGTTTCCGTTCACTAATGAACTACTTAATGTTTGCTGTTTGTGTGTCTGCTATTTTTGCATATTTATTTTTTTGCTTTTCGAATGAATATTGCTTGTTGGGTTGTAAGTGAATAATTAATCATATACACGGCCGTTAATCACGCGCGTCACTTCTTTTTTGCGATGCATTAATAAATGAGCCAATGCAACTTCCGAGGTGGCGCTCAGGCCCGGATGTTTTGAAATTTCATGGAAAATTTTACATGGTGATTAGATTGTACATGTTTTGTCAACATAATTCGCATTGTTTTTAAAATCGGGCAATGTAGTGCGATTCAGCGAAGATTGATTCGTCAAAAAATGTACATACACGTACATTCTCAGCCCATTTAAAAACGTGAGAACCTTTATAAGTTGTGGCATGTTGGAGTTTATAAAAGCATTTCGATTAGTTTTTCCTTTGTGACGAGAAAAAGTCTTTCCAATTCAATCGCTAACGGCATCAAACGATCGCTACAACATACATTAGATACTGCATGCACAAAAATATTGGCTTCTTGCCGACGTAGTAGATAATTTTGCATTTTTCCAAAAAAGATGGAGCCAATGCCTAGGAGGTGGCGCTAATGATAGGAGGTGGCGCCAATGCAGGATATATCAATTAACAGTCGTATCACAATGACATTATCACATGACGTAGATTTGATAGATAATGTTATTTGTTATGTTTAATTTATTTTTCAACGTACATACGATGGCCCAAATCTTTACAGGATATAAACACAATCTATTATAAATAAGATGTTGTTTTTTTAAATATACAAATGATCAACTCAATAAAGAAATCACCAACATAAATAAAACATATTGTACGATGTATACCAAAAATTTGTAATACTCAATCAAACCAATTACTTAATGTTCAACATTATAAACATAATTCATCGACATCAATATTTGTATTCAGTATGATAATTCACGAAATAAGTGTAAGATAACACTTCTTCATGAAACTATGGTTTGTGGTCGTTAATCCAAATGCTTAATTTACTAAAAGGCCAAGGTCAACGAATCTTAATTAGGCTCATTTATGTTGTGTTTTTTTCCACTATCAACTCCAAAAAAATGAAGATAGCTCGGTCTTTTTCCGTTAACATTTTTGTATAATACATGTTAAATGTTGTTATCTTACAAAGACGAACGTTTAAATCCATCAATACATTGTTAGAAAACTACTTTTTTTCTAATTAAAAACGCACGCGACGCAAATGTGCTGAAGTAGTCAACTTACAAAAAATAATGTAAGTCCTGTTAACATAATATAAGCCGTAACATAAACTAGTTCACTTTAAAATAGCTATACATGTGCATTGGCGCCACCTCCAAATCTGAGCGCCACCTCCTTGGCATTGGCTCCATCTCTTTTTGAAAAATGCAAATTTATCTATTAGATCGGCTAGAAGCAGATGTTTTTGTTCTCGCATTAACTTGTACAGTTTCAAAGCAATTGTTTTATGTAATGAGCGATTTAATTGGCAGGGATTTGCTCGTCACACAGGCAAAATACATCGATTTGTTTTTACGAATTCTACCATGCCACAACTTATAAAGGTCCTCCCGTTTCCAAATGGGTTGTGATTGTTTGTTTTTGTACATTTTTACATGAATTCATAATCGCTGAATCGCACTACATTGGCCGATTTTTTTACAAATATTGCGAAATGTGTTGAAAAACATATTACACCTTATCACCCTGTATAATTATACTTTAAATTTTCAAAACATCCGGGCCTGAGCGCCACCTCGGAAGTTGCATTGGCTCATTTATAAATGCATCTCAAAAAAGAGGTGGCGCGCGTGATTAACGACCGTGATATAGCTTCGCATTTAAATCAAACAACACTAGAAGAAAATACTTTGCCACTTTATTATACTCACTCGTCGAATACAAACCAGATCAGTTAAAATGCATATTTCCGTGAATAATATTTTCCGCGACACGATATGAAACTACTTCTGCTTTGCAATTATTTTGTATTAAAAGTTAATTGAGAGTTTAAATGATATGCCTTGTACTTTATGTGCACGTATGCATTTAGAAAATTCATTTTAGAAGTTGGTAAACTGTTAAACATGAACCATCTTTATCTAAACAATCTTATTGGCATGGTGAAGTTTGAAGTGTGGTGTAACTAGATGTTTAGATGTCTAGATGTAACTACATGTTTAGGATTTGTACGGTCGAACCTGAATACATGGTGTTTGGTTGAACAAGACGGCGAAGATGGTAGATTGTATTTGATTTGTAAACATGTTGTTTTTGTCTGATAAACGTGTTTGATCACACTTGTAATCTACGTTAGATTTTGATGAAATAAAACGGTGGATTTGGTATTTGTGGATTAAACAGTTGTATTTGGTATTTGTTGGGTTGAATTGATAGAGTTGGTATTTGTTGGGTCGAAAAAGGTTGTGTTGGTATTTGTTTGATGGAAGGGGTGTGCTGATATTAAATAGAGCGGAAAGATGGTATTTGAAACAAAGCGAACGGACTTAGTTGGTATTTGTCGGATTTGTAAACATGTTGTTTCTGTCTGATAAACGTGTTTGATCACACTTGTCTACGTTAGAATTAGATGAAATGAAACGGTGGATTTGGTATTTGATGGATTAAACAGTTATGTTGGTATTTGTTGGGTCGAATTGATATTTGTTGGGTCGAAAAAGGTTGTGTTGTTATTTGTTCGATCGAAGGGGTGTGCTGATATTAAATAGAGCGGAAAGGTGAGTTTGGTATTTGAAACAAAGCGAACGGACTTAGTTGGTATTGGTCGGAAAGAAGGACTGGTATTTGCTGGATTAGAAGGTTGTATTACATATTTTCATATTCAATACCAGATTGGTATGGATGGTATTTTTTAGAACAATACAGTTTTCTTGTGCATAGAACATATGAGTTGGTATCAATTTTGTTGGCTCAAATGGGCCAGAATAGTATTTGTTGAATCGAGATTGTTGGGTTGGTATTTGTTTGCTCGAAAATGTGTTTTCGTTTTGCTTGGTCATCTTCTGGGTAGGTGTTGGCTGAATCGAAAGAATGGAGTTTATTTATGATCGCTCTAAATAGTATGGTTAGTTTTTACGGTTTTATATATGGTGGGTTGGCGTAAGCAGAGTGATGGAAGCTGCTGGATGACCAATGTGTATACATTTAGTTAAATAGAATGGATGGGGTTGAATCTAAAGGTTCAGTTTGCTATTTGATCATACAAGCTGATTTGATATTTGTTGGATCGAAATTTGCGAGATTGGTATTCGTTGAATCGAAAAAGACTGGTCTTTGTATTTGATAGCTCAATGGGTGGCTTAAGTTATTAACACCTTATATAGTAGCGTTGATCGTTGGTGTTTGCTTCATGGAAAGAAGAGGTTCTTTTAAGACACTTTGCCATATATGTAAACGTGGCGTGTATAAACATCGTACAAAATATATAGACATTATTATGGTTAAAAAGCTTGTGGAACTCATTTTAAAGGGGCCTTTTCACAGATTTTGGCATGTTTTGAAGTTTGTCGTTAAACGCTTTATATTGATAAATGTAAACGTTGGATCTAAAAAGCTCCAGTAAAAAATCAAGAATAAAATTTAAAAAAGGAAAAAAATGTAGCCCGAAGCAGGGCTCGAACCAGTGACCCCCGGAGTTCTGGAGTAAAAACCAATTAGACCGCTAGGCCATCCTGCCAATTATATTGAGGCGACGTATTTTATACTTTATATAAGCAATCTTCGTAGTTTCACAAAATTAAACGACAACAACAGAACTCTCCAAATTATTCAATCGTTTCGCGTTGCAACGCTTTGTAATTTTTAGGTTTTTAAATCGTCAAAAGATGCATATAATCGCTATATTAGACCATGGTAAATGTTTAGTTTTACTGTTTCCTCACAAATATCATAACTAAAACGAAAATTTGCGAATCTGAAACAACTTTTTTCAATTTTGTCAATTTTCCAAAACGTGGAAAGATCCCACATGCAGCTAGGGTGAGTAGCTTTAAAATGTTATACATATTTCGCATTATTAAAAAACGGACAATGAAGTGCGATTCAGCGAAGATTTATTCATCAACAAATGTACAGAAACATATAATAACAACCAATATGGAATGGTTCAGCAAATTTCATTCAACTTTTATTTGAGTGCAGAATGCCATAACAGTAGGAAGTACGCGAAGAAAGACGAGACACTCAAAATGTATTACATGAGTATTCAATTCTCGCAAGGTGTTTATCTGTATGCACAGGTATTCTCCTTCTTTTGACAGTCTGGACGTTCACAATTACTGTACACAGACAAGTTCTCGCGTGAATGCTTCGGGCGATTTTGGCACATTTGATATTCAAGTGTTCGCAAAATTATTAAGCATGCAATTTTGTCAGACGGAGAATGAAGCCGGAGGAATCGTCAAAGATTGCTCGTCCGATAGTGGTCTTTTAGAGCATAGTTTACAAATATTCTGATTACAATATACCATTATACTGTTTAACACTTAGGGGTATGTAAATATAAAATATTTAATATATACCTGTTTATTAATCTATCTCAATTTCAGATACAATATTTATTCTAACGGAATGTGTATAGGCGCACAGGTGGTTAGCGTGTGGCTATGATATTAATTAGTGAAAACATCATTTTGAATGATAAATACTCATATTATAACGAAAAATTAACTTTTCTGAAAAAAAAATATTTCACTATCAAATATATATATAACAAGGTATGCAACTCAAAATCAGCCCAAAACGGGGTGCATCGCTTTGAACAGCCATATCTTCATCAATTGTGCAGCGATTTTCACGATCTTGGTCTTATTCAACGCAGAAATGAATTTCCTTTCTGGAAATGTATATGTCTTGCAATATTTTTACAAATGCTGGGTCAACTTTTAAGAAATAACACGATACACAACTCGCATGACCCAGTTGACAGTGATCATGCTGTCTTTCAGACTGAAATCTTCACGGAGTAAAGGGCAACTTCCCTACAAAGTTCATGTAGTTCGATACCATAATTCAATAAAACGTATGAAAAAACATTATTACCGTTCCTGTCGTTACATTCTGCATCAAGACTAACTGTCCAGCGCCGTTTGAAACCTTTGTTTACATACATTTCAACATTTCTGACATTTTAAACATACGAGTGATTTCATTGGTCCAATGCGGAGGTGTGTCTTTACAACTGGGGATTTCATTCATAAAGAATGCATGATCACTGTCAACTGGGTCATGCGTGTTGTGTATGGCCGAGTAGTCTAAGTGGTAGACATTTTACCCCATGACTCAAGGGGTCAGTGGTTCGAGCCCTGCTTAGGGTTACTTTTTTTTCTTTTTTTAATTCTATTCTTGATTTTTTGCTGGGGCGTTTTAGATCCAATGTTTAAATTAATCAATTTAAAGTATTTAATGACAAACTTCAAAACATGCCAAAATCTGTGAAATGGCCCCTTTAAGACCGATTGCGATGTCTTAATATGTATAATACCAGTCGCTTTCCTACCATTCACATTGCCACTTGACACCAACACTTGAAATTTCATGTATATTCAAGGGAATTATATCATCATATGACACCAACACTTAAAATTTCATGTATATGCAAGGGAATTATATCATCATAGTAAGGTCTCAATTGCCACTTTGCACTGTCTGTTTACTGTATTACGTTTACATATTATCTATAACATATTACATATAATCGGACGAATAATCTTGACGGTTCTCGCCGAGTCTATTTCCCCTCCAAAATTGTAATAACACAATGGCATGCTAAATTAATGTGTAAACTTTTGAATAACATTGATGCCTTAAATGCGGGAAGCATGCGCGCAAGAGCCTGCTTATGAAACGGTTAGGGCATATATGCCACTCGCATGAACTGCAACTTTATGAAAAGAATAGAAGAGATCAAAGCATTTCTTTTCAGTTCTACAATTTTAAAGCACACATTTGCTTATCATAAATACACCGCTAATACTGGACGTTCGTATACTATGTATAGTGATAACGAGAGAACCGACGGCGTTGAAAGTCCATTGGCAAGATAAAGGGAAGTTTCTGCTAAAGTAAATATTAAACGAACCGTTGACTGGATGAAAATCTTAAAGGCTATCAAAAAAGTGTTGTTTTTTTAGAAAAAGTTCACATAAATGAAACAAGAAGTGGTGAAATATTGTAAACCTACCTATACCAATAGGAAAATCAGAACTATGTATCAAGGAGCTTGGTATTTTGCGAGCAAGTAAATGCCTGGATGTAAATGTTATTTCTGTTTGGCTAGATGTTTATTTATGCTCTTGTTTAAAGTGATATTATGTGCATCTGACAGTTTATATGTGTCTATCGCAACCGTTGTTTATTTTTGGTGTTTTCACTTCATATACACTTATATTTGTTAATGCAGCATCAACATACTCAAAATTATCCCGGAAAGAGAAATATAATGCATTTGAATATCAACCGTACTTTCGTTTGACAACTGATCATGGATGTAAGATGTGAATCTAAATTTAGTTTTAGTGCAGATTCATTCATACGACACAAAGACACAATTTTGTTTTACGGATCATTTCGGCTTATAGGACTGGGTGAGTCATGTACAATATCGTATGTAAAATATATTTTTATTAAACAACTGGTAGCAAGATGAGTTGCAGATAATTAGTCAGTAACCACATTTTAACTTACTCTTTTGACCTGTTAACTCTTTTCAGCTCAATTCAACAGTGAAAAATTCCCAAAATATCACTTTAAATTAACGTCATCATTACAACATTACTATTTCAGATACTGAACAACCTTTTCATTCGGAAGCTAAGATCAAAGTTATATCTGTGATTCTCTTGTTTCGTTACTATTCATTATACTGTTACGATCGCGTCATTTTCATTGAAGCAGAAAGGAACAATTCGTTGCTGTTGTTGTGTTGTTGTTGTTATATTTACCGACTTTGTTACATACGCAAAATATTACATGCACGCTATATTTTCGAACACACGTTCTAGAGGTTTTGAATCCTAGTTCAAATTGTTAAACTAATTTCAAACTATAAATGGCGCGGCAGAGGCTAACGCGTATCCCCAGGCCGCATAGATGTTATCTTAAAAGGCAATTTTGGGTGGGCAAGGCCTATGTTGGTAGGGCCCCGGGGTGGGTAATGTGGACATGCATGGTCGAGATAGACCGTGTTGTCATAAGTGATGTTCAGTATTTATTTGAATTCAATTGGTGAATAAATCTTAAAATGAAAAAGTTAAGTTAAAACACAATTTTGGGTGGACGTGGTTTATGTTGGCGGTGCGCCCCGGGGTTGGTAATGGGGCCATGCATAGTTGAGATTGACCGTATGGTCATAAGAGAAGTTCAGTATCAATTAGAAGTGGATCGGTGTAGAAATAAAGAAGTTAATGTAAAATAACCTAAAAAACTGAATTAAAATCTCTGACCCGGCCCCATCCCAACCCCCATAACTTTTGACCCAGGGGTCAGATCAAAAATTCAAATAGTGCACTGTCGCACATATGCTCATAGCTACAATGTGTTTACGTTTCAAGGTTCTAGTACTAATAGGAGGAGATAGTGGCAAGAACGGACGGACAGACAGACGGCGGAGATAACCATAATCCCCCCGCTCCAATTTGAAGTGTGGGGATAATCAATTACAAATAAGAATCAAAGTACTGACAGTACTGGTGGGACGATGCTTTTTAAGAGGATGGATATAAAAGCATCAATTTAAGTTTATCTACATCACACAATTGCGTATGTGGGTACGAAGATTTTGGGCACGAAATAAAATTCGGGTACGAACATTTTTGGGTAAAAAAAAATATGCCAAAAAAAACGAAAAAAATATGGGTACGAAAAAAAGTTAGGTACGACAAAAAATTAGAGTACAACAAAATTTTGGGAACGAAAAAAAATTTGGGAACGAAAAAAACATTTGGTACGAAAATTTTTGGCTACGAACAAAATTTGGGGGAAAGGGGAAATTGGGGTACGAAAAAAAAATTTGGGTACGAAAAAAAATTGGGTACGACAAACCATTTGGTACGAAAAAAAATGGTTACGAAAATTTTTGGGTACTAAACAAAATTTGATGTACGGGGAAGTAGTACACGTGGACCTGTCGATAAATTTGAAAAAGGACGGGAACCAAACTGCCTTTACCTTTATCAATGGCCGTGGGGTGGGTAATGTGGACATGGATGGTCGAGAGAGACCTTGTTGTCATAAGAGATGTTCAGTATTAGTTTGAAGTCAATTGGTGAATAAATGAAGAAGTTATGTTTAAACAAAATTTTCGGCCTCACTCAAACCTCCATCGGCCACTATCTCCTCCTACACTATTAGCACTAGAACCTTGAAACTTAACACACATGGTAGCTATGAGCATATGTGCGACGGTGCACTATTTTGAATTTTGATCTGACCCCTGGGTCAAAAGTTATTATGTGCGTCGCATGTTGTTAGTAAAATGAGTTTTTTAAACCCATTTTGCCCATTTATTTGCCCATAACTTTTGACCCAGGAATCAGATCAAAATTCAAAATAGTGCACCGTCGCACATATGCTCATAGCTTCCATGTGTGTAAGTTTCAAGGTTCTAGTGCTGATAGTGTAGGAGGAGATATTGTCCAGAACGAACCACAATATCCCCACGCGTGGGGATTATAATATGCAAAATAATTTGCAGATTAAAGGGATCTTTTCACGCTTTGGTAAATTGACAAAATTGAAAAAAGTTGTTTCAGATTCGTAAGTTTTCGTTTTAGTTATGATATTTGTGAGGAAACAGTAATACTGAACATTAACCATGCTCTAATATAGCCATTATATGCATCTTTTGACGATTTTAAAACCTAAAAATTATAAAGCGTTGCAACGCGAAACGATTGAATAATTTGGAGAGTTCTGTTTTTGTCGTTAAATTTTGTGAAACTACGAAGATTGCTTATATGAGGTATAAAATACGTCAAGAATGTGTACTCGGCGGAATAGCTCAGTAGGCTAAAGTGTTTTTACTTCAGGACTCTGGCAGGACTCCAGGGGTCACTGGTTCGAAACCTGCTCCGGGCAATGTTCTTTTCCTTTATTTAATTTTTTCTTTATTTTTTACTGGAGCTTTTACGATCCAATGTTTACATTTATCAATATAAAGCATTTAATGAATAAGTTAAAAAAATGCCAAAATCTGTGAAAAGGCCCCTTTAATATCAAAATACTGTAATTGACCCTATCTGTTTCCGCCAAAAATCGCAAGGTAAATTTAACGATATTACAACCCTGAAAAAACTCGATATATAGACTACTGCAAGAAACAAGACAATTATTAATCCGTTAAAACTATTCGAAGTAACATACCCCATTTATCAATACATTGAAAAGATATGTTATCTCAAAATCAAATACGACGAGATTCACTTTGTAAATAAAAACAAAGCTAAGTCACGGCCGTTAATCACGCGCGCCACTTTTTTTGAGATGCATTAATAAATGAGCCAATGCAACTTCCGAGGTGGCGCAAAGGCCCCAATGTTTTTAAATTTCATGAATAATTTTACAGGGTGATAAGGTTTTATATGTTTTTTAAACATATTTCGCATTATTTTTTAAATCGGCCATTGAAGTGAGATTCAGCGAAAAATAATTTATCCAATAATGTACAGAATTTCAGAAACAAACATTCTCAACCCATATAAAAACATGAGAACCTTTTTAAGTTGTGGCATGGTGGAGTTTTAAAAAGCATTTCGATTAGATTTCCTGTGTGACGAGACAATTTCCACCCAATTAAATCGCTAACGGCATCAAACGATTGGGTACAATATACATTAGATGCTGCATGCACAAAAATATTGCCGACGTAGTATTTTTATAAAATAAAGAGTATTTCACTCATGACATGACTTACATGACTTTTTTTAGCTGATGAGGAAAATAAAAAATCAAAGACTTTTGCGGGAGTATTTAAAATACTCACGTAAAAGTCTTGATTTTTTATTTTATAAACATTTTATACATGAACATGCAAAAAACATGTATAAATAATAAAGAACATCTTCTCTTGTTTACATAAACATGCATTTTGAAATGGCTGATCAAATAATCCGATTTGGGGAACTGTTCGTCCAACTGAAAATTGCACTAAGTGCGTATGCCAATTTTTATGTTGATTTTTATCACTCGTCAAAAGTATACTTCGTGCGTATTTGGAAATTGTCCATGAGTATTTTACGCATCTTATCTGGACCTCTGGACGTAGTAGTTGATTTTGCATTGTTACAAATGAGATGGAGCCAATGCGTAGGATATGGCGCTAATGATAGGAGGTGGCGCCAATGCAGGATGTATCAAATAAAGTCGTTTCACAATGGCATTATCACATGAGGTACATTTGATAAATAATGTTATTTGTTAAATTTAATTTATTTTTCGGCGTAAGCTGCATAAGCCAGCTTTTCACCTTAGCCTGACCTTTGTAAGTGTCCAATAAAATTCCAATAAAATTTCCCGCGGCTAGGTACGAATGAATACACTTCATTTATTCCATTGGCTGATTTGAGTATACCACCAGAACATTGGAAACATATCCGCGTCTTTGTAACACTGTTTTACTGTATGAAACAATTTTATCTCGAATGAAAAGGCTTAATAGATAGAACAGTTTTACACTCAATTCTCGACATCAATACAGTTTGTGCGTACACCTTTTATTTTCAGAGTATTACCAGCGCAAGAGCGTTCTACTTAAAAGGCTATGTTCTCATATTTAGTACTTACTTCCTTATTCCTGTCAACATGTTAACATGTAAAAGTATAAAGAGCAATGGAAGCGAGGCCTCACTTTAAAGCATTGCATTTCAACCCGTGAGGTATATCGGGTCAACTCGCGGACATTCAGAGTTTATATACAGGTCATCACCGGAGTTGGCAGCCAGTAAAATAATCGTTATATAATAAAGACGCTATCCGTGAACTAGGATACCTGGAATTTTCTTTAGACCAGAAATATGTTAAATGAAGATACTCAGCAATATAATTATGGTATGTAAATAATAGATTCTTAATGTGTTTTCAACAATACAATGATAAATATTATTGTTGATAAATTTAACAATAATTATTCGTCCATATTGCCTAATGTACTAAAGTGATATTATGAGCATGTAACAGTTTATAGGTGTCTATCGCAACCGTTGATTATTTTTGATGTTTCTACTTCATATACACTTATATTAATTAATGCAGCATCATCATACTAAAACAATATACCAGAAAGAGAAAAATAATGCATTTTAATATCAACCGTACTTTCGTTTGACAACTGATCATGCGTTTACGAGTTGAACCTAAATTTAGTTTTAGTGCAGATTTGTTCATACGACACAAAGACACGAAATTGTTTTACGGATTATTTCAGCTTACAGGACTGGGTGGGTCACGTAAGAATATCGAATATAAAATATATTTTTATAAACAACTGGTAGCAAGGTGAGTTGCAGATAATTAATCAGTAACCACATTTTAACTAACTATTTTGACCTGTTAATTCTTTTCAGCTCAATTCAACAGTGCAAAATGCCCATAATATTACTTTAAGCATTAGCACGATGATAATTGATAATGTTAATAATCGAATCAAATAGCAATGCCCGACAAACCACTAAAACAGGTTTGTTCGAAGAACGCGCCTATAAATACGGATACTTCTCGTGTGGCCGGTTGACTCATATGTTTAAATTTCACTTCCATTCTTCTTTTGGTTTTCTGTTTTGTATCTATAGGTTTATGACCAGCAATATGTTATAATGTAAAATAAGCCGCGAAAACTCCCCGTAACATCCCGTACTGCGTGTGATGCAGCTAAGAACTGCACAGAAAAAGACATTCGCTATCCTTGATCTCATTCATTAAACTATTTACGCCGTATATCTTTTTTAAAGATATTTCTTGTTCAACGTACTAACGAAGGCCAAAATCTTTACAGAACATATAAACATCATATAATAAATGAGATGTTGTTTATCACATATGTAAGTGATCAACCCAATTAAGAAGTCAACAACATGAATAAAACATTGTACGATATATACCAAACAATTGTAATACTCAATAAAACCAATAAATTAATGTTCAACATTATCAAAATAAATCATAGGCAACAATATTTGTATACAGTATGATAATTCACGAAATAAATATAAGATTATACTTCTTGAAACGATGCTTTCTGTCCCTTAATCCAAATGCATAATTGATTAAAGGCCAAGGTCAACGAATCTTAATTAGACTCATATATGTTGTATTTCCCACTATTAACTCCAAAAAAAATGAAGATAGCTCGATCTTTTTCCGTGGACTTTTTTTTTCAAAATACATGTTCAATGTTCTTATTTATAAAGACGAACGTTTAAACCCAGTATAAGAAAACCACTTTTTCTAATTACAAACGCACGCGACTCAAATATGCTGAAGTAATCAACTGACAAAAAAAACAACGTAAGTCCTGTAAACATAATAGAAACCATAACATAAAATATGTCACTTTAAAATAGCTATAAATGTGCATTGGCGCCAACTCCTAATCTGAGCGCCATCTCCTTGGCATTGGCTTATTCTCTTCTTAAAAATGCAAATTTATCAATTAGATCGGCTTCCAGCTGATGTTTTTATGCACGCATTAACATGTACAGGCTTAAAGCAATCGTTTAATGTAATTAGCGATTTAATTGGCTGGGATTCGGCTCGTCACACAGGCAAAAGACATCGATTTGCTATTACGAATTCTACCATGCCATAACTTATAAAGGTCCTCACGTTTCTTAATGTGTTGTGATTGCATGTTTCTCTACATCTTTAAATGAATTCATAATCGCTGAATCGCACTACATTGGCCGATTTTTTTTAATAATGCAAAATTTATTTAAACAAGGGCTGTTTGTAAAACATGCATGCCCCCCATATGGGCTGTCAGTTGTAGTGGCAGCCATTGTGTGAATACGTTTTTTGTCACTGTGACCTTGACCTTTGACCTAATGTAAGATATCATCCGGAAACCATTGTACTCTTTCGAGTCACTGTGACCTTGGCCTTTGACCTAGTGACCTGAAAATCAATAGGGGTCATCTGCCAGTCATGATCAATCTAACAATGAAGTTTCATGATCCTAGGCGTAAGCATTCTTGAGTTATCATTCGGAAACCATTTTACTATTTCGAGTCACTGTGATCTTGACCTTTGACCTTGTGACCTACAAGAGCTGTCAGAGGACAGCGCGCTCGACTATTCGAGTGCTTGACAGTATAACGTAAGCCATCATGGGGAAATTGTTCATATTCAATAATTTATTAGACGATCTTTCGAAAATAAAAAAAGGAAAAATTTTTTTTTAATTTTTTTTTGGGGGGTAGGGGGGGTGGGGGGGGTAGGGGGGTGAGAGGGGGGTATAATGTGGGGTGTGGTAATTTATTAGATGTTTAAAAAAAATTGGAGGGGGGGGGTGGGGGGTAGGGGGGAGTGAGAGGGGGGTATAATGTGGGGTGTGGTTTTATTAGATGTTTAAAAAAAAATTGGGGGGGGGTGGAGGTGTATGGGGGGGACGAGAGGGGGTATAATGTGGGGTGTGTGGTAATTTATTAGATGTTTGAAAAAAAAAAATTTGGGGGGGGGGTAGGGGGGTGGGGGTGAGAGGAGGGGGTATAATGTGGGGTGTGGTAATTTATTAGATGTTTAACAAAAAAATTGGGGGGGTGGGGGAGGGGGGGTAGGGGGGAGTGAGGGGGGTATAATGGGGGTGGGGTAATTTCTTTGATGTTTAAAAAAAAAAAATTTGGAGGGGGGGTGGGGGGGATAGGGGGGGGTAGGGGGGGGAGAGGGGGTCTAATGTGGGGTGTGGTAATTTATGAGATGTTTAAAAAAAAAATTGAGGGGGGGGGGGGGGGGTGGGGGGTTCGGGGGTGGGGGTGAGAGGGGAGTTTAATGTGGGGTGTGGTAATTTATTAGATGTTAAAAATAAATAAAAAAAAAAATTTTTTTTGGGGGGATGGGGTGGGGGGGGTCGGGGGGTGGTGGAGGTGCGCGGGGGTCTCCTGTGGGGTGTGGTCCTTTATTAGCTGTTTAAAAAAAATATGTTTTTTTTTGGGGGGGGGGGGGGGTTGGGGGTGGGGGGTAGGGAGGGTGGGGGTGAGAGGGGGATCTAATGTGGGGTGTGGTAATTTCTTACATGTTTAAAAAATATATTTTTGTTTATCTTTTTTTGGGGGGATGGGGGGGGGGGTAAGGGGGTCGGGGGGCGTGAGCGGGGGGTCTAATGTGGGGTGTGGTCATTTCTTGGCTGTTTATAAAAAATAAAAATAAAAAAAATTTTTGGGGGGCGTGGGGGGCGTGAGCGGGGGCTCTATGTGGGGTGTGGTTATTTATTAGATGTTTAAACAAACTGTTGTTTTTTTTTGGGGGGTGTGGGGGGTACGGGGGCGTGCGCGGGGGGGTATCCTTGTGGGTGTGGTCCTTTCATTCGCTGTGTTTCCCCCCCTGGGGTGGGTGGGTGGGGGTGTCGGGGGGGTGCGAGGCGGGGGTCTCCTGTGGGTGTGTGGTCCTTTCTTCGCTCCTCTGTTTTACACCTCCCCCCCCTAATGGGATGGGGGTGAGGTTGGGGGGGGGGAAATATAGGTTGGGGTGATGTTGGTAAACAGTACGCAAATATAAAAGCAATATGTCAAGGGACAATGAAAAAAATAACAAATGATCTCACCCTGACATGAACAAATATCCTCTATTTATTAAACATGAAATTAAACTTATTGCATTTGTTTCCCCTGTATATAAGAAAGATATAATAGATATTTACCTCCCCGTTCTGCTTATGTTTATATTAATCAACAAAATTAAACATTAACACAATATTAAATATACAAAATATACAAAAAAAGTCTCATATTCTGATAATATTTTTACTGATCCACTTTATTTTTACTCAAATGATGATGTTTCATTGGACTGATAATCATAAATTTAGGATTACAGACCAGTTGCTTCAGTTATATTGTACAGAGATCGCCCTGTTGGCTGCGTATGCGTTCTTAAGTTATCATCCAAAAACCATTTTACTATTTCGGGTCACCGTGACCTTGACCTTTGACCTAGTGACCTCAAAATCAATAGGGGTCATCTGCGAGTCATGATCAATGTACCTATGAAGTTTCATAATCCTAGGCCCAAGCGTTCTTGAGTTATCATCCGGAAACCACCTGGTGGACAGACCGACCGACAGACCGACATGTGCAAAGCAATATACCCCCTCTTCTTCGAAGGGGGGCATAAAAACATATCAAACCTATTCACCCTGTAAAATTATCCGTTTAATTTCAAAACATCCGGGCCTGAGCGCCACCTCGAAAGTAGCGTTGGCTCATTTCTTAATGCATCTCAAAACAGAGGTGGCGAGCATGATTAACGGCCGTGTAAGTATGCAATAAATAGCAAAAAATGTTAGGAATATATTTCCAGCGTGGTATCGTTACCTCAATTTAATAAATTGCATTCCATCTCGCAAGGTATAAGGTCATTTCGCGGTAAGTAAAAGAATCGTTATAAACGATATCAAGTTAACTAGGTGAACTTGAATTTCAATGCGCAGGCAAATTAGGCACAATATTTAAGGAAGTGTACACCGAAAATAAAGTCTTCTATAAACAAACATCCACTAAAAGAGGAATGTGCCGACCCTGAAAAGCCTGTGCGGATTTCACAGGCTATTCTGGAACGACCTTTTATGCACATGCATAAAGCTCCGTTTTCCCAGACCGAGGCTAAAAAATACATTAAACACATTATAGATGGAAGTTTGTCACTTTTAATAGTAACTTGCTTTTTATATAGGATTAAATGTATCTTTATCTTGCATGACGACCACTATATAATTATTAAATCCAGCATTTGCGCTATCGCTTTGTTGTGTGCATTATAAATTAAGAAAAACAAGAGATGCGGTCACATAGTTTACGTTTTATTTAACATAATCATTGACTTTTTTATAAATAAAAATTTTAATGAAGAAGTACACACATTTGTTTTTAACACACAGATAGGTTGACAATACTGATAAGATATTTGCAAAAACGTTCATTCTCACATTGACATATAATCTGCTCTGTGAAAATGGGGTTTAATACATGTGCGTAAAGTGTCGTCCCTTAACAGGGACGACACTTTCTGCCTAAACAAGATTTCTGCTAAGAGGCTTTCTTGGAATGAAAAATATCATAAAAGCAGAAAGTGTCGTCCCTGATTAGCCTTTGCCGCCAGTACAGGCTAATCTGGGACGACACTTTTGTCACATGCATTAAATCCCCTTTTCATAGAGCACAGTCCTTTTTTTCAAACATGTGTACAGACACATAAACATCCATCTACTAAACCTCACTTTTCAAGAGCACATATAATAATCCACCTGATGTATACAGGTTGCACATGCAAGTTACATATAAATGCACATTATTCATGTTTTAAATGAAATCAAACAGAGCAATACATTTTTCATATTTAATGGAAAACTATTGCTTAAAGTACATGAGCCACCTCATGTAAAAATGGTTGTTATGCCATTGCAGCAAGCATGGCTCCAGACCAGCCTGCCCAATTGAAGACGTCTGGTTAGCAGATACAGTCTGGTCAGAAAATAGGGTCTGGACAGGAGATACGCTGTCTACTATAAAGTCACGCACGATTTAGTCAAACTCACAGTATAAGCTGATAAGGTAGGTCCTGACAAGACTGAGCAATTGTGCAGACTGGTCTGTAGCTACACCTGCCACATGTACTGGCATTAGACCAATTTTTGCATAACTTTGCTCATATAAAATAGCACCTGTTTTAACTGATCTGTAATCTTTGATTATGAGACTAGTATATAGTGATTTGTAATACAAGGTCTTCAAATATGATCGTAAATACTCACAATAGCGTTTTCCAATTATTTGTTTTCAAAACAATTATTTTTTTTTGTAGTTTTTTGTTTGTTAATACAATTACAACTATTTAATTGATGTTACTGATTCAAATTAAGACAACCACTGGTTATAAAGGAAAAACATTTGTTGAATGGTCCAAATTATAAAACAGATACATTTTCTTTAGTATGGACTTTTTCAATACACTCAATTGCTAGGTGCTTAAATATTTTTCTTTCTTATTGTATCTTCAGTGGCATAATGTTTTCATTGTTGTTTATTGTACTTGTTTATATCCTCAACAATCATATAAATCCACATAAACATATAAACTAACACTAAATAACAACATTCACTGGTGAGAGTACAAATACAAAAAAAGAGTAAAATTACATTTATTTATTTTACAAAAAATAAGCCTCTTTGTTAAATTTAATTGATTGTGTTAAGTATTTCAGTGTCAAAAACTAACATACTTCACAGTAGTGGCATCAGATGCTGATAAAATCATTTTTGAAAACATTTACGAGATGAATACAGAAAAATTATGCCTAACAATACACTTTCATACTTTCCAGTATTTAAAACACATCAACATCATTACATGTATGTTTAAACTTCCTCAAAAATCTAGTGACTCTGAAATCGTGAACTATTGACTGCATACAAAAAAACAAATATAATTACAGAATTATTCAGATGATCTGACCTTTAAAGAAACCGGGTTAAATGTTAAAATCATTAATGATTTCATCATTCACACAAAGGAAGGGGTAAAAAGGGACAGACAAAAATAGAATCGCTATGGGAAAAAGGGGCTAAAAATATGTGCATAAAGTGTTGTCCCAGATTAGCCTATGCAGTCCACAACCCACAGGCTAATCAGCGACAACAATTTCTGCTTTCATGGAATTGTACATTTGCAGATCTCTTCTTAAAGAAAATCCAGTTAAGGCAGGAAGTGTCGTCCCTGATTAGTCTGAGACGACACTTCACGCACATGCATAAAGCCGGTTTTCCCAAAGCGTGATTCAATTTGAAAGTCATCACATGCGTCAAATCATTAACAATTTGTAGCAATAAATAAGATGTCTATATACAAATACAAAAAACTTAAAACACACGATACAAACAATTGTCAATAAAGTGATTGCACAAATACGTAACATAAATATGATACATGATATTTCACACACACATTTGAAGAAAATACCTGAATGGCCAATAAAACAATGATAAATTCTGAGACTGAAGTTTACAGGCTAGGCTGGAGCTACTCTAGCCAAATATGACATAAGACCCATTTTTGCATGACAAACATCAAATATGAGCACTTAAGGACTATAACATTTGACAGCACTGTTTGAACAAGTCATCCGAAAAATGAAGTGAGAAGCACATGGTCAGAATACAATCTTTGGTATGTGTTATGTTCACAAAATGAGCACAGCTAGACTTTTTGGCCAATAGCCATCAAAACTACAGTACTAACTGTTTATATAAAAAATCCTTCAAACATGAAGTATGAGTTGCCCTTTTTAAGTTAAATATAGAATGAGTTTACCATTTTGGTAAGCATTACTAGTAGGGAACTGGTCCAAAATCAAACTACATTTTTAAAGGGCAAAACTGTTTTTTTGTATATAGGCATTGTTGCAGCAAAATTAATTTCACTTCATTCTCATTCAATGTCTCAATTACCATTTAAGTATAAGTGAGTTTTCCCCAACTTAAGGAAAAATCACCTAAATTCCCTTACTTTCCTTGATGAATAATCCCCTAAAAATTCCTTTTACTAAACGTTTTTACACCTATTTTTTGAAGCTTGATTGCATTTAAAGTACTAAATACTTATTTGAAAGGCTCTTGAGTCTGTTTCCTGGGCTTAGAACCAGTACTTGGTGTGTTTGGGAGAGATCTAAAGAACCCTCCCACAGTGGGGATCGAACCAGTGACCTCAAAGGTGCTTGTGGGACATCATATCAATTACACCATGGCAACCTCATAATCCATTTACCAAACAATAATGAATGTTTCCCTAAGTCTTTTTGTGGACATGGTCATGGAATCGAGACCTTCTGGGAGTGAATGCTGAAGGGTGAAACATTCATGTGGATCCAAGGGTAGTTTCATGTGGAAGAGTGTCAAATGTCAAGGCTTGTTGAAGAGTATCAAATGTCAAGGTTTGTTGAAGAGTGTTAAACTTGGCTCATAGGAAAGTGTCATGAAGATTGTGGAGAATGTCAAATATCAAGGAAATCCTTCAGCAGAGTGAGTCTTCTCTTCTCAGCAATGTCCATCTGATTTTCCAGGTCCTGGAAGAAATACATACACTTCCTGTTTATGAGCCTGGCATCATCAGACGTCCATCTCATTAACTCTTATTTGAGAAAGATGTTAAATGTAGGCGATACAGATAACCCCATTTTGTGAAAAATTATCTTTCTTATCATTCTTAAACTCCACTATAAGATCAAAGAAAAACAACCTTTCTTTGCATGTCACTTGTGTAGGCCTACTTTAATCTTTGTTTATTCGCCCGCATCCCAACCCCACTATCACCTCCTGTGTAAGGCAATAGAAAATAGAAAATAAATAACTAGTTTCTCATCCAAATTTTGGGGAAAATTGGGGCAGGTAGGTGGGTTTTATTTGTTATTTTTCATTTTATGTGTCGGACCTATATATAAGTAATGAAATGTTCACAAATTTGTTGGTTTATATGCATAACGCCTATATGAATGTATGTATGTAAAATTATATAGAATAAAAGAAATAAATTATCAAAATTTGACTATTGTGTTTTATTTTACCCTTTTAATATCATGTTAAACATATTCTGACATTCAATAAAACATTGACTAGACAAGGTATTAAAGAAAATACAAATCTGTAACAGAACCCTTTACATTATTTTTTCAGTATGACTAGATATTATTATTAGAACATGGTATGCATTCAATAGACGGCATTTACTATTTCAAGTTCAGTTTGTATTTGTTGAAAAATGGCGGAAAACGACAACGGGCGAGGCATGGTATGGTATTGCGCAAGGGGGAGGGGGGGGGGGGGGTTAGAGGGTTAGGGTTAAGGTTAGTGTTAGGGGTCGGGTTAGGGTTTGGGTTAGCCTAAACCCAACCCTAACCCTAACCCGACCCCTAACCCTAACCCGTACCCTCACCCTTTTTTGGGGTTATCAACCCTGACCATGCCTCGCCCGTTGTAGTTTTCCGCCTCTCGATCTGGAAGGCCACAAGCTCTCCATGCTAAAGTGCCATGATTACCATCAATATACCATAGAATGTCAGAGAGACAGTTGACTAGATTACTTCCGGGTACTGGGGCATTAACGGACGTAAATCCAACTTCACTATCTTTCAGCCATGTAAGAATGTCATTAAAAAGTCTGGCTTTTGCATAACTTGTTGCCTTTTCGGGTGGCAAGTGTTTTGCCTTGTTGGCTGCTGACATAAGCAAAGTGAAAGCATCTTTTCTTTCCGGTGTACCTGGTGGAGATTTATGGGAAGTTTCAGTAGTTGTCTCAAATACTTAAGTCAATTAAATTTCAGCCGACAGCTTGACTAACTGTAACATCGGGTGACACCTATGCCAATTCTAATTTATTTTGGCCGACGAAGGCACAGACGATTTTCAGGTGGTCAACTTTCAACGATGGGGCTTGGTCAAACGAATCACAAATGAACTTATCGTACAGGTCCACGAGAGTAAAAGTTTCTGCACATTTTGACACCCTGTACCAATCTTTTACCGTTGTAACGCCGTTTCTACACCTTAAAATAAGAAACATTTTGTTGTTGTTTTTGCTTGATCACTTAAATTTCAGATGACACTTGTGCGCCGTTAAAAATCAATAAATGTCTCTGAGACATTGAGTTGCCGATTCGCACTTCGCTATTTTCGTACTCATTCAACCGTTTTGTCCTATAAAGTATATGCGGCTCGATTTTTTTAATGGATTTTTTTCAAAATAGCGTTTGGGCGGGACGGGTTTTTTTTGATGGGCGGGCGGGGATGAGAATCTAGGATTTTATTTTCTATTGCCTAAACACTATTGATGCAGATTAGTGGAAGCTTACTAAAATTGATCAATATAGAAGCATCCTGGGAAAACTGAGCTTGATGCACAGGCGAAAAGCGTCATCCCAGATTAGCATTTGCAGTCTGCACAGGCTAATCAGGGAAAACACTTCCCGCTAATATGGAGTTTATAGTTTAAAAGAAGTATCTTCTTATCAAAAATCCAGTTGAGGGGGAAAATTTTGTCCCTGATAAGCGTGAAGACTGCACATTCTAATCTGGGACAACACTTTACACGCATGAATTAAGCCCAGTTTTCCCAGAATGAAGCTCAATTCACAACCGAGATGAAACAGAGCATTCCATATTTGAGTTGTGTTCTGAGAAAACTGGGCATAATGCATATGCGTAGTGTCGTACCAGATTAGCCTTTGCAGTCCGCACAGGCTAATCAGGGACGACACTTTCCGCTTTTATGATATTTTCGTTTAAATGAAGTATCTTCTTACCAAAAATCCAATTTAGGCGGTAAGTGTCGTCCCTGATTAGCCTGTGTGGACTGCACAGGCTAAGCTGGGACGACACTTTCCACACATGCATTATGCCCATTTTTCTCAGAACGCGACTCATTTGCAAAGCCAGCTGAGAAAAAAAATTGTAGAGGAGAGATTATGTGGAGGACCAATACACTGAAAGGACAACGCCTTTGCGTGGCCAGACATTCGTAAAACAAGGCATTTAACTCTTTACCATTCAGATACCCAATTTGACGCATTTGTAGCCCCTGTGAAAATCTAATTAAATTTTAGACTTTCATAATAGATTCAAGTTTGAAAGTGTCATTTCCAACCCCAAAAAACTTCTGAACAGCAAAAAGCATTAAACCAAGTTATTCACAGTCTGTTCAGGTTTAAGGTTGGTTGCAAAAGCTATTTCCCATTTGCTTCTGAGCGGGAAGGGGTTAGGCACTAAAGCATACCCCTCTATGTGTGATCTCAGCCCGCTCCACCTTCCAGGAGAGATTCTCCACCTCGGCCTCCAGCTGGGCCTGCTGGTACTCAAACTGAAATCAACAACAACAACATGGGAATAATACATGGGCACTCAAACTGAAATCAACAACAACACAGAAATACATGGGGATTCAAACTGCATCAACAACAGGGAATCAATGAGGATTCAAACAACAACAACATGGGAATACATGGGGATTCAAACAGCATCAATAACAGGGAATACATGGGGATTCAAACAACAACAACAACAACAACATGGGAATACATGGGGATTCAAACTGCATTAATAATAGGGAATCAATGAATATTCAACAAGAGATGTGTTTGTCAGAAACACAATGCCCCCTAATGCACCGCTTTTTTTTAACCTTTGACCTTGAAGGATGACCTTGACCTTTCACAACTCAAAATGTGCAGCTCCATGAGATACACATGCATGCAAAATATCAAGTTGCTATGTTCAATATTTCAAAAGTTATTGCAAAACTTTACTATGTTAAATTTTTAAATTTTCGACCTTTGACCTTGAAGGATGACCTTGACCTTTCACCACTCAAAATGTGCAGCTCCATGAGATACACATGCATGCCAAATATCAAGTTGCTGTGTTCAATATTTCAAAAGTTATTGAATAACTTTAATATATTTAAGTTTTAAATTTTTGACCTTTGACCTTGAAGGATGACCTTGACCTTTCACCACTCAAAATATGCAGCTCCATGAGATACACATGCATGCCAAATATCAAGTTGCTATGTTCAATATTTCAAAAGTTATTGCAAAACTTTACTGTAACCTTAAAGTTTTGGGACAGAATGACAGACAGACAGGCCAAAAACAATATACCCCCGATCTATCGATCCGGGGGCATAAAAAAAACAACAGGGAATACATAGTGAATCAAACTGCATCAACAACAGGGAATACATGGGGATTCAAACGACAACATGGGAATACATGGGAATTCAAACTGCATTAACAACAGGGAATCAATGAGGATTCAAACAACAACAACATGGGGATTCAAACTGCATCAAGAACAGGGAATCAATGAGGATTCAAACAACAACAACATGGGAATAAATTGGGATTTAAACTGCATATCAAGAACAGGGAATTAATGAGGGTTCAAACAACAACAACATGGGAATACATGGGGATTCAAACTGCATCAACAACAGGGAATCAATGAGGATTCAAACAACAACAACATGGGAATCAGAGATCGACAAATCCACTGGCCCGCTCGTAATTACGAGTAGAAATCGGCTCCGGACGAGTGAATATTCCGGCAGCGCTCGTCCTGCAGGGCGAGTGGCATATCTGGCCGAAAAAAAAATAATTTCAAGCTTTAAAACATTTTCGCCAAACAAAACAACTTTTAATCGGCGATTAAAAATTAACCGGATGTTGATTATTGCACATTAAAATTAGTCCTGTTCCTGTTACGCGTCGATACCGGTATGTTCCTAAATGTATCCTATACAGTACCGTATACGGTCTTTTAATACTGCTAAAAAATTCGTCTAAATTCTTCACATCTTTAGATTTAAAGAGTGGATTTTGGCAAGTTTTAATGGACGAAAATGACAAAGAGAAAACTGCCTTTTGTACACACAGAGGCTTGTTGGAGATTAACAAAATGCCTTTCGGACTCTCCAATTGCTCCTAAAGTGTAATCATTAAATGATCGTGACCATGAGGGCAAAATGAAAAACAAACAAGTTAAAAGTGTGTTAAAACAGTTTATTAACTTTATTGAAGTTCATGAGTTAACACTAACAGTTCTATTTGATAACCAATAGAAAATCACATTAAAACATATAAGTTGCTGATTTATTGCATTTTTGTTTCAATAAATTTCAGGGCAAGTACATATTTTAGCAGGGCAAGTAGAAATTCTTAGCTACTCGCCCTTCAAGGCAAGTTGCTGAAAAAAAAATTGTCGACCGCTGGGAATACATGGGGATTTAAACTGCATATCAAGAACTGGGAATCAATGAGGATTCAAACAACAACAACAACAACATGGGAATCAATTGTGATTCTATAGGGACTCAATTGTGCTTAAACATGGTTATAAAAAGCAATTGGCAGGGTAATCGATGTGGATTCAACGGAGGAATCAAAAGGGTGAGACAACAGCAGAATCAATGCAGACACAAACAAAACCCCTGGAATCAATCAGGATTTAAACAATAACATGGGAATCAATCAGGATTCAATAATACAGAAATGTGTAAATTTGAACCATACACTGAATCTTACCCTACTCAACATATTAACTTTAATAAACCAGCCCCGTTATATTAAAACTTGGCTTTAAGCATTTTCCTAAAGTGACTTCACAGATTAACCTGGGCAGTCCACATAGCTAATCAAGGACGACACAGTTCTTTAGAAGTTTTTGTTTCAATAAATCTCTTCAAAACAAAAATTAAGGTTAAGTGAATTTTATTTATATCAGATTAGCCAGTGCAGAAGACATCATTAAGCCCAGTTTTCATAAAATGAAGCTCTAAAACCAGACATGTACTTTACATGTTGGCTGTTGAATTGTTCCTTGGCAAATTTGTATATTTTTGCAAGACAATGCTAAAACACAAAATAAACATATCTTCAGAGCGGTTCTCTTTAAATAACAAGAACTCTTGTCTATTCCAGGTTCAGTTGTCTTACCAGTTGTTTTCTCGCACATTTCTCCATATAGTAGGCATAAGGGTAGGTGTACTGGAGAGTGTAGCGGCACTGAAATAAAGGGAGGTAAGCATATCATGGGTGTGATTGAAATTTCTGAAAACTAAGTTTTATAGACAAGATGTTTATAACAACCCTACAAACCTCGTAAAACAGAATAAGAAATAAACATCTATTTAAACTTAACAAGATTATATTAAAAATATTGTTCTTACTTTCCATCATATGTCACCTAAGGATACAACTTTAGCAATATTCATTATGTTGAATTCCTCAATGTTTGTCAAATGGTTTCTCGTTCCCAGTGAATAATACAGACAAGTGTTCATATTTGCCCAAGACTTTTACTATTGCAATAGGGTCATCACTTTATAGGGTTTAACAGTGGTCAATTAATTACAATTTACCAGGGCATCATATTTTTTTCACATAAGAAAATACCGTTACTTATGAATTTGCCTTGCAATCTTCCTTAACCATTTAGAAACTTGTATTGCTTTCTGATTTTTTTTCACAGCTGATTCTTACCATTCCAATTGTCAATCACCAAGATTTGGTGAGAGCGGTTTGTTCATTCAAAAATCTTTTTTCCTTCCGAAGGACGCCATTTGCAAACAAAACCAAATTGTAGACCCCAGTTCATACTGACAATAATGTAGTCCTGTCACAGTATTTATTCAATACATACCTTCTTTAGTAGGTGTGCTGCATCCAGTAGATACTGCCAGTCTATTAGCCATGTCACAGTATTTATTCAATACATACCTTCTTTAGGAGGTGTGCTGCGTCCAGTAGATACTGCCAGTCTATCCAGGTGCCAGTGCTGTTCATCACCTTCTCCTGTATACGTGACTTGATCTTGTCCAGGGTCTGCTCTTCCAGCTTCAAACTCTTTGCATGGTTCTCCCACTATGGTAACATTAGGTGTAAGATGTAACACAGCCAGAAAAATCTCCAATCACAATGGTTTGGACCCGGGACCTCCCAGTTCCGAATCAGGCCGACACTCTACTGCATCGCTAGCTCATATAGCAAGGCAGTTTAAGTTCGCCTTATTCCTAACCCTGCTACATAATTATATAGTAATCAAAATTTATTTTTGTTGTTTTGGATGTATCACCATTTTCATCAATATTTTACTGATATAATATATAACTTATCTGTTTTAATGATGATGCACAAATTTTAATACAAAGATCAACTGACCACCATTATATAATATAATTGTGGTCAGTTGATCTTTGTATTAAAATTTGTGCATCATCATTAAAACAGATAAGTTGATAAGTGATTCTCATGTATGGCTTGCTTGTGGTCTCCTATTTACAGATCAAATGAGCAGCGTCATGCAAAACTGTGTCTTATGGAATACCAGTATGTGGACAGTATAGCTCTAACCCAATCTGCAGTTTCCTGCAGTCTAGTCAGGGGCTACCCTGTCCACTGTAAAGTCACAAGGGTTTTGTGGCCCTCACGAGAGGACATGGTGTGATATAAGACCCATATTCAATTATAAAGAAGGAAAACATCCCTCCAATAGTACTCTTGCTGCCTTCCCAAATGTATACTTGTCAATAGAATAATAACACTCACTGCTACCACACATACATACCCGTTCAAAATAGAAGAGGTATTTCTTGAGAGCTTCTCTGGCTTGAGCATGGACGGATTCATTAGCAATGTTTGGGTTCTCCTGTAATAGAACATAACCATGTATTCAGTAAGCAATTGTTTAATAGTTCCAAAAATGCATTAGCTAAGATAAGTTCAGTTGAAGTCCACTGAATATGTTATATACCTTGTATCGACTGCAAACATAGTACAATTAAAGTGTATATCTTGTATCAACTGCATATAGTACAACAATGGTACATACCTTGTATCAACTGCATATAGTACAACAATGGTACATACCTTGTATCAACTGTATATAGAACAAATACATTGCATACCTTGAATCTACTGCAATCATAATACAGTTATGGTACATACCTTGTATCTACTAAAGGTACAACTATGGTACATACCTTTATCAACTGTATAGAGTACAACTGCGGTAAACACCTTGTCACAACTGCATATAGTGCAACTACAGTACATACCTCATATCAACTGTGTATAGTTCAACTTTGGTACACATCTACTGCAATCATAATGCAGCTTTGATACTTACGTTGTATCTACTGCAGGTACAACTATGGTACATACCTTGTATCGACTGCAGGTACAACTACGGTACATACCTTGTATCAACTGCAGGTACAACTAAAGTACATACTTGTATGGACTGCAGGTACAACTATGGTACATACCTTGTATGGACTGCAGGTACAACTACGGTACATACCTTGTATCAACTGCAGGTACAACTATGGTATATACCTTGTATGGACTGCAGGTACAACTACAGTACATACCTTGTATCAACTGCAGGTACAACTATGGTACATACCTTGTATGGACTGCAGGTACAACTACGGTACATACCTTGTATGGACTGCAGGTACAACTACAGTACATACCTTGTATCAACTGCAGGTGTAACTATGGTGCATACCTTGTATGGACCGCAGGTACAACTATGGTACATACCTTGTATGGACTGCAGGTACAACTGCGGTACATACCTTGTATGGACTGCAGATACAACTACAGTACATACCTTGTATGTACTGCAGGTACATCTGCGGTACATACCTTATATGGACTGCAGGTACAACTATGGTACATACCTTGTATGGAATGCAGGTACAACTATGGTGCATACCTGTATGAACTGCGGGTACAACTATGGTACATACCTTGTATCAACTGCAGGTACAACTAAGGTACATACCTTGTATCAACTGCAGGTACAACTAAGGTACATACCTTGTATTGACTGCAGGTACAACTATGGTACATACCTTGTATTGACTGCAGGTACAACTATGGTACATACCTTGTATTCACTGCAGGAACAACTATGGTACATACTTTGTATCAACTGCAGGAACAACTATGGTAAATACCTTGTATTGACTGCAGGAACAACTATGGTACATACCTTGTATTTACTGCAGGAACAACTATGGTACATACCTTGTATTGACTGCAGGAACAACTATGGTACATACATCGTATTGTCTGCAGGTACAACTATGGTACATACCTGTATGGACTGCAGGTACAACTACGGTACATACCTTGTATCAACTGCAGGAACATCTAAGGTACATACCTTGTATTGACTGCAGGTACAACTAAGGTACATACCTTGTATTGACTGCAGGTACAACTATGGTACATACCTTGTATTGACTGCAGGTACAACTACGGACATACCTTGTATTGACTGCAGGTACAAATACGGTACATACCTTGTATTGACTGCAGGTACAACTATGGTACATACCTTGTATTGACTGCAGGTACAACTATGGTACATACCTTGTATTGACTGCAGGTACAACTAAGGTACATACCTTGTATTTACTTCAGGTACAACTACGGTACATACCTTGTATTGACTGCAGGAACAACTATGGTACATACCTTGTATTGACTGCAGGTACAACTACGGTACACACCTTGTACCGACTGCAAGTACAACTAAGGTACATCCCTTGTATCAACTGCAGGTACAACTACGGTACATACCTTGTATTGACTGCAGGTACAACTACGGTACAAACCTTGTATCAACTGCAGGTACAACTATGGTACATACCTTGTACCAACTGCAGGTACAACTAGGGTACATACCTTGTATCAACTGCAGGTACAACTTCTGTACATACCTTGTGTTGACTGCCGGTACAACTACAGTAAATACCTTGTATGGACTGCAGGTACAACTACGGTACATACCTTGTATTGACTGCAGGTACAACTACGGTACATACCTTATAGCGACTGCACTCGTAGTATTCGCTGCCGTGGGCCTTCCAGTCTCCCAGACACATCCAACAGAAGTCGTACTTGCACTTGGAGCATTGCTGTAACCATTGCAACAAACTGTGTATGCTTCAACCATAATAACAAAGGTGGCAGGCGAATTAAACACAATATCTTGCATGGAAGTGAATGACCAGAATGGGGAACATCCACTATAAAGGACAAATTTATATGAGAAAGTGTTTCATAAAACCTCAAACCTAAATATTAGAATTAGGACTGGTGGCAGGGCCTTTTTTTACTTTTTTTAGACTGGCCATGGATGGACATTTTGACACGGACAATTCACGGACAATTCAATCTAGTAAGGCCGCGATTAAAAAAAAACAACGCCGGGACATTTTGTGCTCAAAACTGTCAAAAACGGACATTTTACAATTTCAAATTAAGTTTCGTTTCACCGTTTTTTATTTCGATTTCGCAATTTTTGTTTACGAATGCGTACGGAATATGCTGCATCGACTCTAATCGTTTAAATGACGTCCTTGTTTCAATCGATTTCAAACGTGAATCGATTAAAAGTTGAAACCAGTGCATATTAGTTTGCTCGCGGCCGCTCAACCTCACCATTATCCAAACAAAATAGCGTCGCGCAACTCGCGGTACTATGAAAAAAAAACACCAAATAATCCAGATGTATTGAAATTCAGGATAACCATAAAAAAGCCAAAACTTCTACAGAAGGGTAAGTGTTTTTACAATGCACAATTAAAACAGACATGGATTAAATTATGAGGAAAGTAATCTGATTTTTTTATGCAAATGAAAGCATTGGTAACCGAGAGCGAGACTTGTTATTCTTAATCTTATCCGTTTGCAATTATTGTAAATATTGGTTCAAATGAAGTATAACTGTGATCCATTCACATGAACATGTTTAACTGTTTCAGTATTATAATGTTCTGGGAACGATATATTTAAATTAAGATACCAACTATTTCTGAAATCAAAAGTAGTTCTTTCACTCGTTGTACTATATCTCGGATATGTTAAAATTCGGACATCTAAATATAGTGATATTTATGTGTAGATTTCTATCTATCTATCTATACTGTCTAACTCCCCTTGCGGGTATTATTGACAGGTGAATTATTATTAAGCAGGATGCTGTTACATTATTGTTAACAATAATTTGATTTGTTGTTGATAGTTTGTAAAAATTTGTTTTGTGTTATTTCAGACAACAATAATGAATGGTGGCAATTATCCTGTGCCTTTCCGTCAAGAAATAGATATGAAAAATGTTCATTTAATTGGACCTGGAAATCAATCACAACAGATAACAAAAGGTGTTGTTTTAGAATTTGTGAAATTTGATAATAAACAGAATTTGATTTATAACATGTCCAAAAGACCAAATAAAACTGTTTAACAATTTGAATTAAGACGCTTTACTTTCCGATTTTTGATTCATTTTTCCTTTCAGATGATGTACATTTGTGTGATTCTAGGTTTCAATAAATAATTCTGATACATTTATGCAGGATGCTGTTACATTATTGTTAACATTATAATATTATGTTGGTTATCTGATTTATCAAGTGAAAAAAAGTTATTTATATAAAAATAAAGCTTATTAAGACTTATGAAGGTACTTGTTGTTATTTATGTATTAATTAACATACTACTTCTAAAAGTAACCAGAGCACCGCATAACGGGTGCCATGCTCGGCTGCGAAAGCTTGTCAGATTATTTTTTTAGAGGTCACAGTGACCTTGACCTTTGACCTAGTGACCCAACAAGAGATGTGTTTGTCAGAAACAAAATGCCCCCTACTGCGCCGCATTGAAATAACATTTCTATATATCATTTGTCAGGTATAGAAATCATCTCTCTTTAAAGGTTATTACTTCCCTTGAATTTTGTCCAATCCAAGCGGGGGCTGGGGAGGGTCTCACAGTCAATTATGACCATGTCAGACATCACTGACAACCAAGGCACCGGTATGTAATAAACATCAAAGAAATTATAAAAATTTGAAAAATCAATCATTTGGGTAATAAATAATCAAAATAATAAATCTGTACAGTAACTGTGAAAAGAACTTCAATTCTTGGTAAGGAAGTATATAATATGAGATTTATAATTATATAATTTACTTCCCTTGAAAAAAATTGTCTGTAACAAATCTCTATTTTTAGTAGCAAATAGTTAAAAGCCACTACCATGACTGTAGATTCACCACTCAAAATGTGCAGCTCCATGAGATACACATGCATGCCAAATATATAAAGTGGCTATGTTCAATATTGAATAATTTTCTCCCTTTTAAAGCTTATTACTTCCCTTAAATCTGTATTTTTTACCATAGACCGTTAAGGATGACCTTGACCTTTTACCACAATGTGTTTGTTAGAAACACAATGCCGCCTACTGCGCCGCTTTGATTTATTTAACAAAAATATATACGTGGGCAGGTCAGATAACTATGTCCATTTAAAGCTTATTACTTCCCTTCACTTTGTTTTTTCGACGCTAGACCTTGAAGGATGATGTTCACCTTGAAATTTTACCACTCAAAATGTGCAGCTCCATGAGATATACATGCATGCCAAATATCAAGGTGCTATCTTCAATATTAAAAAAGTTATGGCCAATGTTAAGGTTTTAGCACGACGCAGATGGCGGACGACGAGCTGGCTATGAAAATAGCTCAGGTTTTCTCCGAAAACAGCCTTGCTAATAAAAAAATACAATCAATGCCATCATTCATTAATGTAGTAAAGTTCTTTAAATGATTGTTCTTATTAATAAAGTTGGAATAACTGGCGGTTTTCACACCGCGATAAAGTTGAGCAACTTTTTGGGGGCCAGTAAAACCCCTGAATATACTATTCATACAAGGAAGATATGATTTAATTACATTATTTAAGAACATTTTCATAATATTTAAGTGTTAAACATGCTTTTACTATACTTATGCATTGATTTCTGAATTTCACAATTTGTACAAGTTCGTGACTCGTTTTTCACATTTTTCAGTATTTCGCGACTCATTTTTTTCACAAAATGAGGGGGCCAGGGCCGCTTCACAAAATCAGGAAAAAAAGCCCTGGGTGGACAAAAAGGTAACTGTAGGCTGCTCCCCTCTCGGCAGTATAACAAGCAGAACTAAGAAACAAGACATGTATGACAATTATTTTAATCCTGCAGTGCTCATATACGCACAATTTCTGGGTCAACATACTAGGATAAATATAGGATCTGACACGAGTTGTCATATCGTGTGATATTTTATTAAAAGAGTTCAGGAATTTTGTTTGTAAGAGAGCCTTTGGCGAGCTTACTAACAAATTTCCTGGACGAGTTTAATAAAATATGGTATGATATGACAAGGAGTGTCAGATCTTTTTTATCACATGCTTTAAAATGAGCACATTAAATAAATATTTACGCAAACATAATGATAAATCCCGATTGTTGTTTACATTTCCTGACGTAATTTGACATTGCAACGTCATTCCAGCAAAATAACAAAATGCGATTGGTCAATAAACGAAAACTAAGCCAATGAAAACGCTAAAAAATGTTGTATTACACATGTCTACAAGGGACAAAATTGTCACAAAACCAGGTTTTCAATAAAACAAGAGGGCCCTAGTTCGCTCACCTGAGAGGAGTCGGTTCATTCAATCTTTACCTAATGTCAAACTTGACCTAGATATTTACCAGACAAACATCCTGGTCAAGTTTCATCATTATTGAACCAAAACTCTGGCGTAGGGAGTGTTTTTGTTTTTGTAAGATTTAAAATGGTGACCCATCATCAAACTTGACTGAGATCTTTCAGCAACTTTGATAAAGAATGCTTGAGAAATGTGAATGCTAGAGTGTTTACAAACCAAATGTGGACGGACGGACAGCGGACAAAGACCAATCCTAAAACCTCACCTGAGCAATCAGGTGAGCAAAAAAGTGTGTTTCACCAATCTGAGCCATTTTCCAACTTGTCCAAGAAATCAATAAAACCAATGTATTGACTAAGTTTCACGATGATTAGGCAAAATATGTGACCTCCATAGTGTTCAATCACAAGGTTTCTCTCTATATAGTCATATAAGGCAAACTGCCCCACCCCCCTGGCAGCCATGTTTATTGACCCATTGGAACCATTTGCAAACTCATCTGAGATATATATATAAAACCAAAACCAATCTTTTCACCAAGTTTCATGATGATTTGGCAAAAAATGTGACTTCCAGAGTGTTAACAAGCTTTTTTATTTACTATATAAAGAAAACTGCCCCCCCCCCCCCCCCCCAAGCAGCCATGTGATTCAACTGACCAGAACCATTATCCAACTCAACTCTTGTATCAAGGAAACAAATGTTCTGACCAAATTTCATGAAAATTGGACACAAAATTTGACTTCTAGAGTGTTCACATGTTTTCACTGTATACATATAGAGAAAAATGCCCCGCCCACTGGCGGCCATGTTTTTTCACTGATCTGGACAATTTTTGAACTTGTTCAACATATCAATAAAACCAATGTTTTGATTATGTTTCATGATGATTGGGCCAAAATTGTGACTTCTAGAGTGTTTACAAGGTTTCTCTATAGCCATATAAGGAAAACTGCCCCGCCTACAGGCAGCCATGTATTTCAAAAGACCAGAACCACTTTTGAACTCAACCAACATATCATTAAAACATTAAGACAAAGTTACATGAAGATTGGGCATTAAATGTGACTTATACCGTGTTAACAAGCTTTTTCCTTTTATTAACCTTGTTTTTGACCCTGCATGACCCAGTTTCGAACTGGATCGAGATATCATTGGGACAAATCTTCTGACCAAGTTTCATGAAGATCGGACAATAAATGTGGCCTCTAGAGTGTTTACAAACAAATGTGGACGGACGGACGACGGGCGGACGGACAAAGACCGGTCACAAAAGCTCCCCTGAGCAATCAGTTGAGCTAAAACAAGAGGGCCTGAAAGGCCCAAAGTTGCTCACCTGAGATAACAAGATATTATTGGGACAAATCTTCTGACCAAGTTTCACGAAGATCCGAAAATAAACGTGGCCTCTAGAGTGTTAACAAGGTTTTACTATATAAGGAAAATGCCCCGCCCCCTGGCAGCCATGTTTTTCAACTAACCGGCATCATTTTTGAACTCTTCCAAGATATTATCGGGATGAATCTTCTGACCAAGTTTTATGAAGATCAGACAAACTGTGGCCTCTAAAGTGTTAAAAAAGATTTTACTATAGCCATATAAGGAAAAATGCCCCGCCCCTTGGCAGCCATGTTTTTCAAGCAAACATAACCATTTTTAAACTCATCCAAGATATCATTGAAACCAATCTTCTTACCAAATTTCATGAACATTGGACAATAAATGTGGACTCTAGAGAGTCAACAAGGCAAATGTTGACGCCGCACAACGGACAACGAACAAAAAGCGATCACAAAAGCTCACCATGAGCTCAGGTGAGCTAAAGAATATGTAATGGTCGTATTACATGGAATACAGGGTATAGCATGTGATAAAAAGTTGTATCATATATGCTTCTAAGCTTACTACGCAGCTTTTTCAAACAATAACTAAATGAAGTAAACAAAATTTGCAGTCTCCTGAATTAATCATTAGTATTAAACAAGAGCTGTCACCATAGGATTACATATGCCCCCTATAAACGCTTTGATCATAGAAGTTATGAGCATTTTTCGAAACCTTAACGCAGTTTTAGAAACCTAAAAGCGGACCCTAAGTTCAAGGCCTTGCCAATAAACACATGCATACTCGATATACACATGTATACCAAACATCAAGGAACATAGAAGTTATGAGCATTTTTCGAAACCTAAACGCAGATTTCGAAACCTAAACGCGGACCCTAAGTTCACGGTCAAGGTCACAGGGGTCAAATTTTGTGTGCGTATGGAAAGCCTTGTCCATACACACATGCATACCAAACATGAAGGTTAAATCTGAAGGGACATAGAAGTTATGAGCATGTTTTGAAACCTAAACACAGAGTTTGAAACCTAAACGCGGACCCTAAGTTCAAGATCAAGGTCACAGGGGTCAAAATTTGTGTGCGTATGGAAAGGCCTTGTCCATATACACATGCATACCAAATATAAAGGTTATATCTAAAGGAACATAGAAGTTATGAGCATATTTTGAAACCTCAATGCAAAGTGTGACGGACGGACAGACGGACAGTTTGATCACTATATGCCCTCCTTCGGGGGCATAAAAATCGTTAAAAAGCTGCAATTTTAGTGGGAAAGAATATGACTGTTGTTGTGTGACGTGTTAATAATGACGTCATGAGCACACATGCTTAATATTGGCAAAAAATGTTTGTTGCTGTTTGTGTTGCATTTTGTGTTTAAAATATATTACATCTTGGTATCAATTTGTTTGTTTTGCTGAATCTGATTCAATTTTACTAAAAATGATTTCTTCATAGTTGATTCCGAGTAAAATGACCATCCTCCACACATGACTGATATAAGAACTTTCTGTTGACCATGACCTTCTTTCAGCTCGAATTTTGAAGCAAAAATGACTCCTACTCTTGTGACATATTGTCATGTATGTTCTTATGCAAATAACTTTGGGATGTGTGAATCACACCGATGAAAAGTGTGATGGTGACATGGTGAGGACATAATTTAAGTACATTGCATGAGAAAAGCTCAACAAACTTGTTAACTAGCACACCAACCAACAGACTGACTGCGCTTTCAATAGACTGAATGCACATCCAACAGGATGACTACGATTTATATGCTCTCATACTTTGATAAGGAATAATAAAAGTAAACAATTGCTTTTAAAAGTGCTCAACTAGTCTTTCCAGTTTGATGGTGTATCAGTAAATTTTCACACACTAATAGGGAAGACATGTATGACATTAAATATTTGTAGTAGTTAAAGAGAAATAAATTTAAACCTCAAGATTAATAAAATACAACAAGAAACATGACCATAATCACTAAATGAGGTTTTCAAAGGTTACCACATACTTTGATTTCATTAATTTGCAACATCAACCAAAGCATGTTGTTAAATTTATCACCACAAACAATTTCAGCACAACATTAAGCTTTACAGGGACAGACACCATTTTTGTGGTTATAGTAACAGTTACCTTGGCCTGTAGCGAACTGGCCTTAAATGCATTACCAGTATAGGTCTCCATGTAAGTTATATGTACCTGCACACAAAAATTCACACGAAACCTCAGTCTTAAATTATGTTAGTTCACCCATCTGACCCCTAGGTCTACATGGCAAACCTGCCATAACCAAAGTTTCATTATGATCATTCAAGCTGAAGTTACTGACTGGCAAACATAAACAGTGACGTAATGGATATGGTGTCCGCCTAGCGACCAGGTGGTCACAGATTCGATCCCCACTATGGGTATGTTCTTCAGATTTCCCCAATACACACCAAGTACTGGGTCTGGTTCCAGGAAACAGACTCAAGAGCGTTTCAAATGAGCCTTAGGCTATAAATGCAATTAAGCTAAATAAATAGGTTTAAACTACAGGTAAACTAAACATGAAAATTCTGACAACAAAAAGGGCATAACACTGCTAAATTGCCTGTCAGAGTTTTAGTACTTTGTAATGGACCTCATACAATGACCTTGACCACATGTATGAAGTTTCAATTGAATAACCGCAGTAGTAACAGTAATATGGCGATTTTGCACACAAACCTAAACTAGAGAATTACACCAACGCAAATGCAAGGGTGAGTATTACAAGTAAGACTATTTGGTGAATAGTGGATTAATTTAAATTTAAATTGTATTCCAACTTTATTGAACGCAATATCAACAAGAGCTGTCACCATAGGATGACTTATGCCCCCTATAAACGCTTGATAGAAGTTATGAGCTTTTTTCGAAACCTAAACGCAGATTTCGAAACCTAAACACAGACCCTAACTTCAAGGTCAAGGTCACAGGGATCAAAATTTGTGTGCATATGGAAAAACCTTGTCCATATACACATGCATACCAAATATAAAGGTTATATCTCAAGGACATAGAAGTTATTAGCATTTTTCGAAACTTAAACACAGATTTCGAAACCAAAACGCGGACCCCAAGTTCAACGTCAAGGTCAAAGGGGTCAAAATTTGTGTGCGTATGGAAAGGCCTTGTCCATATACACATGCATACCAAATATGAAGGTTATATCTCCAGGGACATAGAAGTTATGAGCCAGCGATTTTTTTTGTCCAATTGGGAAAAGTACCCGTACCAATTGGAAAAAATTGAGTCGTGAAAGCCTGAAAATTGGGAAAAATCGAGTCGTGAAACCCTCAAATTGGGAAAATGGTGTATTTGATTTTATGCTCCCAAATACTTTAAAATTGATAACTAAGTGTTTTCAATCTGTCAATATTACATTTACCTAGCTTCAAACAATAGAGCTGCATAGGGAAACTAACAAAATGTTGCATTTTCCAAAAAAATTAAAATTAAATTGGGAATTTTTAGACAGCAATTGGGAAATTTGTAGTTTTTTCGTAATTGGGAAAGTGCTGTTTACCGGTACTTTATAAAGAAGGAAAAATCGCTGTGAGCATTTTTCGAAACCTAAACGCAAAGTGTGACGGAAAGACGGACAGTCCGATCACTATATGCCCTCCTACTGGGGGCATAAAAATATCCTTACATGAATGGCACTGTCAGCAAGTAAGCTCATGAATTATTTCCATGGTGGTATGTATGGTTAATTATTCCACATTCATATATTTAATCTTTTTCTATATTTATAAAAGAATCTAACTGGTTGTGGATATGCAATTAATCATAACGAAAATGTTAAAAGACCCAATTTAACAATTTTGTGCATGGTTCCAATTTGCACTTACCATATGATTACATCCTCCGTTTTTTTCTATACACACATGGCATTTAGGACACTGAAAACATATACATGTACAACAGATGTGACTTGCAACATGTTTCATGGCAGATTACAAAACATCTCATACAGTTTGTATTTTTCTACAGAAAGTTTGTATTTTTGTACAGAAAAAGAACAAACTATTTGAAGCATAACTACCAAATAAGTAATAAGAAAAGTTGTTAGCCTTAGCACAGAAAATTCAAAACATAATTTTTATAAACAAGAGCACCGCATAACGGGTGCCACACTCGGCTGTGAAAGTCTGCGCAGGCTAATCAAGGGCAACACTTTCCACCTACAATGGATTGTAGAAAGAAGAGATTTCCTTTAAACTACCATAAAAGCAGAAAGTGTTGTCCATGCTTATCTAGGACGACACTTAACTTATGCATTTAGACAACTTTTACCAGAGCAAAGCTCATATAATGTGACTATTAAGCAAAAGGACTAACAATAACACATGAAAACTTCAAATTTGCCTGATTAAAGATGACAAATATAAATGTCAATATTGAACAATAATAATGCTAAATATATTTCTTACATCTTTAGTGTTTGCACTAATGTAGTTTGCTGTTTCTGAATCATCGGCACACTTTGTCAGCCACTTTTTGATGACATCACAGTCAGTAGGAGCGTGGTACTCTAGGCCACACTTGAAACTGAATAAACGCAAACATACAACACTACTAACATTTCACATAGAATATTAATATAATGTGCAGCACTCTGAGAAAAGGGAGCTTAATGCGTGTGCGTAAAGTGTCATCGCAGATCAGCCTGTGCAGTCCGCAAAGACTGCTCAGACTGGATTTTAATTTAGAAGAGACTTCCTTCAAACAAAACATTCCATAAAGCAGAAAGTGTTGTGCCGATTAGCCTCCGAGGACTGCGCAGGCTTATAAGGGACAACACTTAATACACATGCATTAAACCCTGTTTTTGCAAAACAAGATTCGTATTGAAGTTATTAAACCAGCAACATAGAGGAAGTGTCTTATATTCCAATATTCTTATATCCCAAAAATACAGTAACTAAGAATAAGAATGAATTATTAAAGCCATGTATAACATGTGAAAAAGAGCTTTCCGTAAACCGCTTTCAACAGTATATGTAAACATTAAGATAAACTTTAATAAAATAAACAAAAGACCACTTTTTGTTCAATTGTTGAACTGATGGCCCTAGCTTTGAAATTGGGTATTTTATCAAAATCTTCATGAAAGTTGAAAACACAATAATAGAAAGAAGACAAACTTTCTGATACCACATTTAGTTGCTTTTTCATTCACCTGGTAACTTAAGTAACTATTGAGAACGGCAGTAACCAATTGACAATTTTTACTTCAAAATATTTTGATCCTATCTGTGCAGCTTATTTTAGCAACCACGTAAGACAACTTCACCTCAATGACCCCAAACACGTGTATTAAGTTTCAACTGAATACCCATAGTAGAAAGAATGGTATGGAATTGTTGAAGATTTTCCAATTTTAAGCGACCTCACACTATAGCCCAAAACATGTTGGTAAATTTTCAATGACATTTTTGCCAGTAGTATATCTCAAACTATTAATGGAATTATCATTCTAAAAGTCTTTTTTTTTAGATCAATTATTGCCCGCTCAGAAGCAAGGGAAAATGGCTACATGCAACCAGCATAAAACAAGAACAGCTCGCAGTGACTTGCAATCTGTTCAGGTTTTATGCTGTTTGGTGCTCACCAAATAAAGGCTATAATATTTGAATCTAGTGAGAAATCTTAAATTTCAATTGATTTTCAAGGGACTACAAACATGTTGAAGTGCATATCTCAGTAGTAAAGGGTAAACAATGTGAGTAGCTAAAGGCAAAGTCTGCTACTGGCTGGACTGACAGCAGATGTTTTCTTTCTTTTTACAGTACCCATAAAAGCCTCTATCCAAATCAAGGAAAAATTATAAATTTTCCAATTTCCGAAAGAAAGACGATTTGCGTCCATGTTGATCCAAAAGCACATTTTGTTTTACTTTAAGTAAACAAATCAAATGAGCAGTGAAACTGAACATTCCAGCAAATAAGGCATGAACATGTGCAATTATGTAAGCCCATAATTCCAAATCTGTACCAGAACATTGTGTGGCAGGTTGAACACAGGACTTTCTTAGCACGGCAGTCCTTGGCCTTCACGATGATGGGACAGTTTGGTCCTGGACAGAACCTCAGGGCAGGATGGCTCTGAAAAACAAACATGCAGGGGAAAATAGAGTCTAATTCAAGGATAAAAACCGTCGGAGACGGGTGATGCTCCCCAAAGGTTTTTTTTGTCACAATATTGCACTATATATTCAGATAAAAGGAAACGTCTTGAGGGGCATAACTTTGGACAAAATAATACAATGGATGGTTTAGCAACTTAAAAAAAAAAAGGGCCATAACGCTCTAAATAAATCATCTAACCAGAACCCACAAATAACATGAGAATCTCCTCAAGGTAGTTTAGCTTCCCATAAAGCTTCATTGAATTCCAGTCAGTAGTTGGGGAGAAATAGCACGGACAAGAATTGCACTATATGTACAGTTTATAGAAAATTTCAAGGGGCCATAACTCTGTGAAAACTCATCCGACCATAACCGGCTGATAATATGCACATCTCCTCTTGGTTGTGAAGCTTCCCATAAAGTTTCATTGAATTCCCAAAATAAGTTGCTGAGAAATAGCTCGGACAAGAATTGCACTATATGTACAATGGAAAATTTCAAAGGGACATAACTCTGTGAAAAATCATCCGACGAGAACCGGCTGATAATATGCACATCTCTTGGTAGTGAAGCTTCCCATAAAGTTTCATTGAATTCCCGTCATTAGTTGCTGAGAAATAGCCCAGACAAGAATTGCACTATATGTACAGTTAATGGAAAATTTCAAAGGGCCATTACTCTGTGAAAAATCATCCGACCAGAACCTGCTGATAATATGCACATCTCCTCTTGGTAGTGAAGCTTCCCATAAAGTTTCATTGAATTCCCGTCATTAGTTGCTGAGAAATAGCCCAGACAAGAATTGCACTATATGTACAGTTAATGGAAAATTTCAAAGGGCCATTACTCTGTGAAAAATCATCCGACCAGAACCTGCTGATAATATGCACATCTCCTCTTGGTAGTGAAGCTTCCCATAAAGTTTCATTGAATTCCTGTTAATAGTTTCTGAGAAATAGCCCGGACAAAAATTGTGCACGGACGGACACACAAACGAAGCGGCGACTATATGCTCCCCCCAAAATAAATTTTGGGGGAGCATCAGGGGTTCCGCTGTCGATCGCCATTGGCGCCAAATGGCGCTAATTTTTTTTAAGTGGCTCCAATTTTTTTAAAGTGGCGAATTTAAAAAAATCGGTAAAATCCTATCCGAAAATGTACTGCGAGTCGAAAAGCACGCGACCAAGCATAAGCGGCCAGCGTATGTCAGTTGTAAATATTGATTTACGACGATGTAAGCGACCTACAGTGTAGAGTGCACTGAAATCATGGAAGCGTGAAAGTGTTACAGTCGGTGTTTTTACTGCTATTGTCAAGTTTTATGGGGGTTATTATCGGATTAACGGTTCTTTTATGATAAAGAACACTCAATTATGTAACACTTAGGACAAACTGGCACAAAGATCAATGATTATAACGATATATAAGGCGGTGTTAATTTAAATTAAGATGTTAGTCGTTCAGATGTGTATCATTTTTTTAGCTTTCAGTTTATGTGCATCATATTAGCCAAATGACCAAATGTAACTGTTAAACAATTAAATTTAGATGTTTTATTTTCTGAAATGTAACTGTTTAACAATTAAATTGAGAGGCTTTATTTACTGATGTTTGAATTTTTTTCCCTTCCAGATGATGTACATTTGTGTGATTGTATGTTTAAATAAATTTTTATAAAAAATGTATGCAGCATACTGTTCCATTGATGTTAACATTATTAGATAAGTTTGGTTATATGTGATTGTTTATCATGTGCAAACTAATGTTTTTATGTATAAATAAAGCTTATTAAGACTTATGAAGTTTCTTATTATTATTTATGTATTTACATACTTTTAAAAGTAATAATATAGTCAATGACATTGATGTTGTAAGGTTTCTTAGACGATTGTCATAATTAATAAGGTCGGAATAACTGACAGTTTCGCGCCGCGAAAAAGTGGCGACAACTTTTTTTGGGCCAGTGGAACCCCTGACTGCTGCATAAAAATAAGGCTTAATACTTGTGTGTAGAGTTTTGCCTAAACCAGATTTTCGTTAAGAAGACAAGCGGAAAGTGTTGTCTCTGATTAGCCTGTAAACCAAAAGGCTAATCTTGGATGACACTATAGGCACATGCAATTTTTATCGTTGAGATATATTGCCCCTATTTATCTTATGTATTTAAGTCATTATACTGGCAGTCAGTTAAACTCCCCACAATTTTCCTTGGTTAGGTGGTCTACCAGAATTAGAACTAAGTACACATAGTTATACCAGAAACTGAATACTGTCCTAGTTGAATAATAAATGTTTTGTGTGTGCCACATTAAGGTTGCACTTCATTCCCATTTCCATTTATTCCCTTGTGTTTTTCTCTAATAAGGGCCTACATTTTTCAATTAAAGGTTTCCAAAAAATCAAAATGGTAACAAAAAACAACACTTAGTTCATCTTCCTATCAAACTCTATAAGTTGAACTTTAGTAAGTATTCTATTGAAAACAATTTCATTCTCAATTTAAAATTATTTTTAGATAAAAAACAAGAAGACAATTTTCCCAACTGTTGTCAAAACACAATACCCTTATCCAAACGGTCCCAGCAACATTCGCAAAAAACAAGCAAATAATTATGTAGAACTGATATCACTGCAAAATTAATTTAGTTCATAGATTGATGCAAATCTCTTTTAGTATGGTAGAATCCTAACACAACAGGCAAGTTCTTTGAATTGATATCTCCTGCCATAACTAAAAAGTTTGTGACAGACAGACAGACAGACAGACAGACAGACGACAGACTGACAGATAGAGGGACGGCCTGTACCTCTGCCTTTTACAACGAATAATAAGGCCTATATTATCAAAATGTGTAACATTTGACCACAGTATGTGACTTTGACCCTGACCTTAGAGACCTCAGTCTCACCTAGACACACTGCAAGATAAAGAAGAACACTTGTAGAAAGACATAACAGAATCTCTAGATGCACAGTGAAGTAATGGATTACTTTTTAATAATTAATCAAATTTGTGATCTTTGACCTCACCTTAATTAGCAACCTAAATGTTGCCTCTAGGGTTATGGGTCTTGCATGTTACTCAGCCCCAAATTACAGAGAACAACTGTGGTAGGTTGTATGTCTGTAACTCATTTGTTATTGGAGATAAATCAAGACAGAAAAGTGCTACATAAAAGGGTATATTAAAGTCAAAAACAGCAATAACTCTATTATTGTTAATTTGTTTGCATTGCATTTTGACATGCATCATCTTCTTTTCAATATATACAGAAATACAAACTTTAAATGAATCTGCCCAAGAATTTCCAAAATCTGGCTCCATACACAAAAGTGTGCTTATTTTCAAGTCAAAAAGGGTTTTAACTCTATTCATTTTTGCCATCAATTGTGACAGCATTTGACTTGCATCATCCTCTAATTCATATAAACACTCAGACCTTGTTTAAATGAAATCTGCCAAAGCAGTATCGAGATTTGTTTGGACACAGATGTGTTCTGGACAGATGGAGAGACGGACAAAGTCAAAACTTTATCCCTCCGCCCATGGCGGGGTATAAAATACACTGTAAGGTAGAGCAGTTAAAAAAGAGCATTACCTACCTTGACATATTCAAGGAAAGATAACTGTGAGTATCTGTTGCGGAGGTCAGGTTTACTGAGAATGCTGTAGAGGAAATCTTCAGGCATCATCACATCGCAGTCGTTGGCCATACATGCAATACCTGAAATCAGACAATATGTCAAACTGGGAGCCATGATAAAACTGTTACACTACAAGTTTTTTTGTTTTGCTTCATTCCCATTCAGTTTTTTTTCTCACAAATGAGTAATACTCCAAATGAAGATTATAAAAAAAAAGTTTTTTTTAATATAGATATTTAGTTGATATCAATATTAAGCTCTTTAAGTTAAACCTTTGTTAATATTAAATTGAAAACACTTTTTTTCTCAATTTTAAGGTATTTGTTAGCCCAAAACAAGAAAATAATATCTCAATTTCATGCAAAATAACAAGATTTTTTTTCTAACTTAAATGGCCCTAGTCCCATTCACAAAATGGTGAAACAAACACTGACTAAACATTATGTGTTTATTGCCTTAAAGGGGCATTTTCACAGATATTGGCATGTTTTGAAGTTTGTCATTAAATTCTTTATATTGATAAATGTAAAGTTTGGATTTTAAATTCTCTAGTAAAAAATCAAGAATACAATTTAAACAAGAGGGCCTGAAAGGCCCAAAGTCGCTCACCTGAGATATAGAGAATACTATGCTAGTGTGATTGTGTACTTAAATTTATCCCACATGTGAAGAAAGGTTTACATGGCGAGGCTTGCACAATCACACTATCATAGTATTATATTTATCCTACAATATTGTTTTATTTAATTTATTCCTAAAATAAAAGCAAAAACACATTAAATTAACTGAATCTTACATTGCGTAGTTATATGTATTGTGATCTTTCCTGTTTACAGAAATCGAAATAGTCCTTAAGAATTCCACGCAAAAGAAAAGTAACGAGACAAAATATCGCTATACGCCTCGATTCAAATTTAATCAGCATTCCAAATGTAACACACTCAAGTAGAACACAGACGGTTGTGTTCAAACTACAATTCTTGTTTCAACACTGTAAAAAACCAAAAAACAAACATGGCTCCCGCCATTTTGAAATTTACAAAATATGTAGACACATACCATGGCTAAGTGAAGCATGATTCAGCATTTATTCCCGCCGATATTGTTAATTTTAGTCTTTAAACAACTCTTCTTTTTACACACTTTATACTTACTTACATAAAAGTATTGTTCTACTCACCAAAGTTGTATAATAACCACATCCATGTTTATTTTGGTAATGTTTAATTTGCTTCCATGACGAGTTAAAATTCTAGACAAATTTCTTCATCGCCATCCATCTTTTCCATTTTAAAGCACTGGATGTAAGCAGGCAATTCTTTTTGGATAGACATTCTTTGATCGACTGACAAAGGAAGACTAAACCATCAAAGAAATTACCATTTTAATTCGACATTGATTTTCTTCGAAAAGTTAAAAAACAATTCACTGACACTTTTCTTAAATTTAATCCATGAATTGTTCAACAAAACATCGCGTTATTCGAGTACATTCGACATTTTAACTAAATCGAAAATGCAGTCTCACCAGTTTCATTCCAGTTTTATATCCAAACACTGTGTTTTTTACATTCATAATATTATAACAAGGGCTGTTTGTAAAACATGCATGCCCCCCATATGGGCTCTCCGTTGTAGTGACAGCCATTGTGTGAATATGTTTTTTGTCACTGTGACCTTGACCTTTGACCTAGTGAGCTGAAAATCAATAGGGGTCATCTGTGAGTCATGATCAATCTACCTATCAAGTTTCATGATCCTAGGCATAAGCGTTCTTCAGTTATCATCCGGAAACCGTGTTACTATTTCGGGTCACCGTGACCTTGACCTAGTGATCTGAAAATCAATAGGGGTCATCTGCGAGTCATGATCAATGTACCTATGAGGTTTCATGATCCTAGGCATAAGCGTTCTTGATTTATCATCCGGAAACCATTTTACTATTTCGGGTCACTGTGACCTTGACCTTTGATATAGTGACCTGAAAATCAATAGGGGTCAACTGCGAGTCATGATCAATCTACCTATCAAGTTTCATGATCCTAGGCATAAGCGTTCTTGAGTTATCATCTGGAAACCATTTTACTATTTCGGGTCGCCGTGACCTTGACCTTTGACCTAGTGACCTGAAAATCAATAGGGGTCATCTGCCAGTCATTATCAATCTACCTATCAAGTTTCATGATCCTAGGCATAAGCGTTCTTGAGTTATCATCCGGAAACCATTTTACTATTTTGGGTCACCATGACCTTGACCTTTGATATAGTGACCTGAAAATCAATAGGGGTCATCTGCCAGTCATTATCAATTTACCTATGAAGTTTCATGATTCTAGGCATAAGCGTTCTTGAGTTATCATCCGGAAACCATTTTACTATTTTGGTTCACCGTGACCTTGACCTTTGACCTAGTGAACTGAAAATCAATAGGGGTCATCTGCGAGTCCTGATCAATCTACCTATAAAATTTCATGATCCTAGGCATAAGCGTTCTTGAGTTATCATCCGGAAACCATTTTACTATTTCGGGTCATCGTGACCTTGACCTTTGACCTAGTGACCTGAAAATCAATAGGGGTCATCTGCGAGTCATGATCAATGTTCCTATGAAGTTTCATGATCCTAGGCCCAAGCGTTCTTGAGTTATCATCCGGAAACCACCTGGTGGACGGACCGACCGACAGACCGACCGACATGTGCAAAGCAATATACTCCCTCTTCTTCGATGGGGGGCATAATAATCCATCGTAGACACACACACTCGTAAACTCATTAAAAGACTGCGTACCCAATGACCTAAATGACGCAATCAGGGGTGAAAGGCCAAAAAAAAACTAGTCCCTAAATAATGTTCTTAAAATAAGTGTGAAAGAAACCTGATCTAAAAATAACCGTGGAGAAAATCTTTTTTTATGAGTCGTATTTGTTCTATAAAATCATTTAGCTGTAGGATAAAACAAGATATTATTGGGACAAATCTTCTGACCAAGTTTCATGAAGATCGGAAAATAAATGTGGCCTCTAGAGTGTTAACAATTAAGGTTTTACTATAGCCATATAAGGAAACTACCCTGCCCCCTGGCAGCCCTTTTTTTTAACCAACCGGCATCATTTTTGAACTCATCCAAGATATTATAAGGACAAATCCTCTGACCAAGTTTCATGAAGATCTGAAAATAAATGTGGCCTCTAGAGTGTTAACAAGGTTTTACTATAGCCATATAAGGAAAAATGCCCCGCCCCCTGGTGGCCATGTTTTTCATCCAACCGGCATCATTTTCAAACTCGTCCAAGATATTATCGCGACGAATCTTCTGACCAAGTTTCATGAAGATTGGACAATAAATGTGGCCTCTAGAGTGTTAACAAGATTTTACAATAGCCATATATAGCCAAATAAGGAAAAACGCCCTGCCCCTTGGCAGCCATTTTTTTAAAGCAAAGGTTACGATTTTCAAACTCATCCAAGATATCATTTGGACAAATCTTCTGACCAAGGTTCATGAAGATCGGAAAATAAATGTGACCTCTAGAGTGTTAACAAGGTTTTACTATAGCCATATAAGGAAAAATGCCCCGCCCCCTGGCGTCCATGTTTTTCAACCAACTGACATCATTTTCGAACTCGTCCAAGATATTATTGGAATGAATCTTCTGACCAAGTTTAATGAAGATCACACAATAAATGTGGCCTCTAGAGTGTTCACAAGATTTTACTATAGCCATATAAGGAAAAATACCCGACCCTTGGTAGCCATATTTTTCAAGCAAACGTAACCGTTTTCGAACTCATGCAAGATATCATTGAGACCAATCTTCTGACCAAATTTCATGAAGATCGGACAATAAATGTGGCCTCTGGAGTGTTCACAAGTCAAATGTTAACGGCGCACGACGCACAACACACGACGGACAATAGGCGATCACAAAAGCTCACCATGAGCAAGTTGTGCTCAGGTGAGCTAAAACGAACAAAAAGGTAACCCTCCGCAGGGCTCGAACCACTGACCCCTGGAGTCCTGGAGTAAAAAGTCTCCTATTTAGACCTCTAGGCCATCCTTCCTTATACAATATCAGATGCATTTTATACTTAATATAACCAATCCTCGTAGTTTCACAGAATATAATGACAACAACAGAACTCTCCAAATCATTAATTCGTATCCCGTTGCAACGCTTTATAATTTTCGGGTTTTTAAATCATCAAAAGATGCATATAATCAGTGCCTTCCCCAGGATTTTTTTCAGGCGCCCCGGGGCCGATCGGGGGTGGGTTCGGGAGGGGTGTGCCCTCCCGACGTTGATTTTTTTTTTATTTAACGTGTCAATTCACGTTGTGTGGTGCGTTATAACTCAAAGAAAAACAGCGTCAAAAGACGTCATTTGGTGCGCTATGACTCTTCAAAAAAATCCCCCAGTCATTAAAAAAAATTTTTTTTTATATTGTTTAATTGTTTTAAAACTTTTCCGCACAGATAGTAAAATCCCGACTCGAACGATTCCCCAATACATCCGTTTCAACCCGACTCTATTACTGTATACTTACTATTTTTCAAGTTTCTATTTCTTACCCGATAATCCCGTTTATTCCGTTTTTATCAATCTCTTTCTGGTAAATATTTACGATAAAAGCTTTCAGTTATTTCTTTAACACAAACCTTGCCATTTTTAAGTGACTATTTATAGATTTGATGAAATATTGCCTCTGAATATGCGTCAATCCCCTGACCTGTTGTGTGCTTGTTAAAACGCTCAATACACGCCATTTGTATGCAATAGACGCGACGTTGTACATGCTGCATAATTTTCGCGCTCTTTTTTATTGAGAAAAAGATTCGACACAAAACAAATTTGCACTGCTAATTTGAAGCAAAAATATTTATTGTTGCGGTAACATTTACATTCGGAAGTGTTTCGGATTAAAAACGCGTTAACATCGACTTACGGGAATGGGTTTCGGATTACAAATTTAATTATTTCCATTTGAGATTTCAACAAATATTAACCGTTGCGTTATAAATTCAACGATAATTTGTTTAAACACTTTACGAGTCGAATAACTGTTTTAACGGAATTATGCATGAAATTCACGTTGTCCACGAGGATCACGGCCGGTTGCCATCATCAGTCTTGTAACTATCGATAATCGGACGAAACATTTACAAGTGTGCGTAATTAATTCAACGAAAATTTGTTTAAGCGCATTACGTGTCGAATAAATGTCAGAAAAACGAGATGAATCAGTTCTATAAATGGACATGTTGAAATATACATGTACTGGAATTAAATAAATTGTTGTCACATAATTGTAACCGGGAGTCATTCGCACAACTTACTCGCTATAATAATTAATTGTTTACCACTTGCAATTAATTTCTCGTATTAATTATGAGTCATAGGTAACAATTGTTTACAGTAAAAAGGTGTGATGATGATGCCCGAAACCGTCTTAAATGTTCTGTACTGTACGATGAACTTCACAGTTTGACGACTGGAAAGTTACCAGATACATCCTTGTCAGCATTTAAATGACCGTGTAATGTGGCTAGAATAATCGATACGCGCTTCATGCTATTCTCTTATCAGTGGATTATCCATTACCCCATGTGGTGTTTATGGCGATTACTTGTGAAAGTAGGTACCGAGTGCTCTTTTAAAACAGGGAATATTGATACACTGAAAGGGAAACCTTGATTTTTTTGGACAATCTCCACTTTCTTTTACTGAAGAATACACTGATCGGAAAATTTCAAGCGCCCCGGGGACTCTGATTTCGAAATTCAAGCGCCCCGGCAAGGGGCGCTTAAATGGCCTGGGGAAGACCCTGTATAATGGCTATTTTAGAGCATGGTACATGTTCAGTATTACTGTTTCCTCACAAATATCATAACTAAAACGAAAATTTGCGAATCTGCAGGAACTTTTTTCAATTTTGTCAATTTACCCAAACATGAAAAGGCCCCTTTAAATCACTAGAAGCCATCGAAACAGTGCATAGCAGGCTTCAATATCTATTGATACAGATTATCTTGAAAATCAAACAATCATCATTAAGCAAAGAACATTGATCACAAAAGGTACTAGTGTATCATCTCAAACCTATTTATTTAGCTTGATTGTTCAGGGATTTCAATAGACGCAGAATCCTGCGTTTTGACGCGAGCAAATTAAAAATGACTCATTTTTGACGCAACCCTTTTTTCTGCTGTGCGTCATTTTGACGCGTCGAAAATTTGACCCGTGCGTCAGTCAGTTAGCATCTCGAGTTCAATGGTAATAAATCCCGCTGTGCTCCTAATTGAAATTAATGTATCAGTATTTGAAACTCGGTCTATAATCGAGGGAATACCCCGGGCGTTGTTTATCTTATCTCATCTCTTCCAGTACACATGTCACCGTCTAAATAGTGCGTGCCCACTAACTGGGTAATTAGCAGCAGTGATTACGTGATAATTGATTGACCATCCGATAATTGCAGGTTTTTTGCAGACGGCACTGTTAAAAATGTCGGCAAAATTAATTAAAGTAAAAACCATATTGAACAAAGGTCTATTAATTACGTAGATCCAATAGTAGATCTAAGTCCAGCGAGTTTTGTCAGTTGTTAATCCACCGATAATTACAAGTAACACCCATCTGATATAAACTGGAATCACAGTTCATTTTTATACTAACAAGTAATAATACTACACATAAACATTGAGAAAACACATTTTCTCGATAATATATAAATTATCCGAGTAGAATTAAATTGCTGCGTCATGACCTTCGACATTGTAAATGGCGGACTTAACATTCAACCCGCGTTCAATTCAAAGCTGGCGATTCAAATTGCAAGTAATAGCGATTCAATAATGGAGAAAGCATTAACTGGATTTAACAAACATTTGATAAGGTTTGTTAAACCCGATAACAACAAGAAAAATTTGGATTATTAAAGTAAAACTACTACAGGTAAGGCATTCCAAAGTGTACATATTTCGGACATGTATAGTTTTAGGATAAACAGTAATAGATATACTAGATGTTTCATGTATTTAGATTGTGTTTTGTTAGAAAAGCTATCATAGGGATGATAATAATATAATGACGATAAATATGTGATGAAAAGGTGCTACCGGTACATATCTTAAATTATTTAAATGTGTTAAAAGACTTAAATGTGTTATAACTATAAGGAAGTATATTTAAATGCCAATTCATTAAAATATGTTGTGTTATGTATCATGGTATTGTTATTTAATAAAGCAGTATAACTTTTTAAGATATTGTGTTACTCTTAGAGCATATTTTTATCTAAAAAATTGAATAATACAGACAAAAACACAATTAACGCGCTTCAAAATTGACCCCACCATTTTTCAATTTGACTCCTCAAAATTTCAGTCCAGGGGTCATTGACTCCTGGTTTTTAAAATCTATTGAAATCCCCGGCTTAAGGCTTATTTGAAATGCTCTAGAGTCAGTTTCCTGGGACCAGAACCAGTACTTGGTGTCTATGAGGGAAATCTAAAGAACGCTCCCCCAGTGGGGATTGAACTGTGACCTCCCACTTGCTAAGCGGACGCCATATCCACTACAACACTACGACCTCTAATCTTGTATAATCTTGTAAGTCAGAGGTGCATGAGCCTTGACTTAACAAGAGCACCGCATAACGGGTGCCACGCTTGGCTACAGGTGCAGTTTTGAATAAATGAAAGCTTGTCAGAATTTTATTTTTGTAGAGGTCAGAGTGACCTTGACCTTTGACCTAGTGACCCAAAAATGGGTGTTTGTGTCGTGAAGAACTCATCAAGGTGCATCTACATATGAAGTTTCAAAGTTGTAGGTGGAAGCACTTTGATTTTAGAGCAAAATGTCAAGGTTTTAGCAAGACGCTGACGGCGGACTACACGACAAGCTGTCTATGACAATACCTCGGGCTTTCTCAGAAAAACAGCCGAGCTAAAAGTGAGCATTTCATGGGACTTGAGCTTCTGACAGGAAAGGATCAATGCACTCACCAAGCGTGGTCCCCTGCTGTATCTGGACCTGGCAGTACGAGTCCCAGCATTCCCCACAGAACATGTGACCGCAGGAGAGGTCGTAGAGGTCAGTGCGCGCCACCTGGCTCAGACACACCCCACACACGGCTGACGGGCCAGCTAGCAGCTGCTGGAAATGGCAAACAGTAAATAAATGTGATGCACAGAGAAAACGAGGTTCAATGCCAGTGCAGCCTGCACAGGCTAATCAATGACGACACTTCACACACATTCATTACACCCTCTTTTCTTAAAGCGCTTCTCAAATATTTCAGCAGGAAACCTTATCTGGAAATAGGTTATATACCCCTCTATGTTCAGCTGTCATTTATTCAGTCATCAGCCATAACAGATCTAAGAATTAAATTTACGTCTGTTTATTGGTTTATCAAGTAGATAAATACCATAAAAATACTGTATGTTAGTGAAGCTGCTAAGATGGCGATTATAGAGTCTACAATCTGATGTAAAGGCTATTTATACTATGTTGTGTTAGTTCCAGATGTCATATTCAAGTCTAAGACATAAGATCTCTATGAGACTTTCTCTGAAAAAAAATTTAACAAGAGACTTCTTTAAAACACAAAAATCCATAAAAGCAAAAAGTGTCATCCCTGATTGGTTTGTTCACACTACACAGGCTAATCTAGGATGACACTTTACGCAAATATATAAAGCCATGTTATCCCTGAGTGTGGTTCATATTTACGTTGATCATTACTATTTATGGGTTTCACCAACTACTTTGCACTCTACTTTGCACTCTACTTTGCACTCTACTTTGCACTCTACTTTGCACTCTTCTTTGCTCTGCAATGGCAGTAAATATTCTGTAAAAATTATTGTAAATGTGTCCAATACAAAAAAGTTGTTCAACTAAAATCATTTATGAGTAAAAGAAAGTGGAAATAGTATTTGATATTTGCACAAACCTGGTTCTTGGTTTTGGGTATAACCTTTGAATCTACCAGCAACTTAGAAGGATTTTTGGAATGGCTGAAAAGTAAGCAAATCATTTACAGAACATTCACCATGTTTGCAGGACTAAAGAATTTTTTTGAAGTGTAGCGTATCATCAGACAAGGGACAAAATTGTCACAAAACCAGGTTTTCATTGTGAAAAAAAAATCTGATAAAGGGAGAAAACTCAAACTGAACTTTTGAAATGAACAAACAAAATTAACCCCCTTTGTAAGTTTGTTTTCAAAAAAAATCTATTTTTAGTCGTGGCGACCTTGACATTGGAGATATTGATGTGATTCTTTCGTGCGACACACCGTCCCATGATGGTGAACAAATGTGCCAAATGATTTTAAAATCTCACAATGAATGACATAGTTATGGCCAGGACAAGCTCATTTATGGCCATTTTTGACCTTTGAACTCAAAGTGTGACCTTGACCTTGGAGATATCGACGTAATTATTTCGCGCGACACACCGTCCAATGATGGTGAACAAATGTGCCAAATGATTTTAAAATCTGACAATGAACGACATAGTTATGGCCTGGCCAAGCTTGTTCCGCCCGCCCGCCAGCCAGCCAGCCCGCCTGCATTCGCCAATCTAATAACCAGTTTTTTCCTTCGGAAAACCTGGTTAAAAACCTGGTTAAAAATTGAACATTTAAATTTTTAGACATGTGCAAAATATTGCACAGAAGATACATGAACATACATAACCAAGCACATTAACCCTTTACCACGTTTATCATCATACGTAATTTGACGCATTGTAGTCCCTTAGAAATTGTAATTTAATTAAAGACCTTTCTTACTCGATTCAAATTTTTAGGCTTCATTTCTAACCCTTAGATACTGATGAGCAGCAAACAGCATACAAACCTAAACAGACTGGGAGTTACTCGCAGACAGATCTGGTTTAATGCTGTTTGCACATTTTCACTTTGTTTCTGAGTGGCAAAGGGTTATTACTAGTCTATGAATGTGACTCACCATTCAATCACAAATTCTTTCTTCCAATTGTGTGCATGAAGCAACATTTTGGCTAACGATGGTTTAATCTGAAATGGTTGAAATAAATTATAATATAGTACATTTAAAGCACTTTGAAGCAAATTTATAAAAAAAATTGTCAATGTAACGTTAAGTTCAATTCAAATGAAAACAAGATATGCATTTGTCAGAAACACTATGTCCTCTACTGCGCCTATTTTTATTTTTTTTATCATTTGGCAGGTTCAGATAATTATCTACCTTTAAAGCTTATTACTTCATTTGGATTTGTTGTTTTTTACCTTTTACCTTGAAGGATGACCTTGACCTTACCATTCACCACTCGAAATGTGCAGCTCCATGAGATACACATGCATGAAAAATATTAAGTTGCTATCTTGAATATTGCAAAAGTTATGGCAAAATGTTAAAGTTGGAGCAAACAAACAAACAAACCAACCAACAGACAGGGCAAAAACAATATGTCTCCCACTATAGTAGTACAGAAAAGTATGTAAAATGTCAAATAGATTTCCATTTGTATATTGATTTACTGGTTTTCATGTGTTTCTGTCTACATGTACATGTGTTTCTTAATACAAATCAACAACTTACTAAAACTTAAAAAAGCTGTCTTTAAATGATTGTTGTTTTAATTTTAAAGCAAACAACATAATATTGTTAAAAGTATGTTTTTGTTATGCATTATATCATTAAGAATAACAATAGAAATTAATAACAACAAAACAAGTTTCAACCTAATTTTTTGTGTGAAAATCTTAAAAAATATGTTGTTGTATTACAGTAGAAAAGTGGTACTGATGAATCAAACCAACCTTTTGTGAACTACATAGCACCTCCACTTCTTCATTTAAGAACCGCTCCACATCTTCCAACTGCAACAGTTCAAATTCAAAATACTCGGGGTCGTCTGTCTTCTTGGGTTTATCAATGTCAAGGTCGTTGGTATCATTGTCATAGTAACCACAGTAATCGTCGTCCTCATCCATGTGGTCTGAGAGGTCTGTGTCTGAATCATGGTCAGACTCCCCACTGTTCATATCGTCTGACATGCTGGCAGCTGGTCTGAAAATTATGGGACCATTAAAAGTCATGTTCTTAATATGCTGTCAAGGATAATCAGAGACAACACTTTCTGCTTTTTGGAAACATCATCTAAATGAAGTCTGCTCAAAACAAAAATCAAGTTTAGGTTGATATTGCATTCCCTGATAAGCCTAATTAGACTTAACACACATGCATTTAGACCAATTATCCCAGATCTAAGCTCATATTAAGTAGCCTGATAAAAGGCTGCAGATGGTTATTATTAATATGGCATACATGCAGACAAGCACCCTCCACAATTTTACCCCCCTCCCCAACGTAAAACAATGCATTCATGGTGATAATGATCATGAATAAATTATCACAAAATTATTGACAGGCTATCAGTGTTCTTAGTAGCAATACTTTAGCCACATGTCAACACAAGTTCCATATCTTCATGTAAGTGTTGCAAGTGTAAAATGTACTTTGCACGTTGTATTAGTTTATAAAAAGGTTATTCACAACTTTCAAATAAGGTGTGGGGAAAAATCCCATTTTAGAAAAGCATCTGCCACTAAAGTGACATGGGTAGTGCATGACAAAGGCTGAATCATCACTTCAGATAAATAATCTGTATTCGAATAATCAAGGATGTCATAAAATATCCATACGTAACAACAACAACAACATTTATTGTGTGCATACAAGCTTAAAGCTCACATTATATATGCATTTTACAATTTATACATAATAGTAGAAGATAGAAGTTAGACGATAGTGTTATAAACCAGTTAACATGGTAAGATATGAAGAGAATAAATAATTGCATCTAATATTGCAACTGTGCATCTAATATTTATTAATAGATACAAATAATACATAAATCTTATCATTATACAATTGTTTTATTAATGACCTGAAACATGATAAAAATAAGTACATGCACAATTGTTTTTAAGAACAATAAAATAAATGGGAAACACATTCATTTAAAATAGTTTGTTTTGTTAGCAAAGGTGAATAATATACCATTTTAAGAAAATAATGTTGTGTATGTTGTGAGATGTATAAAACTACATTAACATTAATTCAGCAATAAAGCTCAGGCAGGTTCATAGCCAACACATTTGAAAATGAGCATTTATTTTATGCTTTCCGGTGGTTTATAGAGAAATATCAGTGAATTAAAACTGATAATTTCACTGTTAAAACAGTGAAAATTATCAGTGAAAATTATCGATAATTTTCACTGTTTTACCGGCACTATTTTTCTTACCCCATTGTGACCCCCACGCATTCTTCCACCAAGAGCGAGAACTCTTCGATGAATATTTATATCAACATACGGAGTAACTTCCCTTGAACATACATGTACACACTGTTAACGTTATTTACGCTATAAATAGACTCCGCATATTTATACGACAACATGACATAAACAAATTGTGTCATCATATGATTATTTATTTTTTAAATGATGTTATCGGTGTTTTTTTCTTTTCACTTGATATGTGTTGCATTGTAAATACAAAAAAGTTATTGTTTAACGTTTGTTTTCTTGTGAACTATTTGCAACGCTTATTGAAAAAGCGGTTATGATATTTTGGGGCGCCCAAAGGGAAATTGGTTTGAATGGATTGGCAAACGTATAAAATATCAATTTGTGAGCATAAAATAAAAAGAAAATTTGTTGGATTGGGTGGAATATCGATTTTAATTCACTCGTGATCATAGAAAAATATATTTTCTATGATCACTCGTGAATTAAAATCGATATTCCACCCAATCCAACAAATATCCTCTATTTATTTCATTATGCAAGTAATGGTTTATCATTTCTGTTTATTTTTGCTGGAAATTATTTCGCAAATGTATACATTGTTGGCCATCTGCCATTAGTGCCGCTTTTTTCCTTTGTTAGGTGTGCATATAACAGTCAAATCCAAACTAGGCAAATTTTTACAGGACAGTAGGTCTTGTAAAACAGGAACAAATACAGGACCTCCTCTTTTTTTACAGTACCAACCGGCTACAGAATATAATTGTAAAATAACTTGGTTTCATTGCTGGGATCAAGGTGTTTATGATATAAAATGATAAATGATTAAAAAGCTATTAATTTCAAGGTCACACATTTGTATCTGAAGTTAGTTCAATAATAATACACGCCATACATGGTACTAGTCTTGTTTAGTTAAAAGTTGAAACATATCCAAAAAAATGTTTTTCAAAACGAAAGTATCCTATACTTGTTTACCTAAGCTAACGCTTAGCGCGCATGTCAGATAGGAGTCTGGACAATAGCGACTAGGCTGTCATGAATTTGGACCATCCTGACCCGCAAACGTATTAAAAATGAAATCAGGTGCTCTCAGAAAATTCTGTCAGCAGAAAGAGCGTTGGTACGGAAAAGCACGTGTATAAAGATGCTATCGCTATTTTTTTCAACTCATAAAACTTTCAGAGCCATAAACATATTCAAACCAACGAATTTGTTCTCGTTTTTTATACCAGACAATCGGTCCTGTTAATTTGACCGACAGGCTGGACCTTACAAAATTTTACAGGACATGTCTGTCGGTCCGGCCATGTTTGGCTGAGAATGCATATATAGATATATTGGACATGCTATTCATTTTCTTTTGCGTTCATGGTGCAAAATTAACATTAGCAATTTTCTCATTCACATTATGATACTGCCCATTGCTCTTTCAAGATTATGTAATGATAAGCGGTTTGTGCTAAGCGCGATCTTATATTTTGCTTCATTTACTCAATCTAAGTATGATTCAAGCCTAAAATGGTGTTTTAATAGGCATTAACATGAGAGACTTTGGGAATTTGCCATTTGGCTATGCCATGTTTGTGTATAAATGTCCTGTGCCAGTATTTTTTGTTTACAGCAGTGTAACTGTAGTTCAGTAATATTTTGGTTGACTTACCGACCTAAAACAAGCACCCCAGATTTGGATGACACTAATTGGAAATGATTAAGTTGCCCCGTGAAAAGTTTATATTGTAAAACTATAATTCTTCTTAATTATGCTGATAATTTAATGATTGATGTGTTGTTTTCTTTAAACTGTTGATTTATAACGTCAGTATATTTATTTTCCTGTGAATTTTCTTTAGCATGACCAAAAATGATAAATTCATGTGAAATAACATTGGTCCTGAAATTTGGCAATAAAAGTCCAGATGTAGTGTGAACAGAACTGTGCCAATAAAGCTTAGATTCCAACTTAATTAAACATCTTTATGACATACACACACACAATCTAAAAAATGTTAGCACTAAAAATATCGACGAACGTGAGAAGTGTGAGTGGTGTGACTCTTGGCCGTGATTCTTGACAGTTTCTTTTGTTTACAAACAAAATCATAACCAAGTGTCAAACATTTTCCTTATTTATGAAATCAAGTGATATATGAAAAACATATATACTTACGTTTACTTCACAGTTTACGATTGAAATATTCTGTCAGATAAAATATTTACGGACAAAGAAAATTAAGGGTTTTGTGAATAAATCAAGTGGGTCATCTGCAGGAAGTGACGTCTGACCTATATTTGGACATGTTTGCTAAACTACGTCTTTTCCGTACAAAGACGTTGAAAGGTTACTCACCAGTAAATCACACTGTTTGTAAATGGGCATATATACTCTGGTCCCCGATCTTCACGTTTGCTATACAGTGTTAAAGGTTGTATCAACCAAATATCTAACAGTTACTGTTCAACACAGCATTACGACATTACATTATGTTATATGCTGATGTGGTATTTGAAACGAGTTAGCGGTCTCCAGCGGTATCGATGGAATATCGATTTCATTTCACGAGTGATCATATAAAATAATATTTTCACGAGTGGCGCCGCCATGAGTGAAAAATATATTTTCTATGATCACGAGTGAATTAAAATCGACAATCCATCTAATCCAACAAATTTTCTTTTTATTTTATGCTTTTTTCACCGTTTATTTACATTTCAAAAAGATTTAACTGGATAATGTCGCTGGATTTAAGACGTCATTTCGTCAAAAAACAGTAAAACAGTGAAAAATATCGATATTTTTCACTGTTACTTTTCACTGTTTAAAACAGTGAAATATCAGTTTTAATTTTCTGATATTTCTATATAAACCACCGGAAAGCATAAAATAAAAACATATTATTTAGTTATCTTTGTAGTTACAAAGCCAACGCTTTGACTTAACAGCAAAACTAAAACCTTTCAGATACGAATAAGAAACAAAACTTAATGTTATATACCGTATTACGATCACTTTGTTCCAAAATAAAGATGTATTTTAATTATCAGGAAATCTTCTTAATTTATAAAGGTATTTACGAACTTGACTCGATGGAATATGCATGTAGTAAAATTACTGTCTTTCTAAAAGTTTGTGGTGAGATAAATGATAATTTGTTATTTGTTATAGACAGAGCTAAAATAAATAAATGCAATACTTTTGTTTTACCACATAAAATGAAAGCATTGAGATCATGGTCTTAACTTTAATACCTCATTTTTTAACAGTGGTTGTGCATGTGTTTTTTTAAACTTTAGGTCGTTCTATGTTGGGGCATCCGCACGGCATTCTATACATACACCGTGACGTACATACACCTTGGTACTTACCGCTTCACGCATCGCAATATTTGCGATTCAGGTACAGTTTATAATCCCCATCGTATTTAAACACTTGACGGTTAGTCCATATAATTTATAGTATTGTGTTACGCCTTAAACCGAAAAGTAAAATTCATGTTGGACTGACAGTGACACAAGTTCTTTAAAGTACCAATGCTGCTTTGCGGAAAATAACACAGTCCAATATGACCCGATGTCATATTAAAAAACGATAACAGTGCGTCGATGATCCAGAGGGGCCCTGCACTTTAAGCTTGCCACTGTGTTAACAGCCCACTTATACAAAGCTTAAACTGCCCCTTATAATACTATGTATACGATTTTCAATCTTGCTTAATATATGTCCATGTTAACAAGAAAAGGATTGCGCTCGACTTGAGTCAATTCAATTACATTAGCCTTCTTATGGGTGCAGAATTCAAGTCAACAAATTCACTGGTTGCTACGTATTCAAGTAAGGTAGATTTTTCGGAACGCCGTAAGTTTCTGAACATTTTAGCAGTGATGGCTTCAAGTTAATCACTCTAGTAATGTATTATTTCAATATAGTATGCAATACTTGATAAGTGGAAGAATCGGAATAATATGTTCTTTCATATTAAGTTATAACCCACGTTCATGAATAATTTGCAATACTAATTTTGTAAGTCTCATCTTTACCCATGATCGTGGGTTATAGGACAAAAAAATAGCATATACACATATTAATTAGATTCTAACGCGATCAAATTATATTGTGAACAGCTTACAATTAAAGAACCAAATAGTTTAGATGTAATTAGAACACGCACATAAGAAATGTTTTTACATCACAGGAAGCATCAATTGTGATTTCGTAACAATCCTAAACAGTTCGGTGCTTTATAAATCATATAAACAAGAACTTATTGTTGTCTCTTAACAAATAGTTATTAAAAATGAACCTGAAGTCATAAAATGTTGTTATTTGTTTAAGGCGAAGTCGTTATGAACAAAATTACCAAAGGTAGTATTTATGTTGATTTTCGTTAACTTTTATGACGTTGATCGCTTATGTAAATATAAAAATATATCGTACTATAAACGTTCATAACCAGAATTCAGGGCGGTTGATTTTAATTCTAAAGGACCATTGTTCGAGCTTTTATTAAAGTTTGAAAACTATTCTTATTATTCAGAAATCTAGCAAAATTGAAATTAATTACATTTAATGACACACTTCAAAAGATGCCTCAATGTTTGAACAAATTTCTTTAAACTACAAATTTAAGAAAAATTTAAATCATTTAACGCCGTAAAGAACAAATGAATTTACAAAGAAAAGAATCAAAATTTCGTTTATATTGATTTTATAATAGTTGACTATTAGTTTTTTTTACAGAAACTTCCTGTACTTTGTTCGACCTTTCCAAGTTAATTGTTCCCTATATTGATCGATGACAATCCATTAAAGGGCTGGGCAATGCAATGTTTAGGCATTTACATCTTTTGTTATTGTATTGAGATCTGCTTTATGATGCAGGTGAGGCAATTATAAACGTTCATGTTAATTAAACTATGACCATTTATAATTAGCCGCCTACATTAAGTTTAGGTATTTCAGGTCAGGAATACAGATATGTTCTCGGAACCACGCTATTTTTCGTTTTATTAGGCGACAGTCGGCATATGAAGTTATGTCAAATATAGGTAAACAAATACCAGCAATACGAATGTTAATGTACGTGTTGATTTTTGAAATACATTTAAATCATTCAAGTTTGTTAGCAATAGTAAACAAAGTAATGAAACGTTGATAGACTTCTTATACGAAAATATTTACCCTACTGTTATCAACAATTCTATTTATAAATTATACATTTAGTTAATATGCAAGTTGAAAAAGCGTAAGTGTTAAATTTTCATTAACAAACCCTTTGAACGTTTTACGACCTTTAAACATATAGACTGCCATGACATGCACTGTTAACGTTTAAAATACAAACAACACACTACAAAAAGACTTGTCATTTCTTAATATAATAATTTAACTTATTATTAACTTAAAATAATTAAAACGCGAATACTTATAATACGTGTAGAATGACTGGTTCCCTTAATTGTCCCTTCTGTCGAGAAAAAGGTGAGATTGTATATGCAAATCAGCCCAAACTGTTGGATACCAGAAGATCTCTCATTGATGCCAATGAGGGGAAATTAAACTAATGGGAAGATGCAAATTGTCATTTCAATTAGAACATCTCACAGTTGTACATGAACTTTTAGTGGGTGATATTGCTGAATCGTATGGTATTTTAGGAATGGACTTTTTAGATACATGTATGCAATAAGCCTCAATTAAGGTGCCAAAGGTAATGTTGAAAACAAAAATGGGTAAAATGGCATTGTACAAGTATCAGTCTATTTTGTGCGCCCTCATTCAAACACCAGAATCTATCATTATACCCTCTAGTTCAAAAAAGTACATTCCAGCCTTTATCAATGACAATTGAAAGTCTGACTTCGTGCTAGATCCTACAAATAATCACTGAGGTACATGCCTTTTTGTTGCAAGTACACTGGTGGATACAACTGTAAGTAAAACCATAATTTCTGTTATGAATGTGATTGATGCTCCAAAAGTTGTAAAAAAGTTGTCTCCTGTGGAGGATATTGTCCGAGGTTCGCCTTTAAGTTCTAAATTAATTGGTGAAACCTCTGTATTGCTGGATCATTTGAAATAACTATTGAGTTCAGTTTTGAAAGAGGTTACTTATCAGCAAAAGACTACAATGAATGATATCGCAGCTTCATTTTCTGACACCTTTGTAGTCTGCCGTACTGTCCGGGATGATGACTATTAGTTTGTCCACATTTTCCCGCCTATGGAAAGAGTTGTGTCCCAATATTGTATTAGCTATATTGTGTCTTGTTATGGCATATACATGTATCTTGGCCAACATCAATTTAACTCGTGTAAGACTCAACGAAGCAACTCGTATTATTTACTAACGGACGTTATTGAATCGGTATTTAAAAGCATGAGCGAGAATATACATGTAATATAACATATTGTGATCAGATTGCACCCGGGCGCACTGCATAACAGAAGACTGAAAGTCAGAGACAGATCACGATCAGATACGAATGAACAATCGTGACTATCATGATGGGTAGCAAGATAGTAGGAACCAGGCGTAATGATAATTATTAAAAACAGTGCAATCGTATATTTACTCATTTAATGCTGTACGTTTCAACAGGTTTAAGAGTATTTAGATATGTTAGGTATCGTATTGACTCAAAATGTAGTTCTATACAGTTCATTGATTAAAAGTGACTTCAACATTGCCGATGGATCATATTAGATCACGTTTTTATTACCATTACCCTCCTCCTCCGCCACCTCCTCCTCCTCCTCCTCCTCCTCCTCATCATCATCATCATCATGATTAATAATAATAATCATAATAATAACCATAATATTATTATTATAGTGGAAACAAGTCCAATTAGCCTATCATCCCTGTCAAGACCTATCTCCCTGGAACTGCTCGTGACCGTGGATCTACCGAAGAATGAGGAGGATGAGAAGGAACCTTACCTCACTGGACTGGACTTCCTATCGGACGGGAGACTAGTAACCGTGGATAACTATAACTGCAAATGCATAGTGAATGAGCTGCTGCAGAGACTATGAACATCTCACAAGTTCAATACAAAATCATCAGATGTATTATGCTTCTCATCAGATGAATTTGCTGCAATGCTTTGAAAAGGTAAATTAGTGTGTCTTCTGTCTGTGAGTAAAGACAATGCAATGCTGACGAGGATAATCAACACAACAAACAAGTTCTACTCTATATTCGCGAGTCTCCGTTACGCATGGTCGTGAGTTCATACGATGATCCCTGTCCTGCCAGAATGTTTTCAGTGGACGGTGTGGAGTCTGACTTTGATCACGTGACGTTTCCTGTAAAGACGTACAAAATAGATGTTAGTATGTGCACGTATGTCGAGTCTAAGAACACGTTATAGTTCTTACCGACATGGACGCTCATGCAGTGTACATGTATGAACGACACCCTGATTGGCACAACTATAGCAGTCATCAATAAAAACATCCGGGAACCATGTAGTGCATGTGTAGGGCCTGACGACACAGTTCTGGTGTGTAGTAAGAATAACCATGACGTCGCGCACCTGACTGTTGGTGGTGACGTTCTTGGTTCCTACCCTTTGAATTTGAAGTTGCCGCACAGCTGATCTAAGGATAGCACAAAGCTGGCGGTGTCCAACAGCGCCACAGGAGCCGGGAAACTTCAGTTGTACAAGATATCACCGCCAATGAGTTAGGTGAATAGTAAGATATTATCCATGTGAGCATGGTGTCCACACACATATTGTATACTAACGTGTGTGTGTGGTGATAATAGTTCAACTCGTAATACCGATAAGTTATAATGAAATAGTGATGTTACTAGTTTAAATCGATAAAAAATATTTAAAAAAAGATAAAAAAAGATTTCGAACTGCCTATGTAATGTGAATTTCTTATTTTATAAATGTGTTTTAATACATAACTTCACGAAATGTTTTAACAATTTTAATACTTTAAACATATTGTGTATGTTATAGTATTTTAATTCTTATTACATGCAACTTAACTGGTGTGTTGTTTAGCGCGTAAAATAATGGCAAATGCTTATTAATATTTGAAAATCTCTCTAGAACTGAACATTACTAGGCCTATGTTTGCATATTGTTGCGATCGGTGTGTCACGTTTATCCAAAAGAATACTTATTTGTGTTGATCCTACATAAGCCCCAAGCCCTATTACTATCAATAAACGTCGGTTAGAACTTAAATAATTTTCAGCGTGTCACGTCTGAAAATGGCCTTAGAAGCCAGCATCTTTTAAGTGTAAACGATAAGTTGTTTATTTCCTTTTTTGTTCTTTTTTTGAAAACAAAATTAAGCAAAACGATAATATTAAATAAGTGATAGCAAATTTAATTAATCTTACCTTTGTTACTATTTTATTTTAAAATGAACACATGTTTGCACTCTATTACATTATTTAATCGTGAATTTGCTGGGGCAGAGACAACACACGTTTTAACTTAAAACCTTCTAACTTTGAACGTTCTGGTCCCATCAATAAACATGAATGATTTAACCGAGAATACACTTTAAGTAGTCAGCACATCATACTCAATGTTAAGAGTTTTGTTTTGATTTTGACCGAGTTTTTACTCTTCTACGCAAGATCTTTATTTTTGTTCTCCAATATGCATTTCATATCGTTCATTTTAGCATTTCAATTCATTACTAAGCTTCGGATTAAAAATACATATTTATAGATGATAATCCAAGCACGGAACAGAACCTTGAGCGATTAGACTTCGTCAAAATTACCTGGAAATTAACAAGCGTATGTTGGGTCGAATAGCTTAAATAGGGAATCGACATCTAAACATGTATCTTGTATGTCAATAAATATTTGAATTTTTGCTGCGTTTTCATACGACATTATCAAAAAAGTATGAACAAACAATTTACAATGCAATTATAAGTATTTTACAAACATAACCATAACAATGTTTTTGTACTTTGTTTTATCACATGATATACCCTGTTTCCAAAATAATACAACCATTACATATTTTTTTATATTACACATGTGTAATACAACATTTTAAAGCGTTTTCATTGGCTTAGTTTTCGTTTATTGACCAATCGCATTTTGTTATTTTGCTTTGTAAAAGCCGAGGCATTCAAAATGACGTCAGGAAATGTAAACAATATTCGAGATTTATCATCATGTTTGCGTAAATATTTATTTATTTTGTTCATTTAAAAGCATGTGATAAAACAGATCTGACACTCGTTGTCATATCATACCATATTTTATTAAACTCGCCCAGGAAATTCGTTAGTAAGCTCGCCAAAGGCTCGCTTACTGACAAAATTCCTGAACTCTTTTAATAAAATATGGTATGATATGACAACTCGTGCCAGATCCTATATTTATTTGTCCTGGAAATGCTATATTGTTTTTTTTTAGCAACACGAAGTCGTTTGTAGCATTATTTGTGTCAATAACTAGTGTTAATGTTGTTTTTGTATCACGGGTGCAAACATGGGTTATATGACCAGTTTATCCATGGCAATATGCTAATAATGGATATGTTTGCATGATATTAAACTGTGGGCCTGATAATATTTCTTAGAGTGTATGGAAAAATACTGTGTCTCAGAATTATAATTACTAGAGACAATAAATGGACCAAAATGCAGCTAAATCATTTTGGTAAGCTTTTAGAATAATGTTTTGCTTGTTTAAGAAAAAAACGTGACCACCAAATATTAACTTAAATGACGACAATAAAGCATCATCTTTGTTTTTTTTGTTTACAGTAAGAGATTTTGTAATAAAATCTTTGCCAAAAAGGAGGTTTGAGATTATTGCTATACACCGAATTCCTAACAGAGCACTGAAGTGTTATTTGGTCCTTCCAACAGCACAGAGGGTCGCTAGCATACTTCCATATGAGAAAATCAATCAACTTGACCCATCAATCAACTCGACCTTTCAACTACAATTTCTATCTTATCTAAGGTTTCCACTTTGCTCTCAAGCATATTTACAAAGGCAAAACCGATCTCTAAGTGACAATGAATAACATGATTCCAACAATAAAAGTTTGAAGATTCAACTTCACACATTTTGATCATTACTTTTTACATACATCGAAACTGCATGATAAAGTAAAAAACTGCATATAATCAGTTATAGTACGTCACATGCAGTACAAAGTGAAAAGCAAATGCAACTGTTCTAATTCTGTCTTTCAAAATGCAGAACACTGTCTGGTGTTCATTACTTTAACCGTGGACACTCAAAGCATGCAATTAACCAATAATCACGTATCGAACCTCAAAAAACGATGTTATTAGTAATGTTGAACAGGGAATTGTAGGACAAGTTTTCTTTAGTCGTTATTCAGTCGGGGAACAATCAATCACACCGGTAATTGACAAATGTCAGGGGGCATGCGTATACGAGAGCTTACCGGGTTTAACTGAGATTAGTCGCAACTTACTTCCAAGATGGCGTCGTGTTTGTGTTTTTCGTAAAGTAGAAGCGGATATTTTCACTTGGTGAGCCACTTTGTATTTAATTTTTCTTTACTGAATACGCCCTTTCGGCTCTACGGTGTTTGTGCTTTCCTCGGTTTTTGCATATAGAATGTTAATAAGCTTTTTTCAGTAATATTTTAATTTTAAATTGCATGACGTGTCGCCCTTATTCGGATATGAACTTTTATTTAGCTATTCATTGACTGTATTTTCAGATGATGCAGGTTATAGGGCGACACTATGTTCATTTTTCGTTGCAGTATATGTAATTAGGGATTTAAAATTAGCGGAGGACTGAAAAGCCATTACCCATTCACGGACCACATAAGTTTATGTAGTATATCATAGAAAAAAATCCCTCAACAGCGCCTGACTAAAACAGCCAATTAAAACACACGAACCAAAACAACATGTACAGCCGATGTTTGTAAACTTTTATTTTAATTTTATTATGTCTACAAAGACAAGTCTGACATATAATTGCTATGAGTGCTACTTAATTACACTTTTCGTTCAATATGTGTCTTTTTAAAATAAAAATATACCATTATCTGTGTTACGTCATTTCTTCCCGCTTATATGCGATAAAACTATAATATTGAAGTACACATATAAACCTCATTAAAGATGGGTAGGTATTTCGTGTCACGCTCTTTAACATAGGAAAGCGCTTTTTGTCGTTTGGAAGTTATGTCCTGTCCCAAAATGTGATTAAAAGGATTTCAGTTCCAAAAAGGGGATTAAATCATTTTTGGCAATAATTTAGATATCAGAGATAAAACGGCGTCGAAAAATAAAATACTCATGATTTAAGCTATGTTTTACTGTACCTTTACATCAATACGTACTGTGTATTACAAGAGAAAATGACATCTGTGCATCCAATTTTTCGAAAGTCACGTCAGTAGATAACATATTTGTGGACAGTTTTCCTTCAATAACTTTTTGATCCCGACGTCTACGATCTTGAAACAAAAACTCGTCGGAAGCACACACATCGTAGAGCCGAAAGGGCGTATTCATTTAAAAGAAATATAAATACAAATTGGCTTACGAGGTGAAAATATTCGCTAGTCCTTCACTAAATAACACAAAAACGACGCCATCTTGTATGTTAGTTCCAGCTAACTCTTTTAAAACTGATACGCTCTCGTATGCCACCCAACCCCTGCATGTTATTGGACAAAACGTAAGCGACTTATTAGCGTCTTGTAGGTGAATAACTTTGCCCCGAAAAACAACAGCGCACCATCTTGTTTTTCGTCACTGGTCATGAAAAAGCTATTAAACTAGAACACACTATTTTACGTTTACACATTTTATTTTGATATGAACGAAGGAGTACAAAGAGGTTCAAAGGAATGAATGAAAGGGGCACGAGAATGTTAGCGTCTTTGGATAATTGAAAGCAGCATAAAACTTCTCTTTATTTCATAATATCATTATCATACTATGCTACCTGTTGTAGTCTACCCGGTGTTATAAAAATCACGCACAGCGTGTACAACACACTATGGAGCATAATCAAATAAGATTAACAGTAGAGGCAACTCTTACGGGATCTAGTATTCAGTATAACACAGTAATGTCCCTTTAACTATTTCTTGCAGTTGAAACTATGTAATACTTCCTATGACCAAACCAGAAACCTTCACTGTCGCCTATTCCCAACGATCAACGGTTCTGCCGTGTATCGCATTGAATGTCGTGAAGCGATTAAACCTAATTATACCTAATACCAACCTTGGTGTTCGTCCTTGACACGATATTCGTCTTGGTTCAAATACACAATCCCCCAGTGGTATCACTATGTAAACCTTAGGTTATATAATTAATTATAAATCGCAGCTCAATACTTAGTCTTTGAAACCTTTTTTGCGGAGAAAACATTAAAATCTTGTTAGATGCGAAATAATTTGTATATGACAATTTGTGTCGAAAAATCCACAGTCATGACAATTAACGCAGAATTACCCACACTAAATGTCCTTTCTTTTCTGTACAAGAAAGCCTAATGTCATGTAAAGCATGTTTCTTAGACGGTATTTACAGAATATACAGTGGAACTATATATTGTTGTATTATATTAGTTAAATTAATTATTTGACAATAGCCCACAATGATTTCCTTCTTTTCCGAAAGAAAAAAAAGTTGCATAACGTGTTTTTACATGATATAAACACCACTGTAGAACATACGACATGAAAATCAATCTCAATGCATACAATAACAGCAATAGATGCATTTTGTGGAGATAAATGTAAAACTGCATAATCCATGCAAATGTTCATCAATTCGGAGTACAATTGGATAGGAATTCTTCGATTTTGATATTTAGTGGTTTTGTTTTACTTGCAAATCTAACCATGTAAATCGCCCGTACGATGATTTTCTTATCAATACGTTTGATATATAGAGAATAACAGGTTACTGCCTGATCGTTTTGTAATATATCAGGCGAGGTTTAGAATAAAATAACGGCGAGGCTTGCCGAGCCGTTATTTTATTCGTGCCGAGCCTGATATATTACATAACGATTAGGCAGTAACCTGTTTTTCTGTTTATCATACCACTGACACCACTCACCCCGTTTTTCAAGAAATAATGAAAAAAAATCGCTACGCCCTGGAGCCGCTGCATTCATTAATCGCGTATTAATCTTTCTAAAAATAGCATTGTTCTGCAACACGAAAAGTAGCGCCATTTAATGTAATTTAATAAGGCTGTTTCTTTCTCTTTCTTCTTTAATTCGGCAAAAAAAATTTAAGCATCAATAATTTATTACACAAAATAAAAGCATATATTATACATTTTAAAGGCGAACTTGATAACCGTTGTAACATGTCAAGGCAAGTGCAGTCGCTCACAGTCACGCCTTCGCATAGTCAATATAAATTGCCGCCTTAGAGTCTTTTGATGATTTTTGCTTTGGCAGACTCTTGGCGTCAAAAGTCCACTCTATCTTCTTAATAGCGAGAGTTCCGACACGAATTTCGGTCGCATCATTCCTGAATTTAAATACACACATATTTGTGACTATTATGGAAGAACGTTGCCTAAATAGTATTTATTGAGCAAAATATATCAAAATTTACCTGTTAATAAACTATATTTCGAGTTTGTTTCATCCAATATAAATCCTTGTATAGTAAAGGGTTCATGTTATCTCCCTTGAACTGGAGGTTAAATTCAACTATGTTTGTAACTGAGTTCGAACACAAAAATTAAGTGTGCAATATGCGCAAAACAGTAAGAAATGAAATTGAAAATAGTAAGAAGATGAAGCAAAAAAAGAATTATAACTATTATAACTCAAAATATTAGAATCGACAGTAACAAAATACCCCAAAAGTAAAAGGTACGAAATAGCAATGGTACGAAATAACAACAACAACAACAATGCTAAAATGGCTGCCTTTGAGAAAATGATCGCTCCATGTCTATGATTTTAAATGTAATACAGGTAATTTTTGTGATCTAAGTTCATATTTGTCAAACAAAAGGTAGATTTCAGATATATACACTTGTAAATACTGTTATTCCCATAATAATATTGTATTTATTTTTCGTTATGGTTTTTACAGACCGGAGTTTCAGCGTTCAGATTTATTCTGAACGCGAATTATTTCAGCTAGTCTTCGCAGTGTGTCAACAAGTGTAAAAGAATTGAATGATGTTTTTATTAGAATTTGGAATATATACTGCGCGTTTGGTTTACTGTGGTGGTTGTGCGTAGATATTGAGGTTCTGCAGGTTAAGTACAGCTCCAAAAACATGCCATTTATTGGATTACGGCCAGGAAACTGTGCTTGTGAAACTGCCGTGTGGGTGGGGAGAGAAATGTTCATTTCGAAATTGTTGACATAAGTGAATGAAGTAGATGGAGTTGCAGTAGAACATGCTGCCAAAAGGTTTGAACATCTTTTTGAGTTTGTTCGGAAATTTCTGCAATGATGAACAAGCTCGGTTGGACAATACTTGAATCCAGACGTCAAACATCCAAAGTTCTCATGATGTACAGGATCGTTAACAACTTAATTAGTGGACATCAACGCCAGAAGTGTACTTATTCCAGCAGGAGTGCACACCAGAGGCCATGCACACCGCTAAATAGTGTCATTTACCACCGTCAACGCCTACCAGTTTTCCTTTTTCCCAACTGGAAAACGCCTCTGGAATGGTCTCCCAGAACAGGTGGTCACTTCACCGTCCATAGATGTCTTCAAGACTAGGATGGGAGAGCTATACAAATAACTCTGGACATTAACCGAGAGATAGAGATAGAGATTTCACTGTAATTGATTATTGACTGTACGTTTTTGTGTCCTGTTATTTGCATGATTTCGGTGGGTGCGATATTGGAATCCCTTTGTTTTTGAACAAGGTGTTTTCTAGCAGAATGATTACTTATGTTTTTTGTTTTTTCAAAACTGGCCTCGATTGCCATAGTTTTCAACATCTTGGCAATTTTTTGTTCACCAATTTTCTGCTGTAGGTACCACTGATCAGAACTGTCAGTTAAGGGCACGGATTTTTGGTGCCAGGTAGAATGGGCTATCATCAGTGCTGAAGCTGGGTGGCCTTTAATCACTGTACTGTTTGTAAATGTAAATAGGGTCCCTATTTCCTAATTGTGGAGAGGAAAACATCTTAGGATGGATTTTTCTGGCATCTGATGCATTTGCTCCAATGCGGGTCTTTGTCTGCCGTTCATTGAACACCAGAAATTCATTTCCTGAAGCATCTGTCTTGAGTTTGACATCACCCCATCTTAAAAAATGTGTATACTAATCGGAAGTTGTTTCATTTTATTTCAGTAAGTATTCAGGACGGTTCATGTAAAATTCAAGATGTATGAGGTTAAACAAATGATATATTTGGTTTAATACGGGATTAAAGATATGCATTGCCAAAAATTTATCAAAGTTTAAACTCTCATTTTTAGCACTGAACGTCTGTCATTTAATAATTTAGCTAACCTTAAATGTTACTGCTCATGGGTTCCTCGAAGGCCAAAATGCAGGGAGTTGTTTAACCAAATGGTATTCAGGAGTGATTTTGGCGTTGTTGCACCCAAAATGTTGTCTGTGTAGAGTTTTTGTATTTCTTCGTCAGATAATGCGGCAACCTTAATAATAATTTATTATTTAAAATTAAATCATTATTTAATGCATATGACATTGGTTTTTATTGTAAAGTGTGTTAATATCTATTATTACTAATTTGTTATTGTTTGTCTTATTTGTTTGGTCTGTTTATAATAGGTGCTGAACTTTTCACATAACCTTTGACCTTTGATGTTTGCATATGAAGGCGTGTCAAAAAAAGTAGTCCGGGTGTTACATGACGTCATCAGCATGTACTTATTCATTCTTAATATTTGGAAAATACGTTTTTTTTTCTGTTTTTGTTGCTTTTGGTGGATTTAATGTAATACCTCTTGGTATCACATTGTTTGTTTTGATAAATCTGATTCAGTTTTACAATAAAACAAAACATTGTAATTAAGTCTTAGTAGCCTCCACACATGACTGATATATGAACTTCCTGTTGACCGTGATATAAAAAAATATATCAGGCAACAGGATATCTAGCAGATATCAATGTGGTGGTATGATAAAAATGTATTATTAGTAACGTTTTTGTGACAGTCTCCGAAATGTACAGATTGATGAGCAATCTCCACGCTGAGTTGTCGTTCCATGCTCTCACATACAATCTCTGCCATCACAAGACAATCCTACAAGATTTGGTAGGATTTTTATTATTTTGGTTAAGTATTTTATTATGAAAAGTAGTTTCATTTTCTTTAATATTTTGAAAATAGTGTATAAATTAGTGTAAAAGTAAAAAATAAAAACAACGGGAAAATTATTGTACAACGTGGCTCGGCTATCATCACGTCGTTGGTTATGAATGCAAGGATTTTATCCAGCTATGCTGGTTCCAATCAAATTTCTGCGATGAGGTTGATTGATGAGAAGATAAGTGGCAACAAAACGCACGATGTTGTGCTCATACTCATTTTGAGCACAAATTAAATTGTTTGTTATGTCACTTAAAAAAAAAAATTTCCTCAGCTGAACAAGGAATTGAGATTTGAGCAATATTATTGATCTCAAGCCCCGATTGTTTTTGCATTTGTGGTTATCGTTTTGTTGGGATAAGTCTTGTACTGTAGACTGACTGGGAAGTTTCGACATTGCAATACGCACGAACGTAGTGCAAGAGGTGACAGCGAATCATGTGCATGTGCATTTTACTTCAAAGATAATATACATTTAAGGTTTGTTTCAGGTCAGTTTCTTTACTAGCTGTTTATATACAAATTCAATTAATGACAGTAATGTAGATTTATCCAAATAACTCAATTTTATCTTTTAACGTGTTCAATTTTATTTTGTTTAAATTTGATATTCCCAATTTTGTAGGTATTTGAACTTCCATGGCTTCATTTTTTTCAAGTTAAGTATACAAAGCCAGAACACAGGTGGAAGTCAACGAAGTATCATATTTCCGTACTACCTCACTATGTAATGCCGATGATTGTCGACAAAGTATCATATTTCCTTAACGACTTTAAACAAAACAAATATCGAATTAATATGCGACTGGGCGTAGAAGGAACTAGGATAAAAGTAACTAGTAATAGTGTTTTGTTGTTCTATTTGGATATCAGTTGGTGTTCATAAATACAATTTGGCATTATTATACAGACAGAACATATATTTGTCAATTATTTCATTTTTTAATGTTTAAGATATTGGAAGTATTTATTAAACGTTCAAACATTGGTTTTTAAATCGAAAGTACAAACCTGTTTAAACACAATTCACAATGGCTTCTAGAAGACTGCATGATTCGAACGGAGACAACGCAGGCGACTTTATAGGAGAATGCACCGTGACTCAATCATGTGAGCCCTGTACGAAATCCAACGTATCTAAAACTGCTACGGTTTTCTGTAAGGGTTGTAATGAATTTGTGTGTGATGCATGCAAAAATCCGCATACGGTATATAAAGCCGGAAAGCATAACATTGTCAATTTACAGGACAATAAATCTGCGCCCGTTATAATCGATATGAAAGGAATGCACAAGTGCAATGAGCATGCACGAGAAATAGAGTTTTTCTGCAAAGATCATTCTAAGCTTTGTTGCCTTTCATGTGTTCTTATTCACCGGAAATGTGACCAATTGGATGAAATAGCCAAAGTATCCAAACAAACACGACCTTATCTGCAAGGAATAAAACAATCATTCATAAAATTGCAATCCGATGTTGACGCTCTTATAGCGGAGTGTAAGCAGTCGGAGAATGGCTTAAATGAGTCCATTGCACAGATTTCTTCAGAGGTGGATACACTAAAAGATCGTATCATAAAACTGTTCGAAGAAGCAAAGCAGAAATTAACAAGTGAGGCTAAACAATTTAAAACTGCAGCGATCAAACAGATTGGGAATAAACGTGGCGCCTCGCTCAAAGTTAAGGAAGAACTAAATAAGGTATTGTCGATGTGTTGTGTCGTTTTAGACCGCGGAACGCACAGTCAACAGTATATTTATTCAGAACTAATGAAGGAGAAACGGAAAACTATCGAATCAACTATAGATGACCAAAGAAAGATTAAATATTCATCAACCATGACAGTTTCTTTTCCAAAACAGGTTACTTCACTTCTTCAGATTGGAAGCAATTCTATCAAACTGAATTATGATGGCTACAAGACAGGTATTTTATTTAACAGTTACTTTACATTTGGTCTTATTTAAATAACGGTCTTAGTCGATGAACTCCATAGAATCAGGAGCGGTATGAAGTTCAAAATTGTTATTACGATTTAACTAAATGGATACTGTAAAAATCGAACAGTTACTAAAAAATGTAGTATTTATGTAAATTTTTCAGAGTTGCGCGGTACAGAACGGTAAAAAAATAGACAAAAGTAACTAGCAGTATTTGAGATCATAACAATTATTAAATGAATATACTGATTATTTAACATACTTCATTTATCATATATTTAGTAAATTTCAAACTCTGGAAAATTAAAACGGAATGAACAAAGAAACACACAATTGTTGTAAGCGATACGACGCAAACGCGAACGTAAGCTGCGCGATCAAAAAATACATAAATACGGAACATGAACTGAATTGGATCATGTCAGTGCTGCTGATGATCATGACGATGAGATTTATATACTCTTAACTAGACCTTCCAGTTTTTTTTTGCTATTTATGTGAAGTGAACACAAAGAACATATTTGTTTTACATCATCGAATAAAACAATAACGAAGTTTTCCTATGTTAACAACATACATATTATTTACTACCACAATAAGACAATTTGCGAACCCTTTATTACATTATTTCATGTAAGCAACTTATGATTCTTAAGAAACTTGTGTAAGGTTCTGAGTTTCGTAGTTGATATGAATATGATAATGATTTATTAATTCTTACTCTGACGGTATAGGAATTTCAACGCTTTGTTGTTGTTGGGGTTGTTGTTGTTGTTGATGATGATGTTGATGATGATGGCGACGACGACGACGACGGCATTAATGATGATGATGGTGATGATGCCGTTGACGATGAAAAAGAAGAAGAAGAAGACGACGAAGAAGAAGATGATGATGATTTTGTATGCGGTTTTTGTATGATGATGATGATGAGGATGATGTTGTTGTTGATGACGATGACGATGATGATGAAGATGATGATGATGTTGGTGATGATGATGATGATGATGATGATGATGATGATGATGATGATGATGATGATGATGATAATGATTATGATGATGATGATGATGATGATGATGATGATGATGATTATGATGATGATGAAGATGATGATGATGATGATGATGACGATGATGATGATGAGGAGGAGGAGGTGGAGAAGGAGGAGGGTAATGGTAATAAAAATGTGATCTAATATGATCCATCGGCAATGTTGAAGTCACTTTAAATCAATGAACTGTGAATTACATTTTGAGTAAACACGATACCTAACATATCTAAATACTCTTAAACTTGTTGAAACATACAGCATTAAATGAGTAAGTATACGATTGCACTGTTTTTATTAATTATCATTCGAACAACTGCCATGAACTTGAACACAACTGTTACGCCAGGTTCCTACTATCTTGCTACCCATCATGATTGTCACGATTGTTCATTCGTATCTGATCGTGATCTGTCTCTGACTTTCAGTCTTCTGTTATACAGTGCGCCCGGGTGCAATCTGATCACAATATGTTATATTACATATTCACGTGCATGCTTTTAAATACCGATTCAATAACGTCCGTTAATAAATAATACGAGTTGGTTCGTTGAGTCTTACACGAGTTAAATTGATGTTGACCAAGATACATGTATATGCCATAACAAGACACAATATAGCTAATACAATATTGGGACACAACTCTTTCCATAGGCGGGAGAATGTGGACAAACTAATAGTCCTCATCCCTGACAGTACGGCAGACTACAAAGGTGTCAGAAAATGAAGCTGCGATATCATTCATTGTAGTCTTTAGCTGATAAGTAATCTCTTTCAAAACTGAACTCAATAGTTATTTCAAATGATCCAGCAATACAGAGGTTTCACCAATTAATTTAGAACTTAAAGGCGAACCTCGGACAATATCCTCCACAGGAGACAACTTTTTTACAACTTTTGGAGCATCAATCACATTCATAACAGAAATTATGGTTTTACTTACAGTTGTATCCACCAGTGTACTTGCAACAAAAAGGCATGTACCTCAGTGATTATTTGTAGGATCTAGCACGAAGTCAGACTTTCAATTGTCATTGATAAAGGCTGGAATGTACTTTTCTGAACTAAGGGGTATAATGATAGATTCTGGTGTTTGAATGCGGGCGCACAAAATAGACTGATACTTGTACAATGCCACTTTACCCATTTTTGTTTTCAACATTACCTTTGGCACCTTAATTGAGGCTTATTGCATACATGTATCTAAACAGTGCATTCCTAAAATACCATACGATTCAGCAATATCACCCACTAAAAGTTCATGTACAACTGTGAGATGTTCTAATTGAAATGACAATTTGCATCTTCCCATTAGTTTAATTTCCCGTCATTGGCATTAATGAGAGATCTTCTGGTATCCAACAGTTTGGGCTGATTTGCATATACAATCTCACCTTTTTCTCGACAGAAGGGACAATTAAAGGGGCCTTTTCACAGATTTTGGCATTTTTTAACTTATTCATTAAATGCTTTATATCGATAAATGTAAACATTGGATCGTAAAAGCTCCAGTAAAAAAATTAAGAATAAAATTAAAAAAGGAAAAGAACATTGCCCGGACCAGGTTTCGAACCAGTGACCCCTGGAGTCCTGCCAGAGTCCTGAAGTAAAAACGCTTTAGCCTACTGAGCTATTCCGACGAGTACATATATATGACGTATTTTATACCTTATATAAGCAATCTTCGTAGTTTCACAAAATTTAACGACAAAAACAGAACTCTCCAAATTATTCAATCGTTTCGCGTTGCAACGCTTTATAATTTTTAGGTTTTAAAATCGTCAAAAGATGCATATAATGGCTATATTAGACCATGGTAAATGTTAAGTATTACTGTTTTCTCACAACTATCATAACTAAAAACGAAAATTTGCGAATCTGAAACAACTTTTTTCAATTTTGTCAATTTACCAAAGCGTGAAAAGATCCCTTTAAGGGAACCAGTCATTCTACACGTATTATAAGTATTCGCGTATTTAAGTATTTTAAGTTAATAATAAGTTAAATTATTATATTAAGAAATGACAAGTGTTTTTGTAGTGTGTTGTTTGTATTTTAAACGTTAACAGTGCATGCCATGGCAGTCTATATGTTTTAAGGTCGTAAAACGTTCAAAGGGTTTGTAAATGAAAATTTAACACTTCCGCTTTTTCAACTTGCATATTAACTAAATGTATAATTTATAAATAGAATTGTTGATAACAGTAGGGTATATATTTTCGTATAAGAAGTCTATCAACGTTTCATTACTTTGTTTACTATTGCCAACAAACTTGAATGATTTAAATGTATTTCACAATCAACACGTACACTAACATTCGTATTGCTGGTATTTGTTTACCTATATTTGACACAACTTCATATGCCGACTGTCGCCTAATAAAACGAAAAATAGCGTGGTTCCGAGAACATATCTGTATTCCTGACCTGAAATACCTAAAATAAATGTAGGCGCCTAATTATAAATGGTCATAGTTTAATAAACATGAACGTTTATTAGATTGTTAGACGTGCTGTTGCATAGAGGGACTCTAAAGCGACCAACAGCTGAAAACATTGCGGGATATGGACTGGCCTTGTGTCGTTTGAAAGCCATATTTTCTAGTTCCGGAGAGGATGACTTTAGGGATACTTTCATTGCGAAAAACAATGAGAGACTGCCAAAAGTCACAAACGCAAAAAATTATTTTATCTGAAGTGGTCCCTAAAATCGGTCAGTTTTTCAGTGACGAAAAGTGACGGGACTAGATAATATGGCTTTCAATTGACACGCGGCCAGTCAAAATCACGCAATGGCTTTATACTGATACTAAATTATGTACATCTAGTTGTCATTAATCTGGCTGTTTTTATTAGCTCCACTGGCCAAAGGCTAGCGGGGCTTATGTCATGGTCCTGTGTCCGTCGTGTGTGCGTCAGTACGTCCGTGCGTCCGTGCGTCCGTGCGTTAACTTTTTCTTTAAACATCTTCTTCTCCTAAACTACTGGTCCAATTCTGATGAAATTTCTCAGGAATGTTCATGTGGTGAACCTCTTTCAAATCTATACAAATTATGCCACTGGGGTCAAATTTGACCCTGCCCCGGGGGTCAAAAAATTGAAAATTTGCTTATATAAGGCCTATTTTGTGCAAACTTTATAAATCTTCTTGTCCATAACCATTGGGCCTAGGGCTACCAAATTTAGTATGTAGTGACATCTTATAGTCCTCTACCAAGTTTGTTCAAATTATGCCCCAGTGGTCAAATTTGACCCTGCCCCGGGGGGTCAAAAAATTGAAAATTTGCTTATATAAGGCCTTGTTTGTGCAAAATTTAAAATTCTTCTTGTCCGTAACCATTGGGTCTAGGGCTACCAAATTTGCTATGTAGTGACATCTTATAGTCCTCTACCAAGTTTGTTCAAATTATGCCCCTGGGATTAAATTTGACCCTGCCCCGGGGGGTCAACAAATTGAAAATTTGCTTATATAAGGCCTATTTTGTGCAAACTTTAAAAATCTTATTGTCCATAACCATTGGGCGTAGGGCTACCAAATTTAGTATGTAGTGTAGTGACATCTTATAGTCCTCTACCAAGTTTGTTCAAACTATGCCCCTGGGGTTAAATTTGACCCTGCCCCGGGGGGTTAAAAAATTGAAAATTTGCTTATATAAGGCCTATTTTGTGCAAACTTATAAAATCTTCTTGTCCATAACCATTGGGCCTAGGGCTATCAAATTTGCTATGTAGTGACATCTTATAGTCCTCTTACAAATTTGTTCAAATTAGGCCCCTGGGGTCAAATTTGACCCTGCCCCGGGGGGTTAAAAAATTGAAACTTTGCTTATATAAGGCCTATTTTGTGCAAACTTTAAAAATCTTATTGTCCATAACCATTGAGCCTGGGGCTACCAAATTTGCTATGTAGTGACATCTTATAGTCCTCTACCAAGTTTATTTAAATTATGCCCCTGGGGTCAAATTTGACCCTGCCTCGGGGGGTCAAAAAATTGAAAATTTGCTTATATAAGGCCTTTTTTTGTGAAAACTTTAAAAATCTTTACGTCCATAACCATTGGGCCTAGGGCTACCAAATTTGGAATGTAGCGACATCTAATAGTCCTCTACCAAGGTTGTTCAAATTAAGCCCCTGGGATCAAATTTGACCGTTCCCCAGGGGTCACAAAATTGAACATAAGCTTATATTGGGCCCATTTTGTGCAAACTATAAAAATCTTCATGTCCATAACCATTTGGCCTATTTCTACCAAATTCGGTAGGTAGTGACATATAATAGTTTTCTACTTAGTTTGTTCAAATTATGCCCCTGGGAACAAATTTGACCTTGCCCCAGGGGTCACAAAAATTAACATATGCTTAAATAAGGCCTATTGGGTGCAAACTTTAAAAATCTTCTTGTTCTTAATTATAGAGCCTAGGGCTACTAAATTTGGTATGTAGTGATATCTAATAGTCCTCTACCAAATTTTTTCAAATTATTTCCCTTGGCTCAAATTTGACCCGGCCCCGGGGGTCACAAAACTGAACATATGACGTTTACCAGTGGAGATTACTTCGGCCGTTTGGCTGTGACCAACAACATCAACATCTTGAAAACATGAGATAAAACCCTGTCATTTAGTGCCACTTTAGGTCAGATGGTGACTGCTTACAAAGGCATTGAAGCAAGAACATGTGTTATGAATGTTTTTCTTACAAACTGAAAAAAGTCGGGTTTTATTTAAATATGTCGAAAATGACCATATATCCGGATGAAAATATTTTGGATGACATGTTCATTTCAAGTGTTTTTTGTAGTGTTTAAACCAGTTTAATAATATATTATTGATTTCAAAAACACAACTTCCATGAACATAATCATTTCAAGAAAAGTCAATATATGATACTTCACGGTAAACTCAAACTTTGTATCCAAGAGAAGGTGTTGAAATTAATGAAGTGCAATTTTCTTAACTATCGTATATGCTGCTTTTTAATAACTAATGATTCATTGTTCGATTTGTGAATCGTGACTCATGAATTGTGGATATGATTGTCAATTGCTCAACAATCCATACATATTTCTGACCCTTTTATAATTTTCTTAATATAAGTTATGAATTGATCTTAGAAGTCAAATGTATTACTTAATTTAATACATTTATAAATATAAAGAAATAATCTTTAGATTATCATAATATTCCCAGGCCTGTTGGTCTTAGGGAAGTGTGGGTTGATGAGCAATTTCTCCTTTTATCACAATTATTTCTACCCTACCTGATCATTTCCTTCATATTCCATTTTAATTTAATTGACGTCTGCAACCTCTTTATAATTGGGAAAGTCCAAAATGTGTCGTTTGGTAAAGGGTTAAGGCATTTTGATTCCTATGGGTCTTGTGAATCTGTTTCAAATCAAATGCGTAGATTTGATCTTCAGCATCTTAAAATATGTGAAATAGAAAGAACGACTATATCTTTTGGAGAGATAAATGTACCTACGTTATAAGCAAAGGACCTGTGCAACAATTCCCGGGCTTTTAAGTCTGTTTAGTTGACACGGTAGTAACTTTTTCCATATATAAAAATGCTCACCCTTCCAACTTTAAGCCCCCAGTGGGACGAGGGATAGAAAGAGAAAATCACATGCTTACATTTCAACCCATTAGCATTGCACGTTTTTTTCGCAAAGAAAAAAACAGTGGAGCGATACAGAGCCATCATGGCCCTCATGTTTTTTGAAAGATCATCTAATAAATGACCACACCCCACATTATACCCCCTCTCAACCCCCTCTACCCCCCACCCCCCCAAAAAATTAAAAAATTCCTTTTTTATTTTTGAAGGACCGTCCAAACTTCCCACCCAAGCTATTGCTATCAAACTTGAAATAAAATCTTATTAGTTTGTTTTATGTCTTTACAAATGTTCAATTGGTTGTGGAAAATATACATGAACTATTACCTTGACCTTATTGAATAATTTGAACAATTACCCCATGATGGCTTACGTTATACTGTCAAGCACTCGAATAGTCGAGCGCGCTGTCCTCTGACAGCTCTTGTTGTCTATGTCAACAGATAAAAGATCAAGGACACGGGGGCATTAAATATGAAGTTAGGAACTTACTTACTCTAGTAAGTTTCAGAACGACTCTAGTAAACATCCCTAAAGTTGACTATTAAACACGATGGAACTTCTTGCAGTTAATGTGTATTCTTTGATAGTGTTTAGAAAAAAAACTGATGGAGCCAGTTTTTTAACTGTGGGAAATTGAAATCATTTATAATTTATGTCAATTAGGGATCGGAGAGTGCATACAAAAATGTTTTGTTCTATATTTAATTAGCTCACCGTAGTAAGAAGTGATCATGGTGAGTAACTGCATAAATGGCTATGCCTTCATATAGACAAGCATAACAACTTTGTTGTAACAGGGAAGGATGGTCCTCTTCCAAATTAATTTCACATATTCAACCTGAGGTCATAATTTGCACTCATGGGGAAATTGTTTTCCCTTATATATTTATATTACAATTTTATAAATCTTTCTCTATATATGAAATCTTAATTATTTAGTGGTCCTTGGCAAAGTAAGTTCAAAGTAAGGGTCTGGAATAAATGTTTGCCACGCTGCATACAATAAAAATTAAAGTTTTAGATTAAAAAAAGACTTAAAAGTCTCCTCAGAAATCATTAGGCACAGATGTTTGTCCATATTGCGAAAAATACAACATCATAAATAGTCTAAGAAACATCATCATGACATGTATCATTTTCAAACTTTTGCAGCGGGTCGAAAGTTTTTACAAACTGCTTGTGAAACATTTTTTGACGATGGAACTGTTGGGGACAGAGAGACCTTTCCCAGGAGCATACCCACCAATCCTGCTGAGATCATGGCCTTAAAAGAAAAACAATCCTCTCTGGAAGTTGTTATTTACTCAGATTCAGTGGATAACATACAAAAATGCAAAACTGTGCTGGAAAAGGGCCTTGAAGATGCAATGATGACAGACAAAATTGCTGAATATCAGGAGCTCATCAAAGGACTTACGAAAGAAGAGGTAAATTATTAGCAAGGGTTTAAAAAAAGTTTTAAGATCGATTAATGGTGAGTGGGCGAAAGAGCTGTGCCAAACAGGTGGTTTAAGTTAATAACTTAAGTTTGCATGAACATATCTTTATGACATTTCGGATATTGCAAGCTTGCTTAAAATACATAGCTGTAGGTTGATTTTGGAGCATGTCAGGTCAAAGTTAAGGTCAGTGTTAATAATAATAAAAAATACAACAGTCTCCTCAATAATTTGAGTTTGGATGGAAATATTGCACTGAATGTGGTTTGAAGGTAGCTTGTATGAACCCCTAGAGACTGCTTTAAGGGCCAGTTGAGTGAGAATCTAGGTCACTGTTAAAAAGAATAGAAAACCACACAGCAAGCATGTTGTTTCCAATCAATTAATTTAGTTTATCTCTGACCAACATAAGAGATAGCAAGCTTGCATTGAGATCGAGCTGAACGTGTCAGGTAAAGGTCAAGG